>NW_008355419.1:875152-882242 GCF_000622305.1 Nannospalax galili
GCCGCCGCCCTCCCGCCCCTCAGACGCCTCCAGCCATCAGGATGGGCGCGGCGGCCCCTGTCCGCAGCCTCGGGAAACCCCACGTCGCGTCACCGCGCACAGCTCGCGTGCGCGCGCCGCGCCCTACGCCCCACCCCCACCTCGCTTCTGCGTGGGCGGCTTAAAGGCACCGCGGCCCCGGCGGAGGTGTTCGAGGCGGCGCCCCGCGGACGCGGCTAGGGGACTGTGGAGCGCGTCCAGACTCTGTGCCTCGGTGCCTGGGAGGGTCGGAGGAGGAGCGGCCTGGCGGGGTGAAGTGGGCAGCTGGGGACAGAAGTCCCAGGGGGGACCAGCAAGCCGCTCAGGAAATCGGCAGAATCAGGGGGATACGCCACTCGGTCCAACTACCCCTTCTTCGTAGCCATCTTAGCAAAGAGAGCCTGAGTCCCTGGCTCTGTGCACCCGGTGGTGTCCTTTCCAAACCAAGCTCAACGCCCCTTTCCTCCAGGCCTGCACACTGGTGTCCACCAGCCTCTCTTAAACCAGGACCACAACCCTCAAATGCCACAGCCCAGCCTGCTCCCACCGTGGCCTCTGGGACTCACCACGTCTCTAATCCTGGGGAGGTCTCCCTTCACACTTGAAGGCCTGGCTCCTCGAATCCAGGTCCACTGCCACCCCTCCCCACTCACTGCCTGCTCCTTTTTGAAGCAGCTTTCATTCAGATCTCCCACTTCCCCACCCTGGATGCTTCCTACCAATGCATAGACATGTTCTTGGCCTTCTCCAGGCCCTGCAGGCTCCTCTTGTGCTCTCCCTGCCCCAGGCCTGAACTCAGCCTCATGTATCAAGAGCACTGGTTCCTGCTAGAGGGCAGTGAAAGCGAGGACCCAGGTGTTGGATGCTCTTTGTTACTAGGATGTCATTGATTCTAGTCCGACTCAGCAGACAGCTGGAGGGAACACACACGTGTAAACACGCAAACACAGATGTGTGTTTATGTACATGCACAGAGGTATGTGGACAGGTTTATTTTCATTGAGCACCCTGAGTACATGATCTCTCCAGAATACTGCAAGTTTCATTCATATTTTTTGCCGTGTATGGGAGTGACCATCTGCTTTGGGAGTGAGGAACCTGGCTCCAGTTATCCCAATGTAACCAGTCTCCCACCATTGCTCCCACCCTACTCCATGACCTCTGATCCTCCCTCCAACTGAGCAAGACCTGGCTTACTGTCATTTGTGTCCCTCTTTTATTTGAGGCCATTGTCAGCTCCATCATCCCATTCCCCACAGAGTCAAGGTCCATCCTGTCCTCCCCCTGTCCCTTGTGGCTCCATCTTCCTATAGGAGTCTCCTATAACCTTGTGAAGGCCAAGCCTTTGCTGTCGTCACCTCTGCAGAGATGTCCCCCAGCCCAGTCCGCCTGAGAGCCTCATCTCTCTCTCTCTCTCTCTCACACACACACACACACACACATACACACACACACACACACACACACACACACACAGAGTATCCTTTGTAAACCCTGTGAAGCCTCCCTTACCCACTGTACTCATCCTTCCCCAGAGGATCCTGGGGAACATTTATGGCATGGGTGGAAGGGATCTAGGTGATGTTCTGAGTTCCAAGTTGAGAGGGTCGAGACTCACCAACTAGGGCTACGTCTAGGAGAGTGGGAGGGACAGGGCCCCCAGCAGTCACTGCTGTCCAAAGGAAGGTGGGGCTAGAGGAACTTGAACAGCTGTGTATCCAGGAGACACCTGGGCACCAGGCTCCTGCAGGGTTACTCATAGGAGGAGTGGGGCATGAAACACAATCCAGTACCAGTAGAAAGACAGGCATGGCTTCCCAGAATTGGCAGATGGTCTCAGGGTCTAAGGTGGTCCTCAAAATCCATCAGGCCTGATGCCAGTCCTTCAGTACCCAGCTAGGTGGAGGACTGAAAGGAAATGAGGAGTGGAAGGAAAAAGGAAGGGGTGTCAACTGGAGCAGAAGCGGGGTGACCCAAAGTCCCGATTGTCTCTACAGAGCCTTCCATGCTGCAGTGGGGCCCTCAGCCCCTCCTGGGTTTCCTGAAGTGAAGGTGGGAGAAGGGAGGGAGCAGGGCTGAGGGGTGGGCTCTGGGACCCCCGTTCTACAGGCCAACATTTGCACTCTCACACACACACACACACACACACACACATCAGTTATCGCCAGCACCACGGGCAAGACCCCGTATGAGGACACTGCAAAGCGAGGTTGGTATGGTTGGACTGTTTGTTTTCAGACAGGGTTCTAGCCCAGGCCGGACTAGAATTTGGGATTCTCCTGTGTCAGCCTCCCAAGTGCCAGGATTACAAGCGTACAGCACCAGGCTGGGCTGGGGTAGGAGGCTTTGAGATGTAGCCTCTTGTGCCTCCATGTGATCTGCGGGTGCTCAGGGTGGGGCACAGCCTTCCCCACAGCACTGGCTGAAGTCATCATTTATGTGTTTATGGACAGGGTGTGAGGGGCAAAGTTGAGGGGAAGGAAGGAAGGAAGGAAGAGGGGAGGGGCTGGCTGCCGATCCTAGATCCCTGGCTCCAGTTTCAGGCTGCCACCTGGCCTCACCCCCCTCTGATATGCACACTCCCCAGGCAGCAGGGGCCTCTGGCCCTGAACCTTGGTCATCTTCCAGCCTGTTTCCAGGCCCTGCCCTAGAGATAAGATGCCAGGCTTCCCCCTTTGAACCCCAGAGGGTCTGAAGCCCCCTTCCACACCCACCCCCTCAGCCCAGACCTCTAGTAGGTTTTGGCTGGGACCTGCTACCCAGCTTCCTCCACAGAGGAACAAAAATCTGAGAGATCCCTGCCTGCAGCCCAAAGCCCAGGACTCTCCTGATTTTCCAGGCACGCTCCCTTTCAGGAAGCATTTTAGGGTTCAGCTGCAAATCCATAGCCACACCCAGTCAGCTGTGACCAGCCCAGGGCCCCACCAGCAGTGGCTGCAGGGCTGAGCAGGGCTCCAGGGTGGAGGCTCAACTCTGGGGCTGGCTCAGTGCCCAGCCTTCTCTAAAAACCAGGGAGCACGGATGTATAATTCAAATGCCCCTCCCCCATATGCTCTTCAGCAGGAAATGGCCTAACAGGAAAGTAGGTCTTCTTAAATCTGAATTATTCAAACAATCTAGGCATGTGACTGGACCCAGAGCACGGCTGGCAGTGCCCTGGTGCCTCACTCTATCCAGGCTTTGAAGGGTCTTGAAACAGCAGGGGATAGTTCAAAATGTCTAGATCTGGTAAAAGGGCAGGTTAGTGACCAGCAAGGTCCTTTTGTCGGGGTCTGGATTGGGCCCTCTGGGCATTTGTCCCAGTCCTGCTGAGCAGTGTCTTTATTCTCCACCACACAGCTATCCCATCATCACTTCCTTCCAGTAAGGGAGCCGACAGCCTGCCCCTGCCTCCACACCCCAGAGCACATAGAAGAGATGGAAAGAGGGGAGGGACACGTGGGTGCCTAGGGACTTGGAATGTAGGTGACCAGGAAGAAAGCACTAATTAGTTCCTGTGGGCTTCCAAAGGTAGGGTCTGGTGAGGGAATGGGGCCATGGCTCTTGAGGAGACCCTCACTCCTCCTTCACCCCCTCAGCACACTTACCAGTGCCTATAGCTGCCAGGGCAACCTGGACAGGACCCACATAACCCACAACCCACATCCGTCTCAAAGGAACAGGACGGGGGTGGTTTATGAGGACTGGCCAGCATACTTGAAACACTCCCTGGACCACCTCCCAATGACATAGGGGTTTGCCCCATTCCCAGCCTCCTTTCTCTCTCTCTCTCTCTCTCTCTCTCTCTCTCTCTCTCTCTTTCTCTTTCTCTCTCTTTCTTTCTTTCTCTCTGTCTTTTTTGAGACAGGATCTCCCTGTAGCCCCAGCTGGTATGGAATTCATTACATAGACCAGGCTGGCCTTGAACTCACAGAGATCCACGTGCCTCTGCCTGTAAGTGCTGTTCCCCCTGATCTTTCTGGTCATTCACCTTTGATCATAAGCCAGATATCCCTTGTGTCTCAAAACAGAAAAAAAAAAAAAAGCTCAGTGGGTAAAGGTGCTTGTCATGCAAGCCTGACAACCTTCCACATAAAGGTGGAAGGAGAGAACTGACTCCATAAAATTGTCCTGTGACCTCCACACATGCCCCAGTCCCTGGGGAATCTGGGGGCCACCAGTGCTTCCTCCTTCCCACCAGCCCTAGGTTCCATTTCTTGCCCAGCCTGTGGCAACAGCCTGAACCAAGGCCACAGGTTGTTCTCTTGGGTTTCCATTACCTTCTGTAAGTTACAGGCTCAGGCCTGGGGCTGTGGCTGGTGGCCATACCCTGGACACATCCTCTGTGAGAAAGGATAAGTGGAGATGGCACAGAAATAGCACAGAAGCTCATACCTAGACCCTAACATGGATATGAAGATGAGAGGACTTGAGTGAACATACTGGCCTCAGTGCCCAGAGATAGGGCCTGATGGATGGAGGCTGAGTGTGGTGAGGAGGGCTGGCTCAGAGGCAGCTCTGAGCCCTGAAGTATTTTGTGGCTCCCCCACCAAAACCTTTCCTTCTCCCACTTGATGTTACCTTCAGACTTGGCATGCTCAGGAAGGGGTCCGTGGGGCTAGTGAATGGGGACACACATGTCCACACTGGACTTGATGGTCCCTGAGGTTATGACAGCATGTCTGGGGCAGTGGCAGAGCCTGAACTCAGGTCTGCTGGGTACAGGATCCTAGACTCTAGCTCTCTTCCCCTCCACTTGGGGCCCTGCCTCGGGGAGAGGAGCTCCTGACATCCTGGGGCATCATCTCCCAGCAGGTGGCACCCTGGGATCCAGTGTCTTGGGACTGGGCTCTTCCAAAGCCTGCCAGGTAAACAGCTCACACCTGTGGCACCAGCAGGGAGGCAGGCTGCCTAGCCACCAGTTTTTCCATGGAATCCAAGCTCCTGAGGGTACTGGCTACAGGGTCAGAGAAAGGCAACTGACATTGAAGCCTTCCCAGGCTCCTGTCCACAGTCCCATTGGGCCCAATCAGGTAAAGGCAGTCCAAAGATGGACTGTGTGCCTGGAACTGCCCTTCCATGCTAGGAAGCTGGCTGAGGTCAATGGACAAGACAATACACAATTTGTGGGAGCCTTGCCTGGTCTCCAGGGGATCACAAGGCTTCCAGTCCAAGCTGCAGGGTGTTGGCAAGAGGCACACTGGGCCCCCAACCCCTCAAAAACATGATTCTGGCCATGGTCCTTCCTGCCCATGTAGTCTTCAATCCCCCTCAGGCTGCAGACCTGGATAAACCACATCTTTTCTAACAGAAAGACACCCTAGACTCCCTGAGGAGGGTTCTGGGATGTAGCCTCCTACCCCCAGATACCTGGTGCCTGATGTCCCCACCTGTTTTCCTAACCCCACCCAGCTCAGCTCCAGGCACAGAAGTCTCCATAAGGGACCTCCACAGGCCTCTCATGGACCTAACTAGGAGGGAGATCTCACAAGCATTCCCAGTGATTGATTCCCAGTTCTTCAGCATGGAATTCTACCTTATCCACTACTTTCAAAATGTAGAACAAGTTGGGCATGGCGGCACACGCTTGTAGTCCCAGCACTTGGGAGGCAGAGGCAGGCGGGTCTCTGTGAGTTCCAGGACAGCTGGGGCTACAGGGAGACCCTGCTTCAAAAAGACAAAATCAAAACACCTTATATGCATGTATGAAATTCTCGATTTTTTTAAAAGTTAAAAAAAAAAGATCGGGGTTGGAGAGGTGGCTCAGTGGTTAAGAACACTGGTTGTTCTTGCAGAAGACCAGAATTTGAATCCCAGCACCCACCTGGCAACTAACAACTGTCCAAAACTCCAGTCCTAGGGGATCCAACAGCTTCTTCTGACCTCCGTGGGCATTACATGTCACATGTGCACTTACATGTGGGCAATACACACATACACATAAAAGAAAAATAATAAAATTAAAATAAATATGCATCATATGCATACATATAAAAGAAAAATAATAAAAATTTTAAAATGTATGCAGCATAAAATGTACAGTTTTGTGAATTTTCTGTTGTTGTATTTTTGAGACAGGGTGGCCCTGTAGCCCCAGCTGGCCTGGAACTCGCTATGTAGACCAGGCTAGCCTCGAATTCACAGAGATCCGCCTGCCTCTGCCTCGAGTGTTGGGATTAAAGGCATGTCCCACCACGCCTGGCTATAAAATGTACAGCTTTATAAATTATTTTTGGTCTTTTGAAACAGGGTCTCATGTAACCTAGGCTGGCCTCAAACTCACTATGAAGCCAAGGATGACCTGGAATTCCTGATCCTCCTACCTCCACTTCTCTGGCATGGTTCACAGGCTTGCACTACCCCACTCCACAGTTCAGTGGCTTTGAGAACATCCACAGTCCTGCAGAGCCACTGCCACTAGCTAGTTCCAGAGTGTTTTCATTACCCAGGTAAAATGCCACCCTGCTCCCTCAGTACCTAGTAATCACAATTCCACCTTCCATCTCTGTGAATTTGACCTGGAGTGGGGTCCTCTGTACATGGTCCTGCATCTAGCTTTAACAACACAGCTCTCTGGGATCATGCACATTGTGCGTATATCTGTGTTTCATTTCCTTTTATGGCTGGACAATGTTCTATTGTTCACATATACCATATTTTAGCTACTCATACATTCATAGATATTTGGTTTGTTTGCATGTTTTGGCTAACATAAATAATGCTGTTATAAATACCCCTGAATAGGGATTGGAGAGATGGCTCAGCTCTTAAGAACACTGGCTGTTCTTGTAGAAGACCCAGGTTCAAATCCCAGCATCCACATGGCTGCTAAGAATTGCCTGTAACTCCAGTTCCAGGGGATTGATGCCCTCTTCTGACCTCTGCCAGCACTGCATGACATGGGTACATGCACATACATGCAGGCAATACGTGCATATACATAAAATACAAATAATAGACCAGGCGCGGTAGTGCACACCTTTAATCCCAGCACTTGGAAGGCAGAGGCAGGCAGATCTCTGTGAGTTTGAAGCCAGCCTGGTCTACATAGTGAGTTCCAGGCCAGCCTGGGCTACAGGGAGACAGTCTCAAA
>NW_008355419.1:886680-889679 GCF_000622305.1 Nannospalax galili
TAACCCAATGGGAAGTTGAGGTAGGAGGATTGGTGTCAGTTCAAAGTCACCCTGGGCTACATAGTGAATTCTGGACCAGCCTGGCCTACAGAAGAAGACCCTGTCTCAAAAATAAATAATTCCTCAACATTTTTTTTTATTTGTTTTTGTTTCTGATTTTGGTTTTGTTTTTGAGACATGGTCTCCTATAGCCTAAGCTATAGGAGCCTAAGCCCACGTGTCCTTGGCAGGACCTGGATCCTACAGCTAGCTTCTAACTCTGTACATAGCTGAGGATAACTTTGATGTGTAAATAATTTCTCCCATTCCATGGTCTTTACTTTTATATTTTAAAAATATTTATTTAAGCCCATAGTGGTGGTACATGCCTTTAATCCCAGCCCTCGGGAGGCACAGGCAGGGAGTTCAAGGCCAGCCTGGTTTCCATAGGGAATTCAGGCCAGCTGTGACTAGAGGGAAACCCTGCCTCAAAAAAGACCAAAAAAATTATTTATATATTTATTTATAATTTATTTTATTTTTTGGTCTTTTTGAGACAGGGTCTCCCTGTAGCCCCAGCTGTCCTAGAACTCACTATGTAGACCAGGCTGGCCTTGAACTCACAGAGATCCACCTGCCTCTGCCTCCTGAGTGCTGGGATTAAAGGCCTGTGCCACCACCCCCAGCTTTATTTATTTATTTATTGAGACAGGGTCTCACTATGTAGCCCTGTCTTGTCTGACTCACTATGTAGACCACGCTGGCCTCAGACTCAAAGAGATCTGCCTGCCTCTGCCTCCCAAGTGCTGGGATTAAAGGAGTGCACCACCATGCCCATTTATTTTTCTGTTTCATTTTCTATTTTAATAATTAAAACAAATTTTTGAGACAGAATCTAATGTAGCCCAGGCAAGCATTGAGCTCATGAGCCTCCTCTGCCTCTTGAGTGCTGAGAATTCAGGCATGCACCCACACCTCTACCCTACTCTTCCCTTGACCCCCACCCAGCAACCAGTACTAGGTGTGAGGTCAGTCTTCAGACTTGGAATGAGAAGGACCCAGCCTTTCTCTCTGTTCCCTCCCTGCCTGGGGTGCAGGGCTGAGGCAACTGGCCTGGACCTCCTGCTTCTCCTTCAGACCAGCTGGCCCTTTGCCTCATGCATGAGTTCTGTTCATCATGCCAGTGGCATTGTCCCAGGCCTCCAAACTAGGACCCCAGTGAGACCCCAAGTGCAGCACCAGCACCTTCTCAAGTGGAGGAAGGCACCTAGGGTCTGAGGGCTGGGCTGGTAGGTACAGAAATGGAGGAGTCACCAAGCATTTGAGCATGTTCCCCATCCCATTTCTGCACCTGGGCCACTGAGCTGTGCTGTAAGCCATGTTCAATGGAACCTCACACTCAGACTGGACCTCATAGCACAGACCCTAGGGCAAGAGGCAGGTAACAGTTACTTCTGCAGAGCCATCTGGAGGCCAAGTCTCAAGCCTGGAGCAGCGCCTCAGGGGCTCAGCCCACGTGTCCTTGACAGGACCTGGATCCTACAGGGGCAGCTCCCTCCTGAGCAGGCCCCTGGGACCTGGGAGCTGTTTGTCTAGAATCCTGTCCCTGTAGCTCAGTCACCTGCCATCCGGGAGATGATGCAAGATGTGCCTGAAAGAGGCAATGAGGAGGGAGTGGGGCACAGTGGCCAGCCCAGGTTTCAGACAGGATACAGACCCAGGCCTGGGTTTGGGAGGCCTGAGGTTGTGGGCTTTGAGGAGGCATTGGACCTCCAGCTTCAGGAGTGCTTGCTGGAGCCAGCATCATTCATAGCCCTAGGGCTGCCCCTCCTGGAAGCCTGGGTCAAAGGTGTTTCGTGTTTTGGAAACCAGCATAGGAGGCCACTGCGGGACTCAGGGCCCTGGAGCCTCTCTCTGTGACGCTCCTCTGAGATAGGTTGGGCCCTGCTGCAGGGCCCCTGGGGCTCAGGCTCATACCTGCCCTGGTTCCTCTGGTGTAGGCCCAAGTCTGCTAGCTCAGACTTCTAAAGGTCCCTTGTTCTGCCATCAGCATCCTTCCTTGACCTCTGAGAGAGACTCTAGTAAGGAAGTCCTTCACCTCTGCAGGGTGGAGGGGGAGCGGTGGAGGGGACAGGAGTTGGATTTTCGAGTCAACCCTGACTGAGAACTCCTGGGGTGGGGTGCTGTTGAAGCCACCCCACCTGCCCACCACAGCTTGTGGGTGTTGCCTCCCAGGCCAGGGGCACCATAGAAGAGACTGGCATTTGCAGGGGCTTTACTCCAGCCTCAGTTTCTCCTCCATACCACAGGAATGTAGGCAGAACAGAGGAGCTGCCTGGCAGATGCAAAGGGCCCTCCACCTCCTCTGGTTCTGGGAACGCAGGACTTTATGTGCATGGCAGTCTTCTCTCTCAAAGCCTATAGACAAAATGGCTCTGCTGATGTCACATTTAAAGAAAACTGAAAAGGACAAGGACAAGCCCCTCTCTGGCCCCTGCCTGTGAGCTGGTGGAGTAGAGCCTGTAGAAACCAGGTCCAGAGGCTGGTCAGTTGGGCCTGAGCCTAGCTGGACAGAGCCTGGAGCACAGGGCCACACCGCTTTGAGGACTAGCGGCGGTGCAGAGGACTGTTTGCAGGGATCTGGGTCCGGGAGCCCGGCTCCTGCACGCACATGGGGTGGGCTTTGCACCCCAGCGCAGAGGTGCCATCTGCAGCTGAGGGACTGGAGCTGTCGCCCGCCGTCCATGTGGGTGAGACGGAATTTGGCTATTTCTGTTCCTTGCCATTGCGGGAACGGGAAGTTGAGACTTAGAGGGCCGCGATTAGAAAACAGGCGGAGAGCACCCCACCTGGGTTTCCAATCGCAGTTTCTAGCTCCGAGATTCCCCGGCCACGCGGCTCCGAAAGACCTGGCCGCCGACCGGCTTCCGAGCGGCGCTCGCGCGTCCCCTGGTGGGCATACGCAGAACAAGCGTAGGGCGGCGCCGCTTCCGGGCCGGGAGGGATGGGGGGTGCGGGGG
>NW_008355419.1:889819-942362 GCF_000622305.1 Nannospalax galili
GGGGGTCCGGGGGGCGCGGGGCGGTGCGGGGGCGGGGCGTGACGAAGAGGAGGTGGAGCCTGGCGGGCCGCGGGAAGGGGCGGGGCGGACCTGGTCCGGAGGTGGCCTGGGCTAAATGGCCCTCTGGGCTGAGCAACCGGTTAAAATGCTGACCTCACACCGCGGAACAGGGCGCGAGGAATACGCCCTCACGAGTCCACGCAGGCTTCCGACATTAGTGATGCGTGATACACCATCCCCCACCCCATCCCTCACTTACCCCAAGCCCCGCCACTTTCCCCACCCCTCCAGAAGCATTAAGCAGAGAAAGTCCCAGCTGGGCTGGTGGCGAAGGCCTGAAATTGCAACACTTGGGAAATGGCAGGTTCAAGGCCAACCTGAGCTCCATGGGGGAGACTGTCTCGAGGAAACAAAAAGAGAGGGCTGGAGAGATGGTTCAGTGGTTAAGACCACCTGGTTGCTCTTTCAGGAGTCCTGGGTTCGGTTCCCAGCACCCATATGGTGGCTAACAACCTTCCATAACTCCGGTTCCGGGGTATCAATACCTTCTTTTGACCTCTATGGGCATGGCATGACTCGGGTGCACTTAACATACACGCAGACAAAACACTCATACATATAAAATAAAAATAAAATATTTAAAAAGCAAAACAAAACAAAAAGGGGCTGGAGGGTGGCTCAGGAGTTAAGAGCACTTGCTGTTCTTCCAGAGGACAGAGTTCAATTCCCAGCACCCCATATGGTGGCTCTGTAGCCCTCTTTGGGTCTTCACCCGCACTACACACACATCAGTAAACAAACCAGCAATCAAAACGCTTGTACAAATAAAAATAAATAAAAATATTTTTTTTTGGTCTTTTTTAGTCAGGGTCTCCCTATAGCCCCAGTTATCCTGGAACTCACCATGTAGACCAGGCTGGCCTTGAACTCACAGAGATCCACCTGCCTCTGCCTCCCGGGTGCTGGGATTAAAGGCATGCACCACCATGCCCGGCCAAAAATAAATTTTTAAAAACACAAAAAGAATCGGGCTGGACATGGTGGTGCAGACCTTTAATCCCAGCACTCAGGAGGCAGAGGCAGGAAGATTTCTGTGAGATCAAGGCCAGCCTGGTCTACATAGCGAGTTCCAGGCCAGCTGGGGCTAAAAAGGGATCCTGCCTCAAAAAGACCAAAAAAATTGTTTCTTTTTCCTGCTGAGTTGTAGGAGCTCTTTTTTGTTGTTTTAATTATTTTACGTTATTCATTGTGTGTGTGTGTCTGTGTGTGTGTCTGTGTGTGTGTGTGCATGTGCCACAGTGCACATGCAAATGTCAGAGAAGAATTTATAGGAGTTGGTTCTCTCCTTCCACTATGAGGGTCCCTGAGAATGAACTCAGATTGTCAGGGTTAGCAGCAAGTTCCTTTACCTGATGAGCCATCTTTTAAAAAATCTCACATTGGCCAGGCATGGTGGTACTTGTTTTTAGTCCCAACACTCCAGAGGCCAGTGGATGTCTGTGAGATTGAGGCCAACCTCATCTACATAGCGATTTCCAGGCCAGTTGAGGCTACATGATGTCTCCAAACAAACAAACAAAAAAAACCCTTCATGCTGTAGCCCAGGCTTGCCTGGAACTCACACTATTGCCCAGGTTGGCCTGGAATTCATGAGAATCCTCATGCCTCAGGCCTCCCTGAGTGCTAGGTTTGTATGTGTGACCCCTGTCTGTGTCTAGCTCTAGAAGCTCTATATTCTGGATATTGATCCTTTATTCCATTGATAATTTGCAGAGGTTTTCTTCCATTGTCTAGGGGGCCTTGTGCACTTTGTTATACAACTAATACTTCTTTATTTCTGGGTTTAATTCAGTGTTGATTCATTTTCCTGCTTACACTGTTCTCACTATGTAGACTAGGTTGGTCTTCAACTCACAGAGATCTGCCTCTGCCTCCTGCGTGCCACCATGCCCTGTTAGATTTACTTTTGAAATGAAAAGATTTTGGTTTTATTATTAATTATGCATATGTCTGCATATGGGTGTGTGCACATAAATGCAGGTGCCTGATGAGGCCAGAGGCATTGGATCCCCTGGAGATGGAGTTAACGGGCAGTTCTGAGCCACCCAGCCTGGGTACTGAACGTGGGTCCTGTAGAAGAGCACTTTGATCCACTAAGCCATCTCTCCAGGCCTGGGCTTTTCTTTTACTTGCAATGCTCTCTCTACACTTCCCTCCTTTACTGTGTTCTAATAGATTAATATTCCCTTTTCTTTTTTTCCTGAGACAGGGTCTCCCTGTAGTCCCAGCTGACCTGGAACTCACTATGTAGACCAGGCTGGCCTCAAACAGAGAGATCTGCCTGCCTCCACCTCCCTCCCAAGTGCTGAGATTAAAGGCATGCGCCACCACACCTGGCTCCTTTTCCCTTATTTTTGAGACATGGTCTTACTATGTAGATAGACTAGGCTGGCTGGCCTCAAACTTGTGTGATCTTCCTGCCTCCGCCTCCCAAGTCCCAGGGATGCTACACACAGCATATATTTGCTTTTTTCTTTCTTTTTGAGTCTTTTTGAGACAGGGTCCCCGTAGCCCGAGCTGTCCTGGAACTCACTGTGTAGACCAGGCTGGCCTTGAACTCACAAACATACGTCTCCCAAGTGCTGGGATTAAAGGTGTGCGCCGCCTGGCTGCATATATTTTCTTTATTACCATTTTCCTTCACAAGTGTCGAAGTTACATGTCTTATTTCAATTTTAATGGTGACCTTAAAATTTTCACATTAGGCTTTGAGTCTAAATCAAGATCTCTAGACATCTACTGAACTGTACTTGGCATTTGGAGGCTCTTTAAGTGGTTATAAATGGTTTTAGGTTTCATAGTTTGGCTTTCTCCTTTCCTCCACACCCCCTTCTCCATGCTGGACTCAGTTTTTCTGGGGGCGTTCCTGAAAGACCCATGGGGGAGCTAGAGGTCCCAAAGGGAAAGGAGGTGCAGGGTTAAGATACGAGGCTGTGATAGCTTTGTCAACTTGACATGACCTGGAATCACCTCAGAAGAGTCCCAGTGAGGGGTTATCTACACGAGGTTGGCCCATAGGTATGTCTCTGGGGGACTGTCTTAAAAGTTATTTGATATGGTCAGGTGTGGTGGTGCACGCCTTTAATCCCAGCACTTGGGAGGCAGAGGCAGGTGGATCTCTGTGCATTCAAGGCCAGCCTGGTCTACATAGTGAGTTCCAGGACAGCTGGGGCTACAGGGAGACCCTGTTTCAAAAAGACCAAAAAAAAAAAAAAAAAAGCTGTTTGATGTGGAAAGACCCAGCCTCCTGTGTAAAACCATTCCCTAGGCATTGGGGCCTGAACTGTACAAAAGTGGAGAAACCAAGCTGAGCACTAGCAAGTGAGCGTCTGTGCACTCATTTCTCACCATTCTTGACTGTGGGTGTCATGAGACCAACTGTGTCACGATCCTGCTGCTATGACTTCCCCACAGAGATAGACTGTAGCCTGGAATTGGGAGCTGGAACAAAGCCTTTTATCTTCCAGGTTGGTTTGTCAGGGTAGCTTATCACAGCTTGAGAAACCAAAGTAGGACACTAGGTCTCCAGGTCTTTGGGAGCAACAGGGCCAGGAAGCACTGGGCCCTCCCTGCTGTACACATAGCCTTCCAGTCCCTCTGGTACCCATGGCCTCGTGCCACTCTATCCAGAGAATGCAGAGCATGCCCTACAGTGCAGAGGTTTCCAGGTACCTGGGGCGCACTGCTCTTGAACCTTCCTGGCTCCTGGGAATTGGGTCCCTGCCCCGTGTGACTGTCTGTATTAGAGAGACAGGAGATGTGTAGACACGTGTACATGCATATGTCTCTATCACAGATGTGGGGCAAGAACAGAGACTGAGTTTAAGGAAGTGGGTCCATGATTGTGGGGGCTAGAGACCCAGGGAAGAGCTCACGGTGCAGTCTTGACCTTCATCTGTGGGCAGAATTGCTTCTTCCTTCAGGGGTCTCAGTCTTTTCTCTCAAGGTCTTCAACTGAATGGACAAGGCCCACTTGCACGCTTTGCTCAAAGCCCACTGATTTAAAGGTTAATCTCATCTTAAAGAATACCTTTGCATTCTGGAGAGATGTCTCTGCAGTTAAGAGCAGTGGCTATTCTTGCAGAGAACTCGGGTTTGATTCCCAGCACCCACAAGGCAGCTAACAACCACCCTAACTCCAGTTCCAGGGGATCCAACACCCTCTTCTGACCTTGGGCACTGCACAACACAGGTGCACCTACACATATGCAGGCAATACACTCATACACTTAAATAATAATAAAAATAAAATAAGACTACCTTTGCATACCCACGTTCCTTGCAGCATTATTCACAAAAGCAGAGGTAAAAACAATCTGATGATTTGCTGATGGAGAAGTATAACCAAATATAGTCTGTGCACACAATGACTGCTATTAACCTACAGAAGGGAATTCTATCATATGCTATGCATAAGTGGACCTCGAAGACATTGTGCTAAGTGAAATGAGCCAGGAAAGGTAAAATCCCTATGATTCCACTAGAGTATCCAGAAACACGATAGAAAGGGCTGGAGATGGGAGAGAGGAGAGCTCTTCAGTGGGTCTAGAGATTCCATTTTGCAAGATGAAAGCTCTAGAACTTCTAGTACAAGGTGCACAACCCTGCTCTACTATGCACTTAAAAATAGTTCAGGGGGCCTGGTGAGTTGGCACAAGGGTAGAAAAGCACCTCCTGCCAAATCGGACAACCTGCATTCCATCCCCAGGAGCCACCTGGTAGAAGGAGAGAATGGATTCCCGCAAGTTTCCTCTGTTGTGGCACACAGGCACACACACACGCATGCACACACACGCATATGCACACGCAAGCACGCGCGTGCGCGCACACACACACATGAATAAATAAATGTAGTAATCATACTAAAAAAAAGTTCAGGACTTGGGAGGTGGGTCAGTGGATTAAGTACTTGCTGTGCAGCCATGAGACGTGAGTTTGGAGCTCTAGCACCAGCATAAAAAAGCTGAGTGGGGCTGGTGAGATGGCTCAGCAGAGAAAGGCACTTGCCAAGCCTGACAACACAAGTTTGATCCCCAGGACCTACATGGTGGAAGGAAAGAACTGAGTCCTAATAACTGTCCTCTGACTTCCAAATGCATGCTATGGCATATGCACATAGGCACACACAAATAAATGTAATATAAAAAATTAAAAAGCTGGGACTGGAGACATGGCTCGGTGGTTAAGAGCACTGACTGCTCTTGAAGAGGATATGGATTTGGTTCCCAGATTTCACGTGGTGGTAACTCCAGTTCTAGGGGACCCAACGCTCTCTTCTGGCTTCCACAGGCAGGAAGATCTCTGTGAGTTCCAGGCCATCCAGGGCTGCATAGTGAGACTCTGTCTCAAAAGAACAAAAACAAACAAAAAGATAAGAGGGGCTGGAGAGGTTGCTCAGTGGTTAAGACCACCGGCTGCTCTTGCTGGGACCCAGGTTTGATTCCCAGCATTCACATGGTAGCTAACAACCATCCTTAACTCTAGTCCCACTGGAATTCTGATCTCCGTGGATATTGCGCAACATGGGTGCACTTATATACATGCAGGCGATACACTCATACTCATAAAAATAATAAATAAAATATTTTTAAAAAGATAACAGTCTGGGGTGTAGGAAGTTGAGTCTTCTGCTCACAGCTGTGAGATGTCAGGTGAGAGATGAGAGGTATGGCTGTCATTGTTACTCTTCTGTTGCTGCGGTAAAACACCATGACCAAGTCAACGTAAAGAAGAAAGTTTATTTGTGTTTGCGGTTCCAGAGGGGTAAGAGTCCACCGTGATGGGGAGGTGCGGCAGCAAGCAGGAGGCGTGGCTGTGGGGGCAGGCATTGGAGACTCACATCTTGAACTGCAAACAGGAAATAGAGCGAACTGGAAGTGGGCCAACTCCATGAACTTTCAAAGCCTGCCCTGCAATGATGTACTTCCTCCAGGAAGGCTACACCCCAGTATCCCATGACCGCCCCACACAGTGTTGAAATACTTGAGCCTATGGGAGATATTTCTCATTCAAGCCACTACAGCTGTCCAGGGCTATGATGACATCTTTCTGTAACCTGCTGTCTCCAATCTGGGACACTGGGCCTAGAATCCAGATAAGATTGTGTCTGGGTGCTGTGATGTCCCCTACCCTGTGCCCTTGTGGGAAGGCATTCAGTACACAGAACCCCCCAGCCTGGAGGGAATGAAGACCAGATTACAGCCAGGATGAAGCTACAGAATGACCCTCCAACCCCATCAAACCCAGAGCTGGCCTCTCCTGAAATGAGACAGGCCCACTGCACCCTGGCACCATCCCATCCCTGTCAGCACAAATCATTTGGCCTTAGCAGCTGGCTTCTGAGCAGAGGGTAATCCTACAGCTCTGGGAATTCTGACAGGCAGAGGCTGGGCTGTTGGTGGACTGTTGAGTGCCCCACCTGCTTGGAGCCATCAGGCAAGCATGGGGGAGGGACAGGCATGCACATGTCCATTACTAATGTTGGCAGCCGGACAGGGATGAGAGGAGCCCCCTTAGCCCACAGAGGTCGAGATCCGCACGTGCAAACCTCTGAGTGCAGTGGTCTCGTCAGCAGGTCTCATGCTCACTGCCTGGATGGGAGCAGGGAAGACTCCAGTGGTGGTTTGGGGGTCAGCGCCTGGACAGGTGGCACTTGCGTGTGTCTGAGAGAACGCACGTGTGCAGGTGGGCACAGAGGGTTTGAGTGTCACTGTGGCGCCTTGTTACTGATCAGCCTGGGCACGTGGCTCCCTTGGGAGCCGGCTTTGCTGTTCTGAGTGGAAGGGAGGTCAGATTTCTCAAGAAACCCCAGAATAGCCTCAGACTACCCAGAAGAGACCTGCCAGCCTCTCAGCAGCAGCCTGCCCTAGGTTCACCTGCCTGGCTCCTAGACTGAACTTATGTCTCTTCTCTAGGCTGGGGACCCTCAGCTCCAGCTCAGCAAAGTTGTTGGGTCCCTAATGCACTTAGTCATTCTGCCTTTAGAGAGTGTTTGCCAAGTGTTGGCACTGGAATGGGCACTGAGCCCATGAAGATGGGAGACCAACCAGTCTAGGGCCAATCAGACACTATCTGGCTGGGATGAGCCTTTTTCAAGAAGTCTCAAATAAGTAATGGCAGCCTCCAATGAGGCTCTAGCAGCAGAACCTGGGAGGGATGGCAGCATTGAGGATGTAGACTGGAGTTCGACCATGAAAATGGAATAGCCTGTGTAAGGGCTTAGCACTGGCCAGCCCCTTTCTGCCCCTTTGTTCCTGATCCTTGGCACTCATCTTCAGGGTGAGGGGATGCTCAGACCAAGGAGAGCCAGGAAGGGCCCCTGTAGGGAAAGGCTGAGCCTATCTTGAAATAGGGCCGGCAGGACTTCCCACGCACATAAGACTCTTGGAATCTGGACCCTGGGGACCCAGCTAAAACCACCACTGTGCTGCATGCTCTGTGCACAGCAGCCTGGGGTCACTGCCTTGCACAGTCTTCTTGACTAACCACAGACATGGTAAGGTGGCTCTAGCACTCGTTAGAACCTCTGGTGGTCTGGTTGGGTGGGGTGAGCCAGAGCTGGGAGTAGTAGCCTTAGGGAGGTAGCTGGGGCAGGACCTTCAGGTAGAGAACGGCAAGAGCCAACACCCAAGGTATAAGGGCCTCTTGGAATCTAAGGAGGAGCTTTGGAAGCCTAGGGGCAGGAAACTGAGGAGGGTGCTGGAGGGGGCACTGAGAGAAAGCTTCCCATCACCAACACTGCTCCTCTTCAGGGCCAGGTGGAGCACCCCTTTCTGAAGGCTTACTTAGGGACCTGCTGCTGAGAAGGTGTGCAAAGGTGGCCCGGTGCCGGAGTGTCCCTCAAAGCTTTGCTTCCCAGGCTATCTATCTCCTCCGCCCTGGTTATTTGCTGGCCTGGAAGTCTTTCCCTGGGAAGCTCCACTCTGGCCTGGTTGGGCTCCTCCCTTGACCTCAGGGTCTGTCCCATGGACCCCTTGCTCTGCTGCTACCTCTCATGGCTGGCCTGTGCCCTGGCTCTTGTGTGCCTACCTGACCCCCTTTGTCTGGTCCCCATGCCAGCCCTTACCCTCTGCCTTGCTTATTCTTGCCCTTGTCAGACAGAGTCTCACTCACCACAAAGCCCATCACTTGTCACCTTATTCTTGAACACTTGCTCTGCACTGGGGCCTCCTTTTTAATCATATGCCCTGAAGAGCGGCCAAATAGATGGTGGGTCATCTCCCACCATCATGTGGACAGGAGAGCAAGGAAGCCCCTAGTGAAGGTGAGTTCGGGTGTCCCTCACAGATAGAGTGCCTGTCAGCTGAACAGATTAAGGAATGAAAGGTGTCTTTGGGATGTCTGATGATGAGGGCAATGGAGAGGTAGAGACTGACAGTGAGCTGGAGCAGCTCAGGAGCCTGCTGGGCATCAGCCCCACTAAGAGCGAGCTGGCCTCCATGGCCAAGGATTCGGACAGAGACAGTAAGCCAGGGCTTGTGGGGCATGGGATGTGAGGTGCAGTCCTGGGCTGTGGTCACCTGTGCATGGGAGTGGGAAGAGGTGTAGAAGTGTGACCCAGCCCCACTCTCACTTGAGTCTTGTACTGGAAAAAAAAAGTCTTGCAGACATAGGGCTCTTCAACTGCTGTGACTTTCTGGTACTGATGGGGATCTACCATGAGAAGGCCCAGAACGAAGAGGGCAAGCTGAGGGCAGCTCTTCCAAGTCTTTGACAAGGACAGCAAGGATTACATAGACAGGAACATGCTCAAGTAGGGCCTGGAGCTATGGGGATGGTGGTGCTTGGGTGGTGTGTGTGTGTGTGTGTGTGTGTGTGTGTGTGTGTGTGTGTGTGGTGTGTGGTGTGTACGTGTGCGTATGAAGATACCAGCAGATGGTGGCTCAGTGTGAGGCCTTGGCAGGTATGTGCTTGTGAAGGTGGGCGAACCCCTCAATAAAGTGGAGGCTGGGCAGATGGTGGAGCCTGACAAGGACGGGGATGTAATCACAGACTATGAGGGTGAGCAAGGGATGGGCCTGGGGACTGAGTAGCTGGATCAGGGCAGGTGCTGACTTGCCCTTTTGCCCCAGAGTTTGTGGCCATGACGATGGGAAAGTCCTTCAAGTTGGTCCAGTCGGACAGCTGCTCTGGCTGCAGGAGGCCTGCCCAGGAAATGTGCTGCCTGTCACTGCCCATTCTGCCCCTAGATCTGCATCAAATAAATTCAGTCTGATGCTAGTGTCTTCGCCACTTCCTCACCCTAGAGGTGGGTGGGTGATAGGTGAGCCTGGAGAAAGAAATCTGGACCGGCCCTGGGCACATAATCCAGATCACTTCTGGTCCTTCCCACTGTCCAGATCTGGGCTCTGGACACCAGCAAGAAGGGTAGATAGATACACACTTGCCCTGCCTATCTGCACTGGGGAGGCTATCTGGGGTTGCTGTATACCCTGGGGCCCTAAAGCCCCTCCCACAAAGGCAAAGACCGTGTTCACATAAACTTTATTCTCTCTTCAAAGGGTTGACATGCCAGAGGGCCTTGAGCTCCCAAGGTTCAGGCTGGAGGCTCCTCCCCTGGAATGAGGATCTCTTTGGCCCCAGACAGGCCGTGTGTGTGTGCGCGTGTGTATGTGCGTGCGTGCATGCGCGTGTGTGTGTGTGTGTGTGTGTGTGTGTGTGTGTGTGTTGAGACCATCAGCCTGCCTGGTACTGAGGAGGAGAGGAGGTGGCCAACACAAGGCAGGCTGGCCAGCCAGTGTTGCATAGCAACAAGGCCTGAGTCTGCAGCAATGTGCTGGATGGCTGGTCTTCCCAGAGGAAGGATGACACAGGCAGGAGTCCTTGGTCCTAGGCATCAGGACTCTAAGCTATGATCTATTAGCTCCAAGAGAAAGAACTCCTATCCTCTTCAAGGGGCACTGGGACACAGCTAGGGCTGCTGGGCATTGGGGCCTGGCTCCTGGGGTTCTGGAGTGGTCTCCAAGGCCTCAGGCAGAGAGCTGGGTTTCTGGGAGGGAGCTGCCTCCTCCTCTCTGGGTTTTGCCATCTTGACAACCTCATCATAGGACGGTGGCAGCTCAGGAGCATACAGGCTGTAGGCAGGAGGGACCATGAAGTCAGGATCAGGCTCCCCAAAAGAGAGGGGCAATTGCATGCCCAGTGAGTACTGCACAGAGCTGTAGGCTGCAAGGAACGAGAGTGGGTTTGTGGAAGGGATGTGGCATTCACCCCACAGTGTCCACCCCCAACCCATGCTTGCTACAGGTTCCCAGACACTCACAGGTCACAGTGCTGTGTGCAGGGCTGTCACTGTCCACAGGGATAACAGTCATGTCACAGGGCTGCCACACTGGTGGCAGGTGTGTCTGGGTGTGTGCCTGCTTCCGGAGGCAGCAAAACCGTACACAACTGGCTGTGACCCCGCAGAGCAGCAACAGGAGGATGGTGAGCAGGATGAGCCTGACAGGGAAGAGCAAGGCCCTGCAGCTGGACTGACCATCTGCCACTGGGCACCTGCACTCTGGGACCAGTCATGCACACCCTTAAGACAGCACAACAGACAGGTGAAAAGAAAGTCAGAGAATGCCTCCCCATGCCAGAGACTTCCAGGGTTAGATCCAGGCTGAGGAGCTGCTCTGCCCTGGTCTCCTTGGACTCTTCAGGGCTGGCCAGGGGTGGCCTTGAGTTCTTGCCCAGTACACATTGTCCTCAGCCAACTGCACTCTCCTTGTGCCTTCTGCTGACTATGACCAGGCCCAGCTTCCAGGCTGCCTGGGTCTCCAATGCCCTCCAGAAGCCTCCAGGGAGTTGACAGCAGGCCATGCAACAGGTGCGGTGGAGGGGGTCTGGCCCGATCTACCCTGCTACCGAACTTGGCGCCCAGGCTTCCACTTACCCCACATGCCATAGGCTGCTCCAGCGGGCCTGGGACGGGCACCTGAGGGGACAGCGGCACCTGGAGCAGGTGGGGTATTGGCCGGCTCACCCCACAGCTTCGTGCCAGCCAGTCCCCCCCCTCCTTCCCCTACTTACTGGTCCGACGGGTCACAGTTGTCTTCCGCGGAACCCAGCGCCACCTGTGGGGACAGGGGTGAGCCAGGGCGGGGCGGGGCCGAGCGCAGACCCGCCCCACTTGCCCTCACCGCGCGCGGCCCGACCCACCTGCGACAGCGGCAGCAGCGGCAGCAACAGCAGGAGCCCCTGCGTGGCCGGCGGCCCCGGGGCCATGTTCCCGGACACCGCGGAACGGAGCCCGCGGCACCGCTTTCCGAGGCTCCGCCCACCCGGGCCCGCGCCCGCCCTGGCACCTGGTCAGCGGGAGGCCGGGCTGGGAGTCTAGGCTCCTGCCGATCGCAGGGCGGGCCCCGGAGGTCACGCCCACTTTGGAAGGCGGCATCCTTGTGCTCCGCCCCATTGCTTCTTCACTTAAAGTTCGGACTCTGAATTGCGCGGGCGACACACGCACACGCACGCACGCACACGCATGAATGCACACACGCACACGTGCACACACACGCGTATGCGCACATATGCACATGCACACGCATGCACGCACTCGCGCATGCACATGGTGACAGCCTTAGGAGGAGACAGGGCGGCTTTTGCCCGGGCATGGGGCATGGGTCTGTCCTCGTCTCCTCTTGCCCTTCCCCTGCCCCTCTAGCTCTCCTGAAACTCTCCCAAACTGCCCTGGGCTGTAGCCTCGCAGGACAAATGGACAAATGGGATCCACCCTTATACACTCTAGCACTCTAGGTAAGGGCTGGGGATTTACAGCATTAATATGCTGGGGCTTTAGCTTCCAAACCATCTTTCTAGAACATTTGCTGTGCATCCTCACCGTGGCTGTCTGGGGAAGGGCCCAGCACTTGGAGCCAGCACCTGGCTCATGCCTGCTGTTCCTGCTGGGGCTGCTTCTAGGAGGACCTTGATTCTCACTCCTCCTTTCAGACTAAGTGCTCTGCCAGGCTGCTCTGCCCTCCACTACCAGGGGACTGTCAACACACTGATGATCAGAATGCAGGAGACAGTCAACACAGCCATGGTGGGGAGAAGGGTGGCGAGGTGCTCTCGTCCTTCCTTTCCTGCATTCATTTCTTCACTATGCTCATAGTTGCATTGGTGGGTGGTTGCTGGCCCTCCCCCAGGAGATAGGAGGACTCCAAGTCTCTGTCTACAGCTGCCCTACACACCCAGGACCTGTGCTGGTCAGCCCCAGGGTCTGCTACCTCCAAGGCTGCTGGGCAGAAGTCCTGCAAAATGCTGTTCCAAGGTTAATGCTACTGGCTCAGTTAGTATTCAGGGTTCCAAAGGCACACCGGTGTAAGGGCAGTGTTCAGTTGAGCGGCAAGGAGGGTGCTGCACAGATAGAGGGTCAGGCTGGAGGGGGTCTGAGAGAAGGCATCCACCAAGCCATACCTCAGAGGGTGGGAGTTGCTGGGGTGCTGGAGTGAGGGTGTAACAGCATCTCATGGGCTCAGTGGGTTAGGGCCCAGAAAGAAGAATCCACTCTTTCTAGACAAGTGTAAACTCAAACTCACAAGCTGGACTTCCCCTGGCCCTGGCTGGGCTTCAAGGGGAGGATGTGGGTGAGCTGGGCCCACAACCACTGTCCATGCCTTTCACATCCTGGGACATAGGAACATCTGGGAGGCTTAAGGGCCTTTCTCTGGACTTTGGAACCTCTTGTCTTCCTCTCCCTCCTCCCTGTACCTCTCCAGGTCTGGGCCATGATCAACTCTGGTTCTGTAGCCCCTAGTACCCTCCACTGCCTGCTTTGATACAGATTTGATGCCTGCTTTGCCCTCAATGATACAGATTTGGAAGGGTCTTCCAGACATTAGAGTCAAGGTGACCTCTCCAGTTATTGGGCAAGACTCCTATCCTCTGGGTGGTCCTTACAAGGCAGAGCTTTATTTTATAGATTGGGGTGTGTGTGTGTGCTGCTTCCCTGACGCTCTGTTCCCACCTCATTCTCTGCTTGTCCCCCACACTGCAGACTGTATGTATTGGTTCTCAAAGTTTATTGACAAGTCTGTAGGGTGTGGTACTCCCTGGATTTCTAAAGCCTGGAGGGATGCTGGGTAGGTCTGGAATCTCTGGGGGTAGGGTGAGGAGCAGGCTGTGTGTTGAACTGGTCGCATCAGTAGTCAGTAGTTCTTAGTGTGGGCTGTTCTCAGACTTTGAGCTGGCTGGGTTTAGGACATCAGGAAGTAGCCATGTCTGTGGAGCTGGGGAGTTCTGGCTCTGGGGCTATTTGAACCTGCTCAGTAGGGGATGCCCAGGTCTCAGGCCTGGAGGAATGGGTTGGCTCACAGCTTGGTGGAAGGCTTCAAGGGTAGGTGGGAGAGTCCAAGGGGCTTTGCATAGAGGCTCCTGTAGCCTCAAAGGCCAGCCACCACATGGGCTACGAAGATGACCTTGTAGGTTTCCTTTATGTCCCCCCTGAGCTGCAGCAGGGCTGACACCATGAATGGGTGGTCTGGCTGGAAGAAGAGGACCCTTAGTCAGCAGGCTTCCCAGACGGTCTTTCCCAATGGCCTGCCTACCTTGACCCACAAGTCTACCATAGTCACCCCTTCCTGCCCAGCCTGGAGTCCCAGCACCTACATCAAAGTCGGCAGGTGGCACCCAGGAGATGTTGATGGTCTTGGTCTGGCCACGATCCACAGAGCCCCTGGAGGGCTCAATGGAGAAGCCCTTGTGCTGCAGCCATGTGATACCGTCCATGCTGAATTCTACAGTCTGTGAGGCATAGGCACTACTGGAGGTTGGAGGGTCAGGGACTCCCAAAAGGAAATGGCACTAGGGATGTTGAGGATACCCAGCTCCACTCACCCCCTAACTCTGACTAGGGCTGCCCATCCCCTATCTGCTGCAGAAATCCTAGAAAAACCCAGGGAGGGAAAAGGCCAGAGAAGGCCAGGGATTCCAGGTCAGGGAGGCCAATGAGGCTGCCAGGGTTTAACTAGTGCTAGGGCTGTGGTTACCTTCCTGGGCGATGGCTGGGTGGTTCGGATACAGCCCACCTGCAGCTCTCGGGTGGCAGGTATGTTTGGCATGTCTGTGTCAAACTGGATGTAGTTTAAGGTCACCAAGATGGGTTTCAGCTTCTCAGCTTCTGGAGGGGGAGGATCTAGCTGAGAAGTGGCTGGGTGGAGGGACATGGCCTGGGAGTGAGGGGAGTTGCCCAGGGTCAGGCAGAGCAACAGAGGTGTTGGGTGGAGCTGAATTCTCCAGAGCATTCTAGTTGGCAGAGATCATCCTGCCTGACTCTGGGGCTGATGGGCTGAAAAACCTCTGCCCTTCTCCAATGGGCCAATTGAGCCCACTTGCTGGCTAGGAGTGTTGGAGGGTCCTCTCACTGCTCCCTGAGGTTACCCCTGCCTTCCCTTCCCCTGTGCCAGCATTTACCAGACGAAGGCTCACCTTCTTTGTGCTCTGGGTCAAAGGCAGGAATCACAGTCAGGGACTCCACAGGCACATCCAGTGGGTCTCCTCCCTCCACAAACATCATGTGCTCTCGGGCAGCACCCTTCAGGAGGATCTGGTGGGAGAGTTTCTGGGGACAAGAAGCACAGCAACCTGTCCTGCAACTTCACAATTGGGAACTGAGGCTGGTTCAGGGGTAGGACCTGGAGAACCAGGGATACTGATCTGTATCTGAAAGCGTCCAACATGGGGAGCTAGGTGGTCAGTCTCCAGGAAAAGGCAGAGAAGAGACACGCAGGGATGCCTCCTGGGATGGGGTAGGATACATGGGGACCCAGCTGGGAGTTTCACCTTTTCAAAGAGCACCACTTGGAGCTGGTCAGAGAAGAAGAGGCTCTCATGGTCTGGGCTGAAGGTCACGGTAAATTCTTGAGCCTTCCCAGGGAACATGAAGCCCTCGACTGGGACAACACTGAATACACTCTGGCCGTTGTAGTTCTGTGTTCCTGTGGTAGGACAGGGTTTGTGGTTGGCACCACCAGTCCTGCTCCACTGAGCTCAGTGTCCCATAGTGCCTCTTTTGCTTGACTTCCCATGGTGGCATACCCTTTAGCCCAGCCTCTCCATCTCTCCATGGCCTGTCCTGTCTTACCCTACCCAGAATGGTACCAGCACTTATCTCCTCATGGTCCTGTGACCCCTTGATTTAGTAGTTCTGCCAGCTCACCCACAACTTCAGTCCTCTGCTCAGGGGAGGTGAGGAACCGTGGCACCTGTTGCTGGGCCTCGGCCCTTTTGGCGGAGAGGCTCTCCAGCTGCATCCAGAACTTAACGGGAAGCGAAGATTCATTGTACAGCTGCAAGAGCAAGAGGTCATCTGACTAGCACACCCTGTGGTGAGTGCTTAGGACTGGGTTACTTGCTGCTGGATCATACCTGATAGGGACTAGGTAGTATTATGCTCAGGTCTTTCTGGTGGTATTTCCCAACAGGGACCTCCCTAGCAGTTCTGGGATTGTTGGCATGCAGTCCATCTCATCCATTTCATGTTGGCCTTTTCCCAGGCTGCTGGTCTGATTCCCTGCCCAGCTGTGCTGTCATTGCCCTCCTTTTAGTGGAGCCATGTCCTCAGCTAGTCTCTTCCCTCTCTCAGTCACCTCTGGAAAGCAACCTGTCTGGAGCTGTGCTTCAGGACCTCAGCAGAGCAGGTGGGCAAGTAGGCTGCTTGAGCCCAAAGCTGGGGCACCCTTGTGGGGGCAGTGGGAGGCAGGCCATGCTCATGTGCAGGTGAGGAAACCCAAGGGGACAGCATAGCTCTCTTTAGAGGTCTGCTCCCCTGGTGGGTACCTGGGTAGAGACCTGTGCTGGATGGCTTTAGGTGTCAACTTGACACATGGGTAGAGGGAGCCTCAGTTGGGGAATTTCCTCCATTGGACTGGTCTGTGGGGCATTTTATTGTTGAGTGATGTGGGGGGGCTCTGCCCACTGTAAGTGGTGCCACCCCGGGCAGGTTGTTTTGTATCGTATAAGAAAGCAGGCTGAGCACAGGCCAGTGGACTAAGCCAGTAAGCAGAGTTCCTCCAGGGCTGTCCTCCAGCTCCTGCCTCAGTGATGAACTCTGACCTGGAAAATGTAAGCCAAATGAACCCTTTCACTCCAAGTTGGTATTTGTCAGAGTGTTTTGGTCACAGCAATTGAAGGCAAACTAGTACTTGCCCCAAAGAAATAAATAAGTAGCAAGGCAGGAGAGCAATGGAAGTGGCCAGGTGCAAAGGCCCACGACAGAAGGACATGGAGCTCCCTGCAGGCCAGAGCCATGGCTGAAGGTAAGTGGGTGGGGGGGAATCTCAGCTTTCCCAGAAAGGCCCTGGGCCCCCTGCTAGGACAACAGTAGAAGTGAAGGCCCTCTTGAAGATGGGGGTGGAGCTGCAGTCTGTGCCTCCGTTGGCTCCCCAACCAGTTGGGTACTTCCAACTCAGGGGTTGACTGCCTCCAAGGAACTCTCTTCTAGGAGGCTGGGCCAGGGCAAAGACTTGATTCACCTTGAAATTTACAGAGACAGACTCTCTGGCAAGCACGTAGCCCATGTTGAGTACGTTGCCTTGAATGGAGCATGTAATCATGGATGCCACACCGGTGCCAGTGAGGGTGAGGGTGAGGGTGCCTCGCTTGGTTATGATATCCAGTGTTTCTTGAGCCTAAGAAACAGTTATTTATCAAGGGGGCAGATATGGGAGCTCCACTCATGAGCAGCTGGTTCATAACTTTATACTGTTGAGACAGGCTGGTGCTTCTTGCCTCCCCTGACTTGATGGAAAGAGGGGGTCAGAAGGACAGGCTACTGGCAGGCCTCAGCTGATCATCTGGGCCTGAGAGCACAGTGGTGCCTGCCTGTGACCATAATATGGTCCTGCATTATGGGGAGCCCCGGGCTGCAGCATTGCCTGGAAGGGCTGCACTTACCAGGATGCTCTCGTGGGGTGCGAAGGACAGCACCAGGACCTGCGTCTCCCCAGAGCAGAGCTTTCTGGAGGGGTTTAGTAAGACAAAAGGGCCACTGGGGTTCAGTACTGAGAACTCCATCTGAGGATTCAGCATCAAGGATGAGACATGACCTCTGCAGGCTTTGCCACGTGCCTCACTCCCACCTCCAACCCTAGAAGCTGACTGCACTGAGCACCGGCAAGGATACAAAAAGGTCCTCGGAGGAGATGTTCTGGAGGGAGATCTTCTTTATGCTTCGATGTCCTAAAATGTAGCAAGGAGTCAGGTCATAGCCCCTAGGTCCCAAGGAGCACCTCTCTCTCTAATAAGGTCAGGGGGGCTGGTGGTTAGCTGGGGTGGTCCTGGGTCTGAGTGAGGGCTGATGTCAGTATAGACTTGGTACTCACCCACAGCGATATCACCAAAGTTAAAGACAGTCTTGCCTTTGTTGGATGTCACCACAATAGATGGAGCCACTGCTGGACACCATAGCTCCAGATACAGGGTGTTATGGGGGCTGGAGGCAGGACAAGGGCAATGAGGGCACACTGGGGTGATCCGGGCCCCCCTGGGCCTCAGTAGTCGAGGCGAGGCAGTGAGTCTGTGGCCAATCACATCCCATCTTATCCTAAGTACCCCATACCTGAAGCTCAGAGGTTCCGTTGCCTTTCTGTCTTTGATGTCACCTCTGGCAATGACACAGGGGATCACAAACTTGTCAAACTTTCCCTGGAAAGCTCTGGCCAAGGTGGCTTGGGCAGCCTGATACTGGTTGGAACTGAAATGAAGCCAGGAAAGCTCACTCATGCCTGTTCCCCATGACCTCTCAGGCTCTGTCCCCGGACTTCAGGGTATGGGGAATGACCGTGCCTGCTCTCCAGGCCTCTGGCTTCAGATGGACTCTCTGGTGAAGGCCAGAGTGTTAACGGGCAGAGCTTGGAGCCACAATGGGTCCCAGGAGGTGGCTATATCAGTTTTGTCTGACAGGCTGGTTTTCCCACCCTTCTCCTATAGGGACTTCTTCCCCACTGCAGATCCTGCTTAGCCAGGATGGGGGGAGTAAATGACTTTGTCACTACAGAGCCATCTTCCTGGGGCTACAGGGATAAGTCCTGGGCTGGTAACTCTGATATCAGAACTTTCTTGGGCGCATTTGTTCATTGGGAAGGCAGGAGTTAGACCATGGAATGAGTCTGTTCAGAGGGAAATCAGGCCCATGGGCACGAGGAAGGGCAGATGCCCAGAAAGAGAGCCCTGAGTTCAGTTGCATTTGAAGCCAGCTGACTCTGAACGTGCAGCCATACAGGTCAGTGCAGATGTTTCCCAAACACATGTGGGAAAGCCTCTGCTGAACCAGGTGAGTTCAAACAGAGAAGGGTCTAGTGGGATGCAGATGGGGCAGATCCCTCCAGCCTACCTGGCACTCAGCTCCTGCCTCTGCAGCTCTGGACTGTGGGTAGTGGAGACATGGGTCGGTTGGTCCCGGTTGTGTACCCGAACCACAGACAAGGACTGTTTCCATATTTCTTTCCTTTGGGCTGTTTCCTTTCGAAACTGTGAGTGAGCGGGAACAGATGCTGCGGGACTGTCCTAGGGGCTCAACCCTCCGACGGCAGCATACTGCTCTCTTACCCCAGGCTTCTCTCAGGCCTAGACTAGTATGCTTGATCTGTCTACTGAGTTGCAGGACCCGCCAGTTCAACTGGCCCCCGAGGAAAGACTGGCAGCAGGGGCAACAGGGGATTAAGTAGTGGAGACAGGTGAGTGTGCAGGGGCACCTGGGAATCCAAGTGCAGAGACCCTTACGGGCTGATCATCAACTGCAGTGTCTGCAGTCAGAGGAACCAAGCCACAGTGCGGTAAGAAGTGTGCAGAACTGGCTTCCTTAGCCTGCCTCCTACACCAGGCCTTTCTCACCTTCAAGTGGAAGGCCAGGCCTTTTGCTCATGTGTGTATAATAAAAGATGTGATGTGGGGGCTGGAGAGATGGCTCAGGGTTAAGAGCACTGGCTGTTCTCGCAGAGGACCGTTTCGGTTTCCAGCACACACATTGTGGCTAAAAACCATCTGTAACTCCAGTTCCAGGGGAATTCAATGCCCTCTCTGACCTGGAGGGCACTGCACAGCATGGGTGCACTCAATATATGCAGGGAACATGCTCATACACATAAAAATAGATATTTAAGAAATTTTTTTTCATATCTTTATTTTATGTGTATGTGTGTATTGTCTGCATGTAGGTAAGTGCACCCGTGTTGTGCAGTGCCCTTGGAGGACAGAAGAGGCTGTCAGATCCCCTGGAACTGGAGTTACAGACAGTTGTTCAAGGCTGTTCTACAAGAACAGCCAGTGTTCTTAACCGCAGAGCCGTCTCTCCAGCCCCATAAAAATATTTTTTAAAAAGATGTGATGTGGCAGAAGAGCACGCCTGTGACTAGTGGCCGTATGTCTCCGGGCTGGTGTAGTGCAGGGTCTGCCCATGGTGTCTGGGGTTTGTTCCACAGCAAGCCTGCTATTTCAGGGTTGTGCTCCAGAGGTCATTTCTGCGCTTTCTCCTGCTGCTTGTGAGCAGCTGTGGTGCACTGTGCTTGTTTCTGTGTTGCATTTTTACAACAGTCCTGCTTTGGTTAGGGCCACTATTGGTTCTGGCTGACTAGTGGTACTTTCTGGAGAGAAGGAGAGGTCTTGCAAAAAAACCTTTTGCCCTGTTTGGAAACAGCCTGAAGCACAATGCCAGAAAAGTCTGCCTTGTGTTCCTGTCACATGGGCTTCCTAGGTGCCAGAGGCCTACAGAGGCTACCTACCATGCCAGCATGCCCTCCCGTTCTCCTGCACCCCTCCCCTCTGGCCACTATGCACTTCCCCACAATGCTTCACATACCGATTTGGTCTCCTTGTTTAGGAGCTGGATGGCTTCCTCCAGGATTATCTCATGTGGCAGTACAGGCTGGAAGGCCACCTGGACCAAGCACCTCTGCAGAGAGACATGGAGGCTGCCACCCCTCCCTTTGGAACCCAAAGGGCAGAGGCCCAGAGGGTACCTCCCCTCTTCAGCACCTTGCTCTTCCCAGAGTGGCTTTGGGGGGCACATTTTTTTTTTTTTTGGTCTTTTTGAAGCAGGGTCTCCCTGTGGCCCCAGCTGTCCTGGAACTCACTATGTAGACCAGGCTGGTCTTGAACTCCCAGAGATCCGCCTGCCTCTGCCTCCCAAGTGCTGGGACTACAGGCGTGCAACACCACGCCCGGTAGGAGGTCACTTTTTGATATTCCAACCTAGATGTCCTCACCCATTACGATGAGACTGGAACATGAAATGAACATGGTAACAGGGAGCCCTTTCCCCTATCTACAGCAAGTCTCCATGGAACATGTCTCAACACAGATTCCACAGTAGTTTGCTGACTATGTCTCCCTGATGCTCAGGATAGAGAAGGTGTGTGGGGTGACATACTGTAGGTGAAGGGAGAAACGAGGCCATAAGAGGGGAAGAGAGTGGATGAGGGAGAGCGGAGAGAAAGGCAGAGAAGATGGAGAAAAGGGAGAAGAGGGGGAAGGCAGAGAAGAAGGAGAAACAGAGCTGGACACTGTAGTAACCTGCTGGGAGTTGAGAGCTGACACTTAGTATTTTCTAGATTCAACAGAACATGTTTTAAATAATGGTATTCACTGAAATCCTGCTGGTGGCCAGGCTAAAGGACACTGGGTGGAAGTGGGTCACACTCCTGTGCTCTTTGAGGCAGGTACTATGTGACCTCCTTGTGCTCTGTCTGCCGTGAGTCCAACATTTGGCTGTTCTGAGGGTCTGCATAGCTTTCTTCCAGCTCCAGGCAGGCATCTGCTAGGTCAGCTGCCTGGGATGCTCTGTGCCTCAAAAGACCGGCTGAGGGTACTGTGAACTCTTCAAGACCTCTACCCCTATGTAGCTCCTGGCTTGTGCTCCTTGGCCGTGCTGTGCTTAAAGTGGACAGAGCCAGGCACCCTGGAGAGTGGTCTGGAGGCCCTGCTGCTTAGCCGGTCAGTGGGACCAATGCTTACCTTTCCTGGCAACACGGTCCCCACTGAGGGTGAGATGGTGATGGGTGAGTTGGGGGGCATCAAGAACTCAAAGGATGTTGGTCCCACTGGGCTGGCGTCCTCTGAGCCGATGCGGGGCAGGGAGTGGGTCAGCTTGTTCATGCTCAGGTGAGAGTTGATGACATATAGTGTGGACACAGAGGTGCCATACAATGCAGTGGCTGCAAACTTGATCTGGTAGTGGGACAGCTCCAGGGGTGGGTGAACACCCACAGCTTGGCAAGACACCTTGAAGCACCTAGAAGAAACCAGTGTGGATGGTGCTCAGCTGTGGTCCCTCTGCAACCCTGGCTAGAGGAGAAACACAGCTCCCCACGTGGCAACCATGATGGACAGGCCTGTTGTGTTGGTGATGTCCCAGGGATCCAGGACTTATTTCTGAAGTTGTCATAGATGTTTGTACCTATTAACAGATTTGGAAAATATGTGTGGGCTGGTGTACATTTTTCATGGATAGCTTAAAAATGTAAGCAAGCCGGGTGGACAGCACATGCCTTTAGTTCCAGTACTCGGGAGGCAGAGGTAGGCAGACCTCTGTGAGTTCAAGGCCAGCTTGGTCTAGACATAGTGAGTTCCAGGACAGCTGGGGCTACAGGGAGACCCTGTCTCAAAAAGACCAAAATAAATAAATAAATAAATAAATAAACAAAAAAAACCTGTAAGCTGCTTTACAAAAACTTGTGGGGCTAGAGAGATAGCTCAGTGGTTAAGAGCATTGGCTGCTCTTGCAGAGGACCTGGGTTCAGTTTCCAGGACCCACATGGCAGGTAACAACCATCCAAAACTCTGTCCCACAGAATCCAATGTCCTCTTCTGGTCCCCATGGGCATTGCATGCACAGGTACACTTAAATACATTCAGGCAACACACACACACACATTTTAAAAAAGTGCTTGCAAAGGAGGGAGGTTGTTTCTGGATTATTGCATTAGCTATGTGTACGCACTTAAAACTGATAAATCACTCCTTAAAGACAAGATGAACTCTTATAGTCCATGCATAGGAACTTGATTACTGCTACCATTTATTAAAAGACAACAGGGCTATTTTTCGAGACAGGTTTATCACTGTGTAGCCCTGACTGGCCTAGAACTCAATATGTAAACTAGGCTGGCCTCAAACTTGTGGGGATCCTTTGTACCACTGCTTCCCAAGTGCTACCACACAAGCACTTTAATTTAAGACAAGGTCTTGTGTATTCCAGACTAGCTTTGACCTCACATCCAAAATTGACCTTGGACTTCTGATCTGCCTGCTCTGCCTTCCAAGTGCTAGGATTATAGGTATGTGCCACCATTCCTGGTTTTAAGTGGTGCCGGAGATTGAACCCAGGGCTTTGTACATGCTAGGTAAGCACTCTACAAAGTGAGCCATATTCCCAACCCCTCCCTCATTTTGAGAATGGGTCTCCTGTAGTCCAGACTGGCCTCAAATTCATTATGCATCAAAGGATAACCTTGAACTTCTGATCCTCCTACCTCCTGAGTGCTGGCCTAACAGGTATATGCCTCTATGTCCAATTTATGGGGTCATAGGGATTGAACCCAGGGCTTTGTGCATGCCAGGCAAACACTCTACCAATTGTACTACATTCCCAGCCCCAGATATTTGGGTATTTTAACCACTAGAAGTTTTATATTCTATATTTTCTTTGAACTCCTATGTTTATTGAAATTTCCTTGTCAACTTTTAATTATTTTTTCAGTGCTGAGGATTGAACCTAAATCTCTATGTCTACTAAGCAAGAGAACCATTGTTGAGCTGCGCCCCGGTCATCATTACATGTAATTTTAATGCTTTATACAAGGACATGAAGTCGGGTGTGGTGGCACGTGCCTTTAATCCCAGTACTTGGGAGGCAGAAGCAGGTAGGTCTCTGTGAGATCAAGGCCAACCTGGTCTATATAGTGAGGAGCTCCAAGCCAGCTAGAGCTTCTAGGAGAGCCCATCTTAAAAACCAAAAAAATTTTTTTAAATGTATAAGTTTTATCTTTTGGGTCGAGAGATCATTGAAGTTTCATTTGTTTGCTTGTTTTTTTAAAGACACCATCTCCTTGTAGCCCCAGCTGGCCTGGAACACACTATGTAGACCAGGCTGGCTGGCCTTGATCTCACAGAGATCCACCTTCCTCTGCCTCCCAAGTACTGGGATTAAAGGTGTGTGCCACCATGCCCAGTTGAAATTTTATTAATGTTTACTTGAAGAAATAAAATTTCATGAATTATGATAATATAAAATATAAAATTTTACCGCAATCTTTTCTTTTTGTGTAGCCCAGGCTGGCCTACATCTCACCATGTAGCCCAGGCTACTTGATCCTTCTGTCTCAGCCTACCGAATGCTAGGATTACAGATCTGAGCTACCACTTGAGTTAAAAATCTTAAATAGGGGCTGAAGAGATGGCTCAGTGGTTAAGAACACTGGTTGTTCTTGCAGAAGACCCAGGTTTGAATCCCAGTACCCACATGGCAGCTAACAACTGTCTGTAACTCCAGTTCCAGAGGATCTGACAGCCTCCTCTGTCCTCCTCGGGCATTGCACGACACAGGTGCACTTACCTACATGCAGGCAATGCACACATACACATAAAATAAAAATAATAAATAAAGCTGGGTGTGGTGTTGCACACCTTTGGTCCCAGCACTTGGGAGGCAGAGGCAGGCGGATCTTTGTGAGTTAGAGGCCATATGCCTGGACCCCCATCTGCATTTGTTCAGGTGCTCAACTGAAAAGGAGATGAAAGAGAAGGCCTAAGAGGCACGTCTGCAGAGGCTGGAGAAGAGGGCGCTGTGGGGTCCCCTTATTTAACAAAAGGAAAAAGAAAAATGCAAAAAAAAGAAAGAAGGGAGAACATATTTTTAAAATATTTTATTTATTTTATTTTATGTGTATGAGTGTATTGCTTGCATGTATGAGTGCAGCGTGTCATGCAATGCCATGGAGGTCTGAAGAGGGCATCGGATTCCCCTGGTACTGGAGTTAAGGACTGTTCATAGCCACCATGTGGGTGCTGGGAATTGAACTTAGGTCCTCTGCAAGAGCAGTCAGTGCTCTTAACTGCTGAGCCATCTCTCCATCCCCTTATTTATTTATTTTTATTTTATGTATATGAATGTTATATCTGCATGTATGTAAGTGCACCTGTGTTCTGAAATGCACATGGAGGACAGAAGAGGGCATTGGATCCCTGGAACTGGAGTTTCAGATGATTGTTAGCCACCATGTGGGACTCAAACCCGTGTCTCCTACAAGAGCAGCCAGTGCTCTTAACCGCTGAGCTATCTCCCCAGCCCCTACTTTGTTTTTAGATAAGGACCTTCTCTCTCTCTCTGTCTCTCTCATTTTTTTTGTTTTTTCAAAACAGGGTCTCCCTGTAGCCCCAGCTGGCCTGGAACTCTCTTTTTGTAGGCCAGGCTGGCCTAGTTCTCACAGAGATCCCCTGCCTCTGCTTCCCAAGTGCTGGGATTAAAGGTGTGTGCCACCATGCCTAGCTCATTGTCTTATTTATTTACTTATTTATTTATTTATTTATTTATTTATTATTTATTTTTTGGTCTTTTTGAGACAGGGTCTCCCTGTAACCCCAGCTGGCCTGGATCCTGCTATGTAGACCAGGCTGGCCTCAATCTCACAGAGATCCACCTGCCTCTGCTTCCTGAGTGCTGGGATTAAAGGTGTGCATGAACACCTTGGCTTTAAAAGTTTTTTTTTGGTCAGGATCTCTCTATGTAGTCCTGGCTGGCCTGAAACTTGTTATCTGGAACAGGTTGGCCTTGAACTCATAGAGATCCACTTGCCTCTGCCTTGCAAGTGCTGGGATTTTAAAGGCATGTGCCACCACGTCCAGTCTTCAAACAAATCCTTTAAAAAAATTGTTTTGGTAACTAGAGAGATGGTTCAGTGCTTAAGAGCATTGGCTGCTCTTGCAAAGGACCCAGATTCAAATCCCAGCACCCACACGGTAGCTAACAACTGTTCCAGGGGAATCCAATTCTCTCTTCTGACCTCTGCAGGGATTGATTGCGTGACATGGGTGCACTTACATACATGCAGGCAATACACTCATACACACAAAATAAAAATAATAAAATATTAAAAAATTAAGCTGGTCTTGGAGCCAACCAGAGAGAGGGAGCTTGTTTCCCGGACTGAGATTTGGCACAGTTCTAACAACCTGTCAAAGGACTTTACAGGAGAGACTGGAGCCAAAGCAATGACGGGTCACCAATGGGCAGGACCACACTTTGACCAGGACAGTTTAGTTATATCTACCCCTTGCCTTCTACTTAAACCCCAAACCTCATGTCAGGATCCAGAAGATGGACTTGGGCAGGTGGAGGCTGGAGGTTATCTGACCTTTTTCTTCTTCTTCCTAATCTGGCCATATTTAAATCAATTTTTTTTCTGTTTTTCACTATTACTTATTTGTTTAATTGGCCTACTGAGGACGGATGACTGAGGCTAGCTTGTTAGGACAGCCAGAGCCTAGGCTCTGACCCTAACAACTCTGATAACAGCAGTGTTCCCTGGCAGGCAAAGAAGCTCTCTTAACTGCTGAGCCATTTTTCAAGCCCGTTTTTTTACTATTAATTTGGCCATTTTAATTGGCTTCACAAGGATGAGACTGAACTTCTTGGAATACAGACTGTGACCCCAAATTCAGTAGCATTAAAAGACAACTCAGGAATTATTGGCTCCCTTGTGAAGAATCTGACCCACTTCCCACTCAGTCTCTGAGAGAATTAAATTGGAATCTGACTAGCCTGTGGGTTTAAAGACTAGTTTAATTGGGTTACTGAGCCTGAGGAACATGTTCACGGACAGCAGAGGGACACAGTCAATAAAATCTCATCTGCAGAGGAATGTAGAACAAGTTGAATCTGATCTCTTCAAAGTACTTGGCAAGGAACCAGAGATGGGGGGAGACCTCCCACACCAACATGGTCAATTGTGATAAAGGTCCAATTTGGTGGAGAGTGAATTGTTGCAACAATGATGTTGGGACAATTGAAAACCTATATGCAAGCTGGGCATGGTGGCGCATGCCTTTAATCCCAGCACTCAGGAACCAGAGGTAGGCAGATCTCTGTGAGTTCAAGGCCAGCCTGTCTACATAGTGAGTTCCAGGCCAGCTGGGGCTACAGGGAGACCCTGTCTCAAAACGACCAAAAGAAAAAAAAAAGAAAAAAACCCATTTGCGGGGCTGGAGAGGTAAACTGACTGCTCTTGCAGTCAAAAAATCCCAGCACCCACATGGCAGTTCCAGGGGATCTGAGAGCCTCTTCTGTCCTCCTCGGGCATTGCACAACACAGATGCACTTACCTACATGCAGGCAATACATGCATACACATAAAAAATAAATAAAATATTAAAAAAAGAAAAACCCATTTGCAAAAAATGGGAACTTCAACCTTTGTCTCTCATGTTGTACAGAAAAACAGTTAAAATGACCCATAGATCCCACGGTAAAATGTGACCACGCAAAAGCTTTGTGATCTTGGTTAGGGAAAAAAATATCTTACATATGACAGTGAACATATGATCTATTAAAGAAGAAATTAGTGAATAAGATTTAATCAAAATGAAAAACGTTATCTTAGAAGATACTATCAAGGAAACAAAGTTAGGGCCAGAAAGATTGCCCAGCAAGTAAAGAAAGGGGCCTGCCACCAACCCTGGCGACCTGAGTAGCCACATGGTGGAAGGAGGGAACTGACTCTTGCAAGTTGTCCTCTGACTTCCATATGCATACTTTGGCACATGAATGTACATACACACAAACACACACATGCACAATGAATAAATATAAAAGAAAACAAAGTCAGGCACGTTAGTGTCTGCTTGTAATTCTGACACGCAAGAGACTGAGGCAAGAAGATCGTGAGAGTGAAGCGGGTCTGGACCATGTCGTATGCACAAGGACAGTGGGAGGAAGACAAGGTGCAGACTAACAAAAAGATTTGAACATAGCAAAGCATCTGTGTCAGAATATATGAAAAAGGTCTCAAAATTCAAAATACATTTTGGGGTTGAGGATATAGAGCCCTTGCTCACCATGCTTGAGGGGCTAGGTTTGATACCCAGCATCGCAAAAACAAAACAAGAACACAAACAAGGCAAACAATTTAAAGTCCCAGGGCTGGGGAGATGCTCAGCAGTTCAGAGCACCGGCTGCTCTTGCAGAGGACCCAAGTTCAATTCCCAAAACCTACATGATGTCCTCTTCTGACCTCCGTGGCATTGCATGACGCAGGTGCAGTTACATACATGCAGGCAATACACTCATACACATAAAATAATTTAAAAAAAAATTAAAAATCTCAACACTTCACTAAAGATGTATACATGGCATATGAGCACATAAAAGATCTTCAACATCATTAGCCCCTAGGGAGATGCAATGGGACATTATCTGCATTAGCATGTCCTTCCACCTCACCAAGTGTTTGCTTGTTTGTTTCTTCCAGTTGTTGTCAATTAAACTCACAGTCTGAGTTATAGTCTCAATTCTTAAGAAAAATATTGACAGCCAGGTGTGGTGCCACACACCTTTAATTCCAGCCCTTGGGAGACAGAGGCAGGTGGCTAGCGTGGTCTGCATAGCGAGTAGGCCAGCTGGTACTACAGGGAGACCCTATCTCAAAAAAAATAAAACACACACACACACACACACAGATTGACAACACTACATGCTGGTGAGGAAGTGGAACAAATAAAATGTTACTGGTGACAACGTAATATAGTGAGGCTTACACAGGTGGGGGCTATACCATGCCTGATGTGGCCATGTGCTGGGATACAGGAAGCGTGCAGGAAGCAAGGTCAGGCTACACGGAGAGAGGTGTAGAGTAGAGGCAAGATGCCCACGTGGGAGGTTCCCAGGCATCCAGGTGAGGGGTGAGCAGGGATTGGTTATCTTTCCAAAGTGAAACCGAGGGATTTACTGAGGACCTGGGTGTGTGGTGTGAGAGAACCAGAAGTCAAGGCTGGCAGCAGGGGTTTTTCTGCGCTGGCAACAAAAAGGGTGGAGCTGGGCCGGAGAGCTGGCTCAGAGTGAAGGACTTGCAGTGCAAGCATGGTGAGCTGCGTTTGAGCCCTGGAACCCAAGGTAGAAAGAGAGAACTGACTCCTGAAAGTTGTCCTCTGAGTGCTGTGGCTTGTGTGCAGTGTGCACGGTGCTGACACCCAATAATAAATAAAACAAGAAGATGGGTTTGCAGGGGGAGCAGGTTTGGAGTGGACAGGAAGAGACCAACTGTTTCTTTTGGCACACATGAGATTTGTGGCAAAGGTCAGATATCCAAAGGACTCTGTGGGTCACTGTGCTGGGGTGCTCAAGGGAGTAGCCCCTGGGCATACAAAGCTCTCCCCTGAGCAGGGACTGTGAAGTCTCTGCCCATCATATTCCATTTTCTTTTCCCTCCTCCCCCTCCCCTCCCCTCCTTTTTTTCTTCTGTTGATTTATTTTTATTTTATGTGTATGAGTGTTTTGCCTGCAGGTATGTAAGTGTGCCCGTGTGAAGCAAGGCCTGCAGAGGTCAGAAGAGGGATCTGATACCCTCTTCTGGAACTGGAGTTACGAACAGTTGTTAGCTGCCGTGTAGGTTCTGGGAATTGAACCCGAGTCCTCTGGAAGAGCAGCTAGTGCTCTTAACCGCTGAGCCATCTCTCCATGCCATGCTCCATCTTCTTTACCAAGGCATTCTAGTATGAGATTCCCGTGACTCTCCAACACAGTTGCCGTTTTAAGTTTTGGTAATTTCCATTTTTATGGTGAAAGCTTGTAAAAGTTTCTCACTGGTGTTTCTGGAGCTTCTGCTCCTGAGGTTCCCTCACTGGGGAACAACAAACCCTCTTCTTTTCACACAGCCTAGTGTTGGAGCCTAGCGGCTGGTGAGACTCCCTTGTGGGAGGTGGGAGTCGGCAGTCTCTCTCTGTGGTTCCAACTGAACTGTGCTCTCCAGTGAGCCATGGACTCACCCTCATTCTTTCCAGGGACAGCCGGTCCTGGTGCTGCCTATCCAGGAGAGCAGAGCCTGTGAATTGCAGAGGCCAGCTGACCTGGCCCAGAGCTGCCCAGACAGAACTGTGACACAGGCTAGAAATATGGGTGGGGACAGGACAAGAGAGAAAAAGGCTGGGCACAAGTAGGTCCCAGGAGGCAGCTTCAAACTGACACAGGGATGCTCCAGGGTTTGACATGTTAGCCTCACCGCCTCTGCCTGGACATGTCGTCACCAGAGGCTAAAACTCCAAGAACCAGCCTTATCAAAACCCAACCCAACCCAACTCACCATCTCTGCCTGGAACATGTCACCAGAGGCTAAAACTCCAAGTGGCTAAGAACCAGTCTTATCAAAACCCAACCACCTAGTTTCATTTTTCCCTTTCACCACCTCTGCGTACTGTCATCAGGCTCTGGCCACACAGAGACTGGTCTGTCTTGCTGAACTCAGGGCCCACCATGTACACACAAACATTCACTCACATACTCACACATGCTTTTTTGGCCGCCCACTTCCATGTGGCTACACACATTCCCACACTCATGTGGACACATTCACACATCCTCACCCCCACATGAACACACATTCATAGACATCCACTCACATTTTTTTTTTTTGGCCTTTTTGAGACAGGGCATTCCTGTAGCCCCAGCTGGCCTGGAACTTTCTCTGTAGACCAGGCTGGCCTCAAACTCACAGAGATCCGCCTGCCTCTGCCTTCTGAGTGCTGGGATCAAAGGCGTGCGCCACCATGCTGGGCTCCACTCACATATTTACATATTTACACACTCTCCCACCCTCATATAGACATAAGCTCACACACAACCTATTCACATATTCACACATATATTTACATACCCCCACACAGAATCATGCTCATGCAAATACACCTAAGTAAATAGTCACACATGCATGCACACATACATGCACACTCACACACTCATTCATGCATGCATACTTAGAACACTCACAAAGGCCATCACAGACTTACACATGTAGTCACACACTCCAGGACACATTTTCAGAGATGTATGCATACACATGTTCATGCATGTCTACACACATGCTACCCATACTCATGTGCATGCCCTCTCAAATGTCCACTCACGTGCACTCATACTAATATACAGTACTTTCTCTCACACCCAGCAGACTCACATACATACTCACATGAACTTACACATGTGCTCATATTTACCGCACGTTCACTCGCTTGTTTACATAGCTCCTCACGCAGAAGGATGAGCTAGTGCAGAGTAAAAGGCTATGCGGACTTGCCTGTTCCTGGGTCCTGGGATCCTACTGACCGCAAGTGCTGCCTAACCAAACCCAAGCCCTGAGGTCAGGCTGATGGGATCCAAGGCAAGCTGGGATAGGAGCAGGGTGGGAAGGGCAGTAGGGTCACGTGTCCCCTCTGCCTGCCAGGCTTACCGGTTTATCTCTGATTTGCAGATCAGTTCAAATCTGTATTCCTTGGCCTTAGTGGGCTGGAAGATCACGTCAAATTGCAAAGTTTCCAGTGGCAAGATTGTCCCAAACCCATCGTTGGGCTGGATGTCCACAAACTGAGAAATGGGAACACACTAGAGTCAAAGTGAGAGCTGTGCTCTGCAGGGTAGTTGTTAGCAAACCGTGTTCCCTGTGTGAGGAGGTAACGTAAATATGCTGGTATGGGTGCACATATGGAAGGTATGAGAGTGTGTGAGCTGTGTGTACATGTGAATGTGGGTGTGTATGAGTAAATATGAGGTCCTCATGGGATGGCCCCAGGGCAGCCAGGTCTGAGCATCCTCTTGGACTTCCCTGTGTGCTCTGAGTAGAAAAGGTTTTGGAAGGCAGGGTGGGGAGAATCTGAAGCTTTTGGGGTGTACTACACAGCCAAAAACATGAGGAATCAGGGAGCAGGGGCAGCAAGGATATGACAAGACAGTTGGGAGGCAGCACCGAGGTATACAGGGTAGCAGAGCTGCTGGCGTCCAATGCCTGGACCTGGAAAGTGGCTGTCATGTCCTGCCCTAAATTTCCAGGGTCTGACCATAGCAGGTACCTTGGGAAGTCCAACGAACCCAAACTCCTGGGGCAACAGTGAGAGGTTGCTGAGGCTGATCTCTGTCCTAATGGCCTCGTAGATGGTGCAGTAGCCAAAGTCTATTTCTGAGGGGCTGATTTCTAGGTCTGAGGTGGTGACAGTGGCTTGGACGGTGAACCCCACTGGTTTGATCTGAGGTGCAAAGGGGAAAGAACATTCTCAGTCACTGCAAAGCTTTATGCAACATCCCCCAAATGATAAAGGCCCTCGTGTTTTGCTGTCTTGTGTTCAGAACTTGACTCTCAACCAGTCCATTTTCCAGTGTTCCCTGGTGAGCATCTGAGCTGACATTACAAGGTACAGATTAGAGGAGGGATGCAGGCAGCAGCTGAAGGACCAGCCAGGTATGCCAGTGAGGGCATGTGATTGTGTGTGTGTGTGGATATACTATGTGTAAGTGCATACATATGTATACCCACTCTGAAGAGGGCATAATGTGTATACTTGTGTAAACCTGTGTGTTCATGTGTACATCCCCATTCGAGTGTGTAGGTATACTTCCTGTGTGCACATGTAGGTGAGGTATCTGATCCAGCTTGCCTGGACCGGAACAGGAGGCCTCTCTTGGGCCCTTGAGTACCCTCCCTTCTTTTGCACTGTGCATGAGCTGTGTGGCTGGGAGGCAATACTGCCTGTTGGGTCACTGGATATCACCAGCTAGGAAGTAAGGGTGGGTTCTGAACTTTTAGGTATCCTCATAAGCTCACAGAGTCTGGCCCCCCGCAGCAGCCCTCTGTTCCTTAGGAGTGCCTGGAATTCCCCGAAGGTGCCCTGCACAGACCTGGTCAGCCACCCAGATTGTCATTGGAGCCTCCAGAACTCCGCTGTCCTTGTTAAAATACTTCCTTGCATCTTCTGGAAGGGAGTGTCTGTAAGAGGTAGAGTCCACTTGAATACACTTTTCTTTATATTTTGTACAACAACAAAACTGATCTAAAATTGGTGCTTTGAAGTCACATAAGAGCTGTGTCATAGGTGAAACAAAGAAGATGTGAGATTCACATTGTGCCAAATTTCCCCTTGTCTTGTAGAATTGGCAGCTGATACGCACTCTTATGGATTCAGAAGTCTTTAGATGTGTTGTCTTTACAAGTCACAGATCACTTCGAATGAGTTATCTTGGCAAGTGGACAATGACTAAGAGACATGAACATACCTGAACAGTTACATTTCAATAAACAGAAGGGGTAAGGGTGGAGGATGAATGAGAATACAGTATGATGACACATGTGTATAAGCATGGTGAAATGAAACCCAGGACTCTGTACGCTAACTTTAAAAAAAGTTCTCAAAAAAAACCCCCAAAAAACCCAAAAAAAACAAACCCCAAACCAAAAACCAACTAAACAAACAACAAAAAAAAAAAAGAAAAAGCCAGGGATGGTGGCACAAGCCTATAATTTCAGGCCAGCTTGGGCTATAGTGAGAACCAGTCTCAAAACAAATAAAAGACTAAAAACTAGCTGGCCGTGGTGGCGCACGCCTTTAATCCCAGCACTTGGGAGGCAGAGGCAGGCAGATCTTTGTGAGTTCAAGGCCAGCCTGGTCTACATAGTGAGTTCCAGACAGCTGGGGCTACAGAGAGACCCTGTCTCAAAAACACACACACACAAAAAAAGACTAACAACTAACTAACTAACTAACTAACTAACTAACTAACTAACTAACAGGATTGTTCTCTGATTACAGAAAGATATTAATATAATCACAGAAATAAGCCAGGAGTGGTGGCACACACCTTTAATTCTAGCACTTGAGAGGCAGAGGCAATGGATCTGTAGTTTGAGGCTAGCCTGGTCTCCATAGCGAGTTCCAAGTCAGCTGGGGATACAGGAGACCCTGTCTCAAGAAGAACCCCCCCCAAATATTTATTTTTATTTTATGTGTATGAGTGTTTTATATGCATGTATGTAAGCACATCTATGGGTACAATGCCCTAGGAAGTCAGAAGAGGGCACTGGATCCTCTGGGAAGGGAGATACAAATGGTTGCTAGCCACCATGTATAGAGTCTTGGGATGGAGGTAAAGAAACAAACCTCAAGTGTATGCCACAGTCTGACACAGAACCTGAGTTGATGAAAAGAGATCAAGATCTCACGACAGTGGGATGCCCACTGTGTCTGAGTAGAAGTCAAGGCCTGGGTGATCTTACCTGCAGGTGGCACATCCCGAATGATGTGTGCCCAGCAGAGTGAGCAGCACAAGGCACTCCTGGAGCCCACACCTCCCCACCATGGCCCAGGCCTCTGCCACTTCTCACCGAGGCAGGAACTTGAGCTGGACTGAGTAGGAGGACAGGGCCTGGATGTAGCCTGTTTCTGGTAGAAGCTCTATGTGACCTCTCAGCTCCTTGCAGACCTCAAACTTCAGACGCAGGGCTGCCTTTGATCTGCAACAGGTCACGGGGCAGCAGGTCAGGTGGTCACAGGACTGTGACTCTGCATGCCTAATCCTTTGAACCATTGAGGTATTTCTCATAATGGAACCAGTGGGCAGTGCACACCCACTCTGAGCCAAGCACAAGTACCATGACTGTTAGAGGGAAGTTTTTTATAACTTACGGAGAACGTTTGTTTTTGCTTATATATGTACATGTTTTTAGGGATGGGCACTTGGGAATGATAACTTACCAGGGGGCTTGTCCCTGGAACAAAATTGATTAGAGAACATTTTCAAAGCCCTATTTCTTTTTTGAGACACAGTCTCCCCACAACCCCCGCTGGTCTGGAATTCGTTATATAGACCAGGCTGGCCTTAATCTCATAGAGATCTACTTGCCTCTGCAGGGCTGGGATCAAAGGCATATGCCACCACACCCAGCAAAGCTCTATTTCTTAAGGGTTGTTTTCTTTTGTTTTGGGTATTTTTTTTTTTTTGATGTTTTTGAGACAGGGTCTCCCTGTAGCACCAGCTGACCTAGAACTCACTATGTAGACCAGGCTGGCCTTGAATTCTCCTGCCTCTGCCTCCTGAGTGCTGGGATCAAAGGCATGTACCACCACGCCCAATAACGGTTGCTTTTAAAATATGATTCAAACAACGTTAAAACCTTATTGTGTGTGTATATGTGTGCACGACGTGTGTGTGCACCAACATGCGTAGCACATGAGTTGATGACAACTTTGTGGAGTTGGTTCTGCCCTACCACCTTTATGTGGGTTCTGGGGAGTGAACTCAGGTTGCCAGGTTTTCATGACAAATGCCTTTATCTGCCAAGTCGTTTTGCTAAAGAGAGAGTCTCACTATGTAGCCCAGGCTGGACTAGAACTCATCATCCTACCTCAGCCTCCTGAGTACTGAGATTATAGGCATGTGCCAACATATCCAACTTGAGAAATTCTTTTTATTGTTTTTATTTTGTGTGTATGAGTGTATTGCCTGCATGTATGTGAGTGCACCCATGTCGTGCAATGCCCATGGAGGTCAGAAGAGGGTGTTGGATTCCCTGGAACTGGAATTACAGATGGTTGTTAGCTGCCATGTGGGTGCTGGGAACAGAACCCGGGTCCTCTGCAAGAGCAGTCAGTGCCAAGCCATCTCTCCAGCCCTGAGAAATTTGTAAAAGTAAATGACAGCCAGGCATGGTGGCACACACCTTTAATCTCAGCACTCGGGAGGCAGAAGCAGGCAGATCTCTGTGAGTTCAAGGCCAGCTTGGTCTACATAGCGAGTTCCAGGCCAGCTGGGGCTGCAGAGAGACCCTGTCTCAAAAAGATATGTATATACAGATATATGTATCTGTATATACATATATGTATATGTATATATGTATAATGTTTTAGCTGAAATATGACCCAATTCAGTTTTCAGAGCCTGAAGGTTAGCTGCCTCCAGTTTGCACAGGGCCATTGCCACAGTAGGGCCCACCCATGCCTTTCTATCTCTGTAAGAGGCCCTCCTTTCCCCTGTCTGAGTCAAGAGACCTGCCAAAGGCAGTGCCAGTGGCCAAATCCCCTTCTAAGCAGCTCTGGAGAAGAGCCCTTGCTTGCTCCCTATGAGAGTCTCCTTTTGCCCCTGTAGGTGGAACCATCAGATAAAAGAGAAAAAGGTAGCCTGGAGAGGGAGGCCTCGTCTGCCTACGACTCATGAGCAATGGTCCTAGAAACTTCTGTAGCCTTCAGGTGCCTCTCTAAAATGGTCTTTTTCTGTCTGATGGTTGTCCAGGGTCTGTGGCCCACTGTCTTCCAGATCTTTGCCCAGATTTTCCCTTGAGGGCTGAGTCCACAGTGATTCAGACATGAACTTAATAAAGTCATGACACAGACCCTGAGGGCTATGAGGGCCACTGATGGAAGCAGCCACCTCTTAAGGAAGTGTTGACAACTGCACAATGGGCATGCCACAGTGGAGGACCAAGCGGGATACAGAAGGAAAGGCCTCTTTCTTCTCTTCAGCTCTTTGGATGGCTACCAGAACCCAGGTGGCTATCAGAGTTGAAGTGGTCTCTGACCTGTCTTTAAGTCTCAGAGACATACCCCCTGATAATGTGTGTTCACCACCATAGTTGACCAGGGCCCCTGAACTCTTGCTGCTGGGGATAAGGATCCCATGGAGACCAGCCAGCTCCACTGTTTCCACACAGTGACCAGTGCTGGTTCTGGGCATGTACCACAAATGGTCTTCATGAATTAACACCTTTCTATACCCATGTATGTAAAACCCATCACATTAAACAAAGCTACAAATGATATTGAATTTAAAAATCACAAAACACATTTACACTGACAATTGTGTGCCTTTGGTAAGACTGAAAAAGCGCAATTCTCTTGTTCCTTCCCCATGTGACCAGGAAGTTCTTATAACCTGTTAAAAAAAAATCTCTGTTCAACTCATTCCACCAAATAAGTGCAATAAACCCTTCTTCCAAGGCCCGAGTCCTTCATGAAAATGGCTTTTTCCCTGACTGTGGCAGTGTACTGCTATCTTATATACCTCTGGTCCCAGGGCAGTAGTTTGGACATATCAACATGTTGTATCTTCATGGAGCAAGGCAAGGCCTGCTGGGGACCAGGCCATGAGGGTACTGTTCTACCTAGGTCATAAGTGGTGCTTGCCATGGGTGGAGGGGTACTGCCAGGGGCTTGGTGCCAGCAGCTTCTGCCTCTTGGTCTGGGGGCTAGAGGCTTAGACTTGGTGTGGTCATGAAACTTTGGAAGCTCCTCTCTCAGAATTCACCATCCATGATGCTACTCAGGGAAAAGATTTTTTTTTTCTAGTATCTGGATGTCCTTGTAAAACAACAAATAAACACACGTCTTTTCCCAGACGTCATCCATGTTCCCTGTTACTGCTATGTTCTATGTTACTGAGGCCACTTGCCACTTGGGACCCTCATCTAGTGCCCTGGGAATGCAGCTAGTATGTGTTTACCATGGCTGCTGAAACATTTTCTATAAACACAGACCCAACCCAACACAGACTTTTTCTTTGAGTGTCCTGGAGGACAGAAGGCCAAAGTAGCCTCACTAGACTAAGGTCAAGATGGAGATTGGAGGGGAAAATTAATTTCTTGCTCTTTCAGGTATCTGGTGTTCCACAGCTTGTGGCCCCTTTCTCTGCCTGTATGACACTGGGATCCCCCAGATATTTAGGACTGTCTTCTTCAAGGTCCATAGCTTAACTGACTGCCCAGGCCTCTTTGCCACCCAGGGTGACCATTCAGGGCCAGTATGTAGCCTGCCCCAGGCATGGCATTCCTGCTGGCCACCAGGGGGCTCACCGTGTGCGGACAGTGATGGAATCCTGATAGAGCCGGTCATAGGTGCAGATCTTTAGGTCCACAGTGGTCCTTGGCACCCAGACTGGGACGTCAATGGCAATGCCAACAGCTCTGAAATACAACTGAATTGGAGCAAGTAAGCACAATATGTTTACTTTGCAGTGTAGGCGATCCCAGTGAGTGTTAACATAGTACTCAGGCATAAGTTTCATGGTTTGATTTTTTGCAACTTAATGCATTACAAGTATGAGGTTAATAATTAAACAAGACATATGTTGAGTTCTAGGACATTTTTCAGTAGGGTTGAGAGAATGATCTAGTTTTGAATTGAGTTTATCAAACATATATCAAGGATAAATAGCAGATAGGCAGAGGCAGGAGGATCTTGAGTTCAGCCTGGGCTACATATATAGGGAGACTTTGTCTTTTAAGAAAAAGAAAAGACAGATCAAGAACAAAATAAGATAGCTATGAAGTGGAGAGACAAAGGGTATTTGGGTCTGACGAAAGCACAACTCAATCTGAAAAAGCATGTAGCTGCTCATGCTCCAACCAGTAAACCTGCCCTGTGATACCCAACAATGTGAAACATAAAACATCCCGGGGGGAAAGACAGATGTTGTGGCAGGAACAGAAGGGGGTACTCCTGTTACTAAGCTTGTACACAGCTGTTAAGCAGCACTTACTACATTTCAAGATAAATCTTGCCAGTGGTCACATAGAATAATTTAAGCAATTTAAAAATTGTTTGAAATAAAAAGCTTGTAGGTCCCCAGTTTTCTGGGCCTGACACCCTGATATGACTGTGGTTACTTGGGCAGGAGACCCTGGTCAGCAGTTGAGGCAAGAACATACACAAATTATCTATCAAACCGACAGGATAATGGATACTGATAGCATTAGCATTTATTCTTGGCTATAAGGGCAGGTTTGCTATAAACAGCTGTTGTCCAGGGCCTTTAATCACTACTCCCTCCCTGCTTGCTCTTCACTCCCCACTGCCTGTTGTCCTCAAATAAAAACTGTAATTCATGGGTGGTGGGACCACCATTCTTTACCATTCACACTTGGCAAGCTGGATTGTCCAAAAGCCATTCTTTGGGCTGTCCTGAGGCTCCACTTCAGAGGAGAACATTTCTTTATACATCCTTGCAAAGTTCACATTCACCCAGAGATCACACTCCCTGATCATAATTTAATAAACTTATAAATAAATGATAAAAAGTAATAAATAAAAATTTAACTTCTTGGAAATTAAGAAAGACATTTCTAGCAATTAAGACTAGGGGCTAGGGGAGCTAGGGAGAAGGTTCAACAGGTCAAAGTGCTTGCTGCACTCAGGGGACCAGAGTTTGGGTCCCCAGCACACATATAATGCTCAGTGGATATGGAGGCCCTCCTATGATCCCAGCATGTAGGAAGAGACAGGATACCTGAAGTCAGCTAATTAGCTAGACTCCCTGAATAGTGAGCTCTGGGCTCAAGTGAGAGACCTTGCTTCAATATTGAAGGTAGAGAATGACTGATGGAGATGTCCAGTATCAACCTCTGGCCTCTACAGATTTACACAGATAGGCATTTGCACTTGCCTAAACATACAAATACTCATACACAGGCATGTACATCAAACACATACACATTAAAAAAAAGAGCTGGGCGTGGTGGCGTACGCCTTTAATCCCAGCACTCGGGAGGCAGAGGCAGCCGGCTCTCTGTGAGTTCAAGGCCAGCCTGGTCTACATAGTGAGTTCCAGGACAGCTGGGGCTACAGGGAGACCCTGTCTCAAAAAGACCAAAAGAGAATAAGGCTTAGAGATTGAAGTGAGGGAGAATGCTTGCTTAAGGCCTTGAGTTTTATCCCTAGCACTGTTAAAAAAAGAGAGAGAGAAGGGAGGAAAGAGAAAGAGAAAAGAAAGAGAACGAGAGTGAATGAAAAGAAAAAGCAAGAGCTCTGTAATGTGTGCATGTGAACACTCACACGCACATCTGTGTGTATTGACTAAGGGGTCAATCGTTTGTGCCACCAACAAGTGACCCAAGCAGGAGCAAATGGCAACCTCACGGCACTAAGGGCAGCTGCTCGATGGCTGTGGAGAGGAGGGCTCACATCAAACAGCAGCAGGGATACTCACTGTTGGGCACTGGGAATTCTTAAACATGACCTTGAACTTGGTCTGGACCTCTCCTGGGATAACTGGGGCAAAGATGATGGGCACTTTGATGGAACTGAAGGGACCAATGTCCCCCTCTGTAACCTGCATAAGAGGAGTGTCATGACATCAGAAGGTAGCATCATGGTTTTTATTAGGGTGCTTACCCCTGACGCTATGTAGCACTGCTGCAAGGATGGGCGGTGGTGGGACCATGCTCATATGGTCACTTGAAGGCACTGGTCCTGAGGCTGGCCCTGCCCTTGAATGCTTATTGTTGTGGGATCCCAACCGTGGGGGAAGTGGAAGCAGCCTGAACCCCTCACTGCATCCTCGCCTCCAGCTTGTGTGTACACACACCACATTCTAGCCATGGAGGGCTCACTGTGTCCTCTCCAAGCTACCCCACACATAGGAAACTGGCCCTGCTGCTCTGTGTCTGCCCAGTCCCATCATGGGACAGCTGCCTTGGTGTGACTGAGACTACAGGTTCTTGGAGGCTGATGATCCAGCCTGGCTCTGGTCAGATGGAAGGGCCACCTGAGAGTAGGGATGTCAGTGGCTGAAGAAGATGAGGGGCCTCCTCTTGGCTGGAGGCAGCCAAGGTTCAGTAGGACAGGCTGGCTGACCTCGCCCAGGGTGATCTCTGCCTGCTCCTCGCTGGGAACCATGGTTGTAACACTGGCCACGGTTGTAACGTCTCCTTCTGGAAGAGAAATAAGGTCGTAGAAACAAACCCAACTAAATCAATAATCAGTCTGGAAAAAGTCAAAGACTCATATTGGATAAACTAAAAATGCAAGACTTCTTACTGTAAACTCTGAGGCAGTACTGAGGAAAAGTAAAGGTGACTCAATTCAGCGGGGAAACATATTATCCTTATGGGTAGAAGACTCAATGTGCCAAGATGTCAGTTCTTCCCAAACCGATGGACGGCGTCAAAGCTCTACCAATTGCTCTCCTGCTAGGCTTTTTTCATGTTTGTTTTAAAGACAGGGTAGCCCAGGCTGGGTTGAACTTGATATGTAGCCGAGAATGGGCTAGAACTCCTGATCTTGCTTCCAACTTCCAAGTGATGGGATTATAGGCACGTCTGGCTTTGAGAGAGAGAGAGAGACAGAGAGAGAGAGAAAGAGAGAGAGAGAGAGAGAGAGAGAGAGAGAATGTGTGTTGTGTGTGTGTGTGTGTGTGTGTGTGTGTGTGTGTACTTTTCCTAATGTTTCTTCTTCCTTTTTTATTTTTTTTTTTTTGAGACAGGGTCTCCCGGTAGCCCCAGGTGGCCTGGAACTCGCTATGTAGACCAGGTTGGCCTCTAACTCACAGAGATCTGCCAGCCTGTGCTGGGAGTAAAGGCAGGTACCACCATGCCCAGCTAGTATGGAAATCTTAAAATGGAAAACTACAAAGAAGAGCAGGGAAGTAATGAAGACAATTCAAGGCAGTGTCACAGGGTGGAGAGCAGCCTGCATTAAGGTAAGGGACAGGCCACTTCTTTTTCTAACTTAGCACAGATTGTTCACAGTTTTTCAAATTGTCCTCATGTGTCATCTACTTTCCTCTACAGTTGGTATGAAATAAATACCCATCTCAGCCACAGGAATGACAGAAGCCTAGTGGTACCAATAAAAACCAGTGCCTGCAGGGACCCATTGCACAGGCAGAGCCTTCAGGACCCTCAGTGTGCTGCCCTCACACTTGCCCACGCAATGTGGCCAGCCTTGCAGTCTAAGGCTGGGGTTTCTGTCGATACACTGCTAGTTTCAACATGAGGAGGATTTCAGTCCATACCATAACCAGTAGACAGCTGACTTTATGAGATTTTTTTTTTTGGTCTTTTTGAGACAGGGTTTCCCTGTAGCCCCAGGAGATTCAAAAAATTTTTTACTATCACTTAAAATGAATCCCTGAGAAAACTCCACCTTTGAGCTCTTCTCAGCATCACCTGTGACACAGGCCTGTCAGTCTCCAGCTGAGACTCTTCACCCTCTGGTTCCTCTGGTTGGTCTGAGCTTCTGAGGGTGTTGTGCTCAGAGTACCTTCCCCTGGGAGGACTTCCTGCCCATGCCAGCCCTCTTCCCTGTTTAGCATCCATCTGAGGCCAAGATTCCTGGTTGGCTTAGATACCAAGGCGGGGCCTTGAGGTAGGTACCTGCTGCCCACTCATAGGTCTCCCCAACTCTCACCATCCAGTTTCTTGGACTCCTTTCGGTTCTGGATGTCCAGCGGTGAGGACCCATTGCTGTCAAGCTGTTGTTCAGAGAGATTGGTGAGGAGCTTGTCGTAGACACTTTTCTCCTCATAGGCGAAGAGGCTGCTCTGTAAAGGAACTCAGTGCCTTCATTGCCTTTTCCCATTCAACTCCCCAGATACCCTTGTCACCAGGAATGCCCTAGAGAAGACATAGCTCCATCTGGGCCCAGGGTTGTTGGTCTCACATGTCCATGGCTCTCATTCTGTGTGTCTTGGGTCTTACCTGGGATGGGGATGACCCTTTTTCTCCTTGGTCTTAGACAAGGTGGCCCCTCCCTGTCACCAGTTTGGATGCCCCACCTTGGACTCCATCTGTGAGCTGCTGAGTCTGCTCCCTTCACACTATGCTGGGTCCAGAGGCTGGCTTTACTCCAGCCTGGGTTGAGCTGACTCTCATTCCTCCATAGCTGGCAGAACTAGATGCTCAGGGAAACCCTGGGAAACCTATCCCCACCTCCCAGAGCAAGCTTGGGTCTCAGGCCCCTCATCTCCCCTGCCATGCTCTCTGGTTCTGACCACATCTCCTCCCCTCCTGCCACAGCAGCTTGCCATCCACACTGTCTTGGCCATGGCTGTCCTGCTCATTCTATATTGTGCCTTGGGTGAGGCCATTTCAGAGGTCTTTGCTGAGACTCCTGAACAGAGCCAACAAGACTGTGAGGCAGGAGCTTCCTGCTTCTTGTAAGAAGGCTCAAATATGTAGAAGCATGTAAGAGAAGTTGCAGTTCCTTTTCTCTTCCCCAAACTATCCCCACAATCCATGAGCATGGTGAGTGGGCTTCTTGAGTGGGACCCCTGAAGCTGTTGGTCCCTGCATTGCCTTCCTGGGAAAGACAAAGGCCCGTTTCATGCTCTGTGAGCAGATGTAAGTGCAGTCATGTGGTATCCCATGGAGCTGTTTGGACTCTGCCCCTTTCAGGAACTCCTGATATTCATGGCCAACGCCTGTCACCACATGCCTTAAGAGGGATAGCATTGTGCTGCCACTGCTCCTAAGGTCAGACGTCAGGTGTTCTCATGGGATCCAGACTTTTCTGTTCTTACTGATGTCTGTTCCCATATTCCCCTCCTTTCCCCTGACCTGCTGTCTCTTATTTTTTCACCTATTTTTATACATATGGGATTGTCCATATGCCTGGGAGGTTCCTTACCCTGCCCTTGGCTGAGCAGAACCACGGAGACCCACAGCAGCCATGGCTGCTGATAAGAAGCTGGCAGGGCACTTACTCTTTTAGCAACAGGCTGGGACTCATTCATCTCATAGAACTCAGAATCCAGGAGAAACTTGAACTTGGTGCCCAGGCCCCCAACATTGGTCAGAGTGATGGTCCGGGATGTGGTCTCACCCACCACATAGCTGCCGAAGTCAATGAGCTCCTTGTCAAGGGACAGCTGTCAAAGAACACAGGAGTAAACCTGAGAGGCCACTTCAGGATGCCAGGATCCCTCACAAGGAGAGTGGGACCTTGCAGGAACCAGAACCCAGAGGACTCAACAGCCTCCTAGGTAAGGTTTCCTCTCTATCATATCAGTTGCAACCCCAGGAGGCCAGGTGGAGCCAGATTCTAGTTCTTCACAGGAAGGCCTGCATCTTACTCCAGACAGCATGTGAGGGGCTGTCATGAGTGTTTGTGTAAGCTGTGCACTGCACACTAGGGATATGGCCCACATCAGAAGTCATAGATGCATAAAGTGACGAGAGCAACTTGGGGCTCCTAAGTCAAGCTAGCAGCTCCCTAATTGAGGAGCGATGAGGATTAAGTAAGTGGAGGCATTTGGGTCTGACAGCGGTAGGCAAGCTGACAACTGTCATTCTGGGGTGAGGTCAGCTGTGCTGAAGATATAGGGCCTTGAAAGCACTGCCTTTCAGACAGGGATTATGCTGTCTAGGCCCTCCATGGGCTATAGGCACCAGCTCTCTGCACTCAGGCAAAGGGTGCCAGGCCTGGGCCACAGGGTTCCACCTGAGGCATGGCAAGGGGCCACTGAGGCGAGAAGACAAGAACTCTCCACAGAGAAGCCCAGGCTCCAGCTTATATGTGCCTGCTACATACAGATTGACTTCTTCCCTTTGAGGCAAAGTTCTTACTGTTGTTGCAGACCAGTCTAGACGTGCCCTAAGAGAAGAAGCCCTTGCACAGGTGAGCCTCAGGGTCTGGGGCAGGAGCCTTGTGAGAGTGAACAAAGGCACATGAGACACAAAGTACCAGCTTGCCAAAAATGGTTCCCAAGTTGTAGGGAGGGGAGGGGATTTAGAGGTAGGAGGATAATTAGAGAGGGTGGAGGGTTACAATAATTGGAATACATTTTATACATTTATGAAATTGTCAAAGCAAAAACTCAATATGAATTACTTTTCAAAAAAGGAGAAAGTAAGCTGAGTACCAGCATTGTTTTGCTTCCTGAGGAAGCATAGTGACCAGCTGCCTCACACTCCTGCCGCCATGACTTCTTCAGCCTGGCAGACAGCACCCTCAAGCCATGAGCCAGAAGGAATCCTCCTTTCTTGAAAAAGAAAATGATGGCTCAGCGGGTAAGAACACTGACTGTTCTTGCAGAAGACCCTGGTTCGAATCCTAGCACCCACATGGCAGCTAACAACTGTCTGTAACTCTGGTTCCAGAGGATCCGACAGTCTCTTCTGTCCTCCGCAGGCATTGCACGACATGGATGCACTTACCTACATGCAGGCAATACAAGCACACACATAAAACAAAAATAATAAAATATTTAAAAAAAGAAAATGGTTCATTCATTTGGCATGGTGGCACATGCCTTTAATCCTAGCACTTAGGAGGGAGAGGCAGGCAGATCTCTGTGAGATCGAATCAGCCTGGTCTACATATGGAGTTCCAGGCTAGCTGTTGCTATAGGGAGATCCTGTCTCAAAAAGAGAAAGAAACAGAATGGTTCCCAGTTTTAACCTAGTATCCAGTTTAAAGGAATACAGGGAACAGAGAGACATATTAAATGTAACAGGGACCAATCATACAAATCCAGAATGTTCTATAAGAAAACTAGCTTGGTAAGTTTTATGACCCAAAAGTTGTGGAGGGGCTGCCATTCTGGGCTGAAAGAGACTCAATCATGTAATAATCAAATATGATCTCAAGGGAACCAAAAATAAATTATAAAAGATGGTTTGGGCACATTCCATGTGGACTGAGCATTCAGTGAGAATTGGGTATTCTGCTAGTTGTGTCAGTGCAGTGTGCAGATCACCGCCTCCATTCTTCATACTCTGTTTCACCCAGGACTCTGGAGAAGGCTTTTCTCTGCCCCACTCTTTTGGACTTGGACATGTTCCTTGATTTGGCTAGTGAATTGTTGGGAGGTGTGAACTAAGAGAAGCGAGAAATTTGCTTGTGCTGCTGGCTTTCATTTCTCCATCTCTAGTCATCCTCCATGAGAAGCTCATGCCAGGTGGCTACTGCCTTAGAGGCTGGAAGCCATGGCCATGGCCATGGTAGGATCTCTGGAGCAGAGACACTTGGCCCAGCTTAACACAGGTCAGGAAGATCCCAGTAAACCTGCAGCCAGTAGGACTGCATAAGTGCCGAGTTCAGTTGCTTACTGTGCAGTGTCACTGTGGAAAGAAACAATGATATGGTGGGTTCCATGTTTATTAGATATACCGAAGTCTTTTTAAGGATGTTGAGTATAATATTGGTAATTTCTTTTGAAGTGGGCCCTCAAAAATAGATGGTATAGCCAGGTGTAGTGGCATACACTTTTAGTTCTAGCACTCGGGAGACAGAGGCAGGAGGATCTCTGTGAGACTGAGGCCAGCCTGGTCTATATAGTAAGTTCCAGGCCAGCTGGGGTACAGGGAGACCTGCCTCAAAAAGACCAAGAAAAGGGAGCTGGAGAGATGGCTCAGTTGGTTAAGTGTGCTGGCTGCTCCTGCAGAGGAGCCAGGTTCAGTTCCAGGGACCCACATGGCGGCTAACATCTATCTGTCCATAACTCCGGTCCCAGGGGATCTGATGCCCTCTTCTGACCTCTATTGCCATTGCACCACATGGGTGCACTTACACACATGCAAGGCAATACACTCATACACACAAAATATATATTTTTTAAAAGACCAAGAAAAAAAATTAAAAAAAACAAAAAAAACAAGATGGTATAGGGGCTAGAGACATGGCTCAGCAGCTAAGAGCACTGGCTGCTCTTCCAGAGGGCCCAGGTTTGGTTCCCAGCACCCACATGGTAGCTAACCATCCATAACTCCAGTTCCAGTGATCCCATGCCCTCTTCTGGCCTCTATAGGCATTGCATGACACAGGTGCACTTACATTTAAGCAAAACATTCATACACGCACACAAAAAAACCAAAATTAAAAACAAAAAATAGATGGTTGGTATAAGCCAGGTGTGGAGGTGTACTCCTTTAATTCCATCATTCAGGAAGCAGAGGCAGGCAGATCTCTGTGAGATTGAGACCAACCTGGTCTTCATAGAAAGTTCCAGGCTAACTGGGGGGAATCTGTCTCGAAAAATGAAAAAGAAGAAGAAAAGAAGAAATGGTATCTCAATGATGCCAATGCGGCAGGTGTTAAAAATGATTAAATATAGGTAAGTGGGTATGTGGAAATTCATTACATGATTCTGTTTCTCATTATATTTGGAAATTTAATCACAATAAAAGTGTCTGAGTACACACTAAGGAGCTGCAGAGAGGACTGAAGTCTCAGATGGATCCTTTCTCTTCTGAGCTGTGGGCCTCTCAGTCTGGGGGCCCCATAGAGAACAGGATTCCTCTAGAAATTACCAACTTGGATGCAATCACTCACCTTTTCAGAATACCTCATGTTACCCACATAAGGCCCAGGTTGGAGTTATCTGACCAAGGTCTGTGGTAGAACTCTGGCCCCATGTCTTTTATACTAAAAGGGGTACAAGCCCTTACTGGGGTTCACAGCCAAGCTCAGATTACTTGAACTTACAGAGCATTTCTTCGTTGAACATTTCAATGGAACAGAAAATCCACCCGTCTGAGCCAAAAATGAGACATTTCCTTCCAGATCTTTATTTATCTAGAAAACAAAACAATCCCAATCACCATAAACTTCTATAATGACCCAGTTACACAGGCTGCATCTATATAGCCATGGCCTGGATCTGCCTGCTACAATGCCAAGTGTGCCTCTAGGGTAAGAGTCCCAGAGTGTCATAGGCCCTCTGGGCCTTACATGAGCAGAACACACTTTACAGTAGGTGAGAGGTCCTCGATCATACCTGCTGGCCACTTTTATTTTGCCTGTGTTTCAGAATGATGCTGATTTTTTTTTGATAAAACATAAAAATCAGGGCCCCTGGGTGACCCTTCACTCACCATGGGCTTGAAGGTGACCAGCACTTCACAGGACATCCCAGCTGACATGGGACCTGGGGGGTCAAAGCTGCAGGAACAGGGATTCACAGCACATGGTTGGTTAGGTCACTGTCAAAAGTCGATGCTCACTAAATACTCTGCTGGATCTTTTGAATTCCCCTCTTTCTTTCTGTTGCAGGTACTACACTTCTGCCCAGAAGCCTTGGTCCATGAGCAGCTCCAGGTCTGCTGAGTTCCCCGCTGACCCCATTCCCCAGTGAACAGGAGACATTCAAGTCATCTTTGAATGTCTGTCTAGTGAGTGCACCAGCAAGTAAGTGAGACACATCCCCAGGAGCTAGCTCCAGAGGGATGGATGCTGTGGGGTAAGTGTGACCCTGACTACCCTGGGGCCATGTGCTAGGTCTGGGATCAAGAATGTTAGACTCTAATTCCAATATGGAGGGAGAGGCTGTGAGTATGATCCGTCCAGTAAAACAGCCCCAATTGTAGGAAGAGAAGATGGGAATTTGTCTTTGTATGAATCCTGGATTAGGGAAAAGGCCTTCCTTCAGAATTCCAGGCCTATTTTTTTTTCAATGTATATTTTTTATTGAATTCTTGTGGATTTCATACAATATATTTAAATACTTTATTATTTTTATTTTAAGTATATGCATGTATTTCCTGCATGTAGGTAAGTGCACCCATGTTGTGCAATGCCCCCAGAGGACAGAAGAGGCTGTTGGATCCCCTGGAACTGGAGTTACGGACAGTTGTTAGCTGCCATGCGGGTGCTGTGATTCGAACACAGGTCTTCTGCAAGAACAGCCAGTGTTTTTAACTGCTGAGCCATCTCTCCAGTCCCTCATACAATATATTTTAATCATATTTAGACCCCCCTATCTGCACCCCCCATAGCTTGCCACAGGATTTTAAGCATTCTGTTTCATATTTTAACACCTATCGAATCAAGTTTGTGTACCCAGCTGTCTCTTGGTACAAGTTCATCCACTGGAGGCTGTGCAGCCTGTCTAGCGTCACTCCCTTAATTAAAGATCAACTATCTCCCAGCAGTAATCAGCTGCCAATAGTTCCTCAGCTAAGGTTGGGATCTCCTGCCCATTTCCCATTCTATGCTGGTTTTTATCTGATTGAGTTTGTATAGATCTTTATCTGATTGAGTTTGTAAAGATCTTGTGCATGCTATGACCACTGCTGTAAGTTCATATGAGCAAGTTCTCAGGAGCCTGTAAGACTGTTTCCTTATGGTCACGCACCACTCCTGGCTCTTACAATCTTTTCCGCCTCCTCCTCCACAATGATTTCTGAGCTCTTGGTGGGTGGGGTTTAACATAGGAGTCCTATCCAGGGACGTGTACTCTGCAGTCTCTTATTCTCCACGCTGTGGCCAGTTGTGACCTTCTGTGTTCCTTGCCCTTTGTTGCATGAGGAAGCTTCACTGACGAGAGCTGAGAGATTCATTAGCATTCTCTCTACCATTTGTTCCACTATGTTCCGTGAGCCTTAGGTTTAGAGGTTCCATAGTAAATGTGTTAACTTAGGGTTGGGCGTCTCTTAGATATTTGTTTTCTGTGTGTGACCAGCTGTGGAACTCTGTACTAGACTCTGTTTCAAAACAAGCTTCTTTGATGATCAGGTCTATTTTTCAATGTTGGATTTCTACATAATTTGCTTGGTTTGGGAATGAACAGACATTTAATATAAAATCTTGCCTCTGGATGCTGGGGAAATAGACCTGTCAGCAAACTACTTGTTGTGCATGCATGAGGACCCAAGTTAAATCTCCAGCGCCCAAGTAAAAGGCCAGGTGTGGTGGTATATGCTTGTAATCCCAGAGCTGTGGAGGTGGGGACAAGCAGATCCCTGGGGCTTGCTAATCAGCCAGCACAGCTCAATTGATGAGTGCCAAGTCCCAGTGAGAGACTCTGTTTCTTTTTTTTTCTTTTTTCTTTTATCTTTTGGTCTTTTTGAGACAGGGTCTCCTTGTAGACCCAGCTGGCCTAGAGCTCATATGTAGACCAGGCTGGCCTTGAACTCACAGAGATCCGTCTGTCTCTGCCTCCCAAGTGCTAGGATTAAGCGCGTGCACCACCACACCCGGCAAGAGACCCTGTTTCAAAAGAAAAGGTGGGTGCCTCCTGAGGAACAGTACCCATGGTTGACCTCTGACTTCCACATGCATGTGTACACAAGTGCATGTGCACCTGCACACACATGAATTTGAACACACAGCTGTACACACAAAAACCTTATCCCTGACTGGCAATGTCTCCATGGTACCAGGCAGAAGGAAATCTAAAACTTTTATGGTGCAGAGGAGTCATTTTGACACTAGACTATGCAGAGACCCTAAGAATGGATTCAAGCTGGTGAGAGGGTCAGAAACATGGTGTGCATAAGCCAACTCAGGGCCTCATGGTGTGTAGGGCCAAACTCCAGGAACATCACAAAATCAGCTATTGAGTAGAACCTCTAAAAGACAAGTGGTAAAGTCATAAAAATAGAATTGTAGGCGGGAAAAATGAAAAAGACACTGTAAAGAAATGCCAGCTCATCTGAAAATGAACCTGGAATTTTTAGAAATGAGAAACACAGCACTGACACAAGACACACAGTCAGCAGCTTCTGTAGCCAGTTAGACACAGCTAAACAGACCAGTGGGCTGGGGACACCTCCCACACAGCTGACTAGGCAGAGCTGAAGTGAGAAGCAGGTGCCTGGGGGACAGGGAGGCTGGAATGGGAAGGCTTCACATGGGAGGAAAAGGGCAGAGCCAAGGAGATGGGGGAGGTGACAGAATGAGGAGACAGTGTCTGAGGGCTAGGGTTGAGACGTCGCTAGAGCTACTCAAACAAGTACAAGTCTAAAGAAAATCAACCATCGCAGATATGCTGCAGTGGGGCTACAGGACACCAAGGGCCAGGGATCCGAGACCAGCCAGGAAGAAACTGAGGAACCCGATAGAGAATCACAACTACAGCGGCAATGGAAACCAGAAGACAGGAAGGGATGACATCTTTCCAGTGGAGAGGAGTTTATGGGAAGGCCTGGGAAGGAGGGAAGGCTTTGTGGTAGCTGGGGTAATGGTGACCATCTAGCCTGGGTCTTCCACACCCTCCAGAAACCCTGCAGGTCAGCAAGAGCAGGTGACCTAACATGACCAAAAGACAGAAAAGCTCTCAGATCTCAAATTAACAGGTGTGTGTGTGTGTGTGTGTGTGTGTGTGTGTGTGTGTGTATAAACACTTTCCAGCAACACTCCCTCCATGCCAGCCTTTGAAGACAGCTAGGAGATTCGGCAAATTGCAGGAAATTGGGGACAAAAGACCAAAGATCCTAGTGCTCCCTTCTATTCTATTCCCAAGAGAGCAGTATATCTTCAGTGGGAAGTACCGGTTAGAACTCTGTCAGTGTTGTTTATGGAAATTATGTGGGAGGGCACTCCCATAGGAACAGCCTCAGGAGACATCTTGCAGGAGAGAGGAAAGGAACCCGTGGAACCCAGGGAGAGAAGACATAGGTGCTAGCAGACATAGGTGCTTTTGAGCTGTGAACAGACCTGCCTATAAGTTGGATGCCCTGCAGTGTTGGCTACTTGGGAGACTGAGACAGGAAGATTGCAGGTTTTTGGCCAGTCTGGGCTACATAGTGAGTTCAAGGTCAGCCTAGGCTACAGAGCAAGACCCTGTCTCAAAAAAACAGCAAAAAGAAAAAATAAAGATGGAAAAAAGAACAGAAAAAGAAGATGCTCAGCAACGGAAGACGAGAAAGCACCACAGAAAGAAAAAAATTGGGGGAAAAAATTAAAAAGCATGAAAGGGAATCAGGAAAAATGATACTTAAAAAGCCATCAAAGAAGCTGGGCATGGTGGCGCATGCCTTTGATCCCAGCACTTGGGAGGCAGAGGCAGGCAGATCTCTGTGAATTCAAGGCCAGCCTGGTCTACACAGGGAGTTCCAGGCCAGCTGGGGCTACCGGGAGACCCTGTCTCAAAAAGACCAAAAAAAAAAAAAAAAAGCCAACAAAAAAGGAAAAACGGGGGAAAAAAGCCTCCAAAAAAAAAAAAAAAAAGCCAACAAAAAAGGAAAAACGGGGGAAAAAAGCCTCCAAAAAAAAAAAAAAAAAGCCAACAAAAAAGGAAAAACGGGGGAAAAAAGCCTCCAAAAAAAAAAAAAAAAAGCCAACAAAAAAGGAAAAACGGGGGAAAAAAGCCTCCAAAAAAAAAAAAAAAAAGCCAACAAAAAAGGAAAAACGGGGGAAAAAAGCCTCCAAAAAAAAAAAAAAAAAGCCAACAAAAAAGGAAAAACGGGGGAAAAAAGCCTCCAAAAAAAAAAAAAAAAAGCCAACAAAAAAGGAAAAACGGGGGAAAAAAGCCTCCAAAAAAAAAAAAAAAAAGCCAACAAAAAAGGAAAAACGGGGGAAAAAAGCCTCCAAAAAAAAAAAAAAAAAGCCAACAAAAAAGGAAAAACGGGGGAAAAAAGCCTCCAAAAAAAAAAAAAAAAAGCCAACAAAAAAGGAAAAACGGGGGAAAAAAGCCTCCAAAAAAAAAAAAAAAAAGCCAACAAAAAAGGAAAAACGGGGGAAAAAAGCCTCCAAAAAAAAAAAAAAAAAAAAAAAAAAAAAAAAAGTCAGCAAAGAAGTGACAACGTGCGTAAGAAGCGTCTCAGAAAAAGAAGATAAAACACTGGCACACAGAGAAAAATAAATTACAGCTCTGAAAAACAGTCCTGAGATTTTCACAGTGAGAAAGCAGGTGAGCTGCCACGGGAGTTACTGCAGAGCCAAAGCAAACACAGACAAAAGTGAGAGGAAACTTATGCAGCCCAGCCAAAAGCTTGGTCATGCATTCAAGGGGTCTGGGCTGGTCTCCACGATTTCAGTGCCAGGAGATGGAGGAGTGACTTTCCCAGCTCTCCAAGGAAAGTTGGCCTGTAGTTCACACCCAGACTCTGTGAGACTCACTCAATGTGGATGAAGTCCTTCAGGTTTTCCTCCACTCCCACCAGTTTGCAATAGTTGATTGTATAGGTGGCATTTATCAACGTAATCTTCTTCTTGTACACTTTGCCAATATCAAAGTCCTGCAGAGATGAAGGACAAGAAGAGCCCAAGCCCTCCAGCAGCAGCTGAAGAGCAGGTCAGGGGAGAAGTGGCAGTGAGAGGCCCACTCACTGTATGACGTGCGTAGAGAAGGACTCCCCAGGCTGCCCTTAAACTGAGAGAGGCAGTGAGGGGCCCACCTTGTGACAATTTCCTCCTTTGCAGGACAGTAGTTTTGTGGAGGACTGGTGGGGTAGGAGAGAGAACAGAAGCTCAGGTTGCCTCATCTGCCCTTCTGTGAAAGCAGGCACTAACCAGCAGGTGGTGGGGGCTAAGCTTCCTGGGCTACATCAGGTGAAGGTGGAATTTGCCTGGCAGGCAATTACTCTGCTGTCCCTTTAGTCCGGGACCTCTCTAAAGAGTGCCCAGGTGTTTTCTGATCCTTAGCTGCCCACCCAGCCCTTGCACACTAGTCCCAAAGCTGAAGATAGCTCTAGGACAGTGGCTGAAACGCTTCCTTCCTTGACCACTGGTCAGGCTTACCTTGAAGTAAATGACCTCAGGCCTGCTGTTAAAGGGGCGGCCCTTGAACTCACGCCCAGACACCACCTGCTTGTGGACCACCGCACTTTGCAGCCGCTCCATAGTGCAAGCCGGAATGTCTCTGTCCATCTTGGTTCTGCCCACAGGTTTTTGGTCTGTGTCCTCCTTGGGCACCTTGGGTTCACAAAGACAGGCCCGTGCTGGTTCAAAGTCTAACAGCAAACAAAGTGCAGGGCCAAGTCTGACAGCACAAGGAGAGGCCTAGTACCCAGGAAATTACTTTGAAGGGTCCCAGTTTCCTCATGGGCACACATGAGATAGGGAGGGGGGGGGAGAGAGAGAGAGAGAGAGAGAGAGAGAGAGAGAGAGA
>NW_008355419.1:942383-950897 GCF_000622305.1 Nannospalax galili
AGAGAGAAAGAATGAAGAAAGGCGGAAGCATGCCGGACTCAAGCAGATTTCAGGAAAGCAACACCAAAAGGGACTGTTCTAGGTTGGTGAGTCAGGGCAAAAGAAGGTTTCTGAAGAATTCTGCAGGACATAATTTTCTTGAGTGGCAGTTTTGGTACAAATCAGGCATCTCATTACTGTTAGCAACTGGAGAAGTTGTAATCCAAATGGGTCTGGGATTTTCCTTTTGATATTATGTGAAATCTGCTTGGGACCTTGGCCACCCATGGCCTCCTCCCTAACTCTCCAAGGTGAAAAGTACCTGGTGCCTCCCTGTGCCCACAACCTCTCTGCTGGGCTTAAGGTGGAATGACTGCCTCAGTCTGTCTTCTTTACTGCTTCTTTAGAAGCAGCAGAGCCAAATGGCTTTGTCTTGGTAGTGATGGTAGTCAATGTTGACGGAAGCTGAGAGGAGCTAGCTGGGGGGACAGAGCTACAGGCCTGTGTCTTTTGCATGCCGTGGCTATCACTTCAGTAACCCAGAGAACCAGCACTCTGGATGGGGCATGTTTCTTGAAAAAGACTGTCAAAGGAAGTTTGAACTCATGACTTTTTTTATAGAAATAAGTGTTCTTGGGGCTGGCAAGATGGCTCAGCAGTTAAGAGCATGGGCTGCTCTTGCAGAGGACCCAGGTTTGGTTCCCAGCCCCCATATGACAGCTAAAAACCATCTATAACTCCAGTTCCAGGGGATCCGATGCTGTCTTCTGATTTCCGTGGGCATTGCATGACATGGGTACACTTACATGCATGTAGATAATATACATATTCACTCATATAAATAAAAGAAAAATATAAATAAAATATTTTAAAAAGAAGCAAGTGTTCCTGACGATCAGCAGAGTGATGCAAGATCATTCTTGCAACCTTCCAGCCCTGCTGTTCCTCACAGCTATGTGCATCAGTACGTGGCTGATCCTTAAGGCTCCAGTGATAGGAGGCTAGGAAGCAGGGGGTTTGGGGTTGTTATGCACAAATCAGTTTGCTTGGAAATTGTGAGGAGGGGAGAAAGACTCAGGGTTTGGAGGAGGCAGCAGCAAGCACAGGAGGGGCAGGAGGTGGGCAGTCATAGCAAGGAGAGGCCTTGGAACCTCTGGTGTGACCCTGACAGAAGAAAACTGTTACCTGGTATGGCTTGTACTCTTCGCTCCAAAGCCCTGGGATCTCTGGCTCAGCCAGTATGTCCTCCTCTGCATTAATGGCTCCCAGGTCCACCTGCATGGACTCACTGGATACGGCTTTCAGCAGACAGGAAGGGTTGGAATGTACTGCCACCTCACTCTCCTGCTGGCAGGACAGCAATGCAATGCAGAACGCACAGATGAGCAGAAAGAAGAAAAACCCTTTGGAGCCCCCTGGGCGCTTGACCTACAATGCTCTTCCAGGTCTTTTGTTCTTTGAAGAGACAATGGTGCTTGTGTACAGCCTTGTAACCTTCCCACTGTGATCTCTAGCATTCCTTCAGCGTGTTCACGTTCATAATATAAAAGTCCCGTGCAAATGGGGAGAATGGCTGTGACGGTCTTCTTGGAACTGTTTTGGGAATCGTGACTCATCTGGCTGCTCTGGCTCTGTGCTTTATCTGTAGTGTACATCATGGGGAGCCAGTGGCCTTCCTCTTGGGGGACAGAGGACGATTGCTACAAACCCTAAGATCTGCTCCCAGTGTAACAGACTGAGTCTGTGGTACAGCAATGTTTGGGAAACATTTGGAACTTAGGTGGAGGGAAGATCTCTCAGGAGGGAGATTGCAAGGAGTGTTTAGAGTGTGTCACCAGGGGAGGACAAGTGAAAAAGACCTGATGTGCCCCAAGGCAAGGAGCAGCTGAGGAGCAGAGGTTCCACCTGGCACAGGAGAGATGAGAAGCAGGAAAAAGACGATGGTACACTGAAACACACAGGAAGGTGCTCCCGAGGCCAAAGCACAGACAGCCTGAGAAAGCGACTGATGTGCTGGGTTAAGGAGAAGCCAATGTCCTTCTGCCCTACATCCTCAGGGTGAGGTAAGTTAGAAACAAGTCTCCCCAGACGAGGGTGAGTTTCCACAGGCCATTGGCTTGGAGCAGGCCCTTGGTGTGAATGAAAGCAACACTATAGTCTCCAGGGAGACACTGGGAATACCTGGCAGTGGGTGATAACACTGTGTAGACACTAGCCACACAGGTCTGTCTACACGGGGCCCATTCTGGGTCAGGTGAGAGGCTTGTCCCTGTCTCATAGAGAGGCAACTTTGGTTACTGTGAGGAACTTATGTGAGAGTGAAAAGGGCCCTGGTAGTTGGCACAGGGCCATGGCAATGGGGACCTCAGTCAGCCTCCTCCTCACACCTGAGCCCTTGGCCCTTCCTACCTGTACCCTCAAATATATGGCCTCAACCTGAAAATGGCACTGTCCTGCTCACCAGTAGGTAATTGGTAGTCATGGAGGGGGCCGTCTTCCCTTCACAGAAGTCAGAGATGTAGCTCCAGGTCTTGTCTCTCAGAGTCCACTGGTCTGCGCTTTTAGAGGGATGATGCTGTCTCTTCTTCCGATTTTCTTCCTCAGCTTCCTCTTTTAAAATCCGACTTATGATCTCTTGCTTCCGGAGCTTCTGCTCCTCTTCAAAGGCCCTATGGGAAATGTTCCTCAGACAAGAGCCAGGGACCCCTTCTCAGCACTTGCAAGCTGGACCCAGTGACTATTACGGTCGGGCATGGCAGTCCTCCTAGTTCTCTGGCCCTTTCCCAGGAGCTCAGGTCTAGTACCACAGGGCTCCAGCATCACATCTCGTCCTGGATAAGCTCCAGGCCACATGAGAACAAATGAAGCTAGGAAGGGCTGTTAGGCTTCTTTACCCTACCTTGCCCTATCCAGCTCTACCCTTGCCCTATCTAGTTCTGATCTGTTTCAGAACACTGGCCCTCATGATAGTCCCCACCCTGGTGTGTAGGCTGGCAGCTGGGGAGTCCTGGCTCAGACAAAAGGGCAGCATCAGGGCTTGGGGATACTTACTCACTTACTCACTCATATATTCACTACAACTACTCCTTGCTGGGCACTGCTTGGGCATCAGGGCTACACCAGACCACATATGGGCAGACTGACGAGGAAGCAGAAAAACTCTGGTGGTGATTGTGGGAGTGTGTGTGTGTGTGTGTGTGTGTGTGTGTGTGTGTCTGTGTGTGTGTGTATGTGTGTGTGCCCATGCAATGCTTGTGAGACACTTGGAGGAGGAAGAAGATGCTTCTGGTAAGAGGGCCAGCAGGCTATTCACAGGCAGATCCTGTGCAGTGACCAGCAGGGCTCAGGAACTGGGGAGAGAGGACTAGGCCCTTCAGGATGAGGGCAGCTTTAGGCAGAGGCACTAAGAAGCTGGATTAAATGGAGGTTATTTGAGCATTGTGTGCAAAATGGAAAAGGCCAGATATAAGGTGGGCCTCCTTAGAAGCTCTGGATTTCAGGAAAGTCACCCCCATGGTGGGAACCAAGGAGGTAGTACTAAACATTGACTTTGACCTTGGGTAGACCAGAGAATGAAGTTGAGGGGTAATATGTGAAGAAGCCCCAGGTATCCCCCAAGGAAGAGGGGGCCACAGGGGTCCAAAAACCTCTTAGAACAAGTAGAGAAGGAACGGAGAAAGAGGTGTCTCAGCTCTACCAGGAGCCTCTATAGGAAGCCCCCAAATCCCAGAGTTCCCTGGAGACCCTGGAGACTTCTGTAGACAGGGGTTAGGAGGGAGTATGCAGTCCTCGTCCCATATCCCACATCTGCCTTTATTTTTTTTTTAAGATAGAGTCTTACTAAATATCCTTGGCTGGCCCTGAACTCATTATGTAGATTAGGAGGCTGGTCTTGAACAGAGATCTGCCTACCCCTTGCCTCCAGAGTGCTGGGATTAAAGATATATGCCACCGCGACTAGCTTTAAAAAAAAATAATGTGTGTATGTGTGGACCTGACTGTATGTATATGCACCACATGAGTGCAGGTATATACAGAGGTCATAAGAGAGTGTCAGATCCCCTGGAATTGGAATTACAAGAGATTGTGAGATATAAATGCTGGGAGCTGAACTCAGGTCCTCTGCAAGAGCAGCAAGTGCTCTTAACCACTGGACCATCTCTTTAAACTCCCTCTCCCCTATTTGCTTTTGGTACAAAGTCTGAGCAGAGATCAGCTTTGCTCATTGTAAAGAAGGAGGGTTAAATCTTCTGTTTCCCTCCCTGTGCCCACTTCCAAAACAGGTGCCTCCCAGCCCTCCAAATCCTCCTAGCCCTCACCGTCTCTGGGCCTCCAGCTCCTGGCGTCTGCGTTGATGGACAAAGTGCTTGAATGCATCCCCACCTTGGGCCAGGATTAGTTCTTTCTCTGCAAGGGCCTTCTGTTCAGTGATCTCTGCCCTAGCTTGGCCCCAGGCTTGAAACTTCTTCAGTGTTTCCTGGAAATAGGAAACTCTGAAGTCATAGCACCAGCATATTCTCTCTCTCTCTCTCTCTCTCTCTCTCTCTCTCTCTCTCTCACACACACACACACACACACACACATACATACATACACACACACACACGTTTGCACATACTCAAATGCAGACCTTTCCTTTGAATGACCATCCTTCAATCAATGCTGACACTTGTGGATCCCATAGGGTAGATAGTTTGCAAACATCCATAATTCCCAATGTGTCTCTCACCCAACACAGCCTTGGGGCCCTGGGGTATGGGAGTCTATGAAGCTATGTTCATGTTGGCTCCTCCTGTTGGCTCACCTGCTTGAGTCTTCATAATGTTGTGCCCCACTCTTCCCCATACTGCCTTCCTGCCTAACCCAGACCCTAGCCTAGGACTGGTCCTCACACTGCTCTGGGCCCTGTCACTGCTCTTCCACTCTCAGAACAAGGTTAGGCTGTTTTCTTTCTGATTAGAGTCCAGGCAGAAAGCCTTTGGTAGAGTTATGGTGAATCTGCAGGGAGCAGCTGAGCAGCTGATTGGTTCTTGGCAGGAGCCTGAGGATAGGATTCTGGCTCCCAAGAGCAGGGTCCATGGGGTGGCCAGTTGGCTGGATGTGCCAGAAAGGCTGGTTTGCCAAGGTGGCCCAGAGGTGGTGTCACACCTACCCGACTGGCCGTGATGCTGTTCTTCAGTGCCAGCACAGCTTCCATCCGCCGCTTCATGTGCTCATGGGATTCCATCGCCTCCTTCTGCTCTTGCTCCCGAATTCTGGAGTAATGTGCATTTTTAGTAGGGATGTATACAGGTAATGCAGACACTTACATAGCTATGGGGGCCTTGGGTGTTGGTCATTTCCATCAAGGAAATAATGAAAGCTGACAACATAAATGTAAAATAAACAGGCCCTAAGCACCAGGGGCTGTTCCTACACAAAACGAGGCTGGAGATGGTCTCTGGACCCTAGAGCCCCATTGGGTCTCATGTTCTTCTCGCAAACAAAAACAGCAGGTTAGAATTAAAACTCCAGATCTATTTGTTTCTCATGACTAAGTCAGGGGTTTTCAAAGTGAAAGGAAGGAACTCACATTTCTGGATTCCTCAAGAACATTTCAGAAGAAAGATTTAAGGGGAAAACCCACCTTCCAAGGGAGGCCTTCAGGAACTTCACTGCAACCTTGTGGTTTCTCTGGGCATCTTCCACCAGCTTCTGGTGTCTCAGGCCCAGCTCCCTCTGTACATGCAAGGACTTCCTGAAGTGACACAGGCAGAGGATAGAACAAGTGCCAGTGATGCACTTGTTTGACATGTGCCACAGATGTTAAAGTGCTACTGGGAGCTCTGATATGAGGAAGCCTTCAAAAACAGGGTCTTGCCAAGGCTGGGCTGGAGTCTGACAGGGGAAAGGACCAGCAAAAATTGAATATGGGGAGGGAAAAGGCCAGGGGTCAGGAAGAAGTGGGTAAAGAAGAGGAAGACGGGCCGGATGAGGTCCAGGAGTGGCCTGGGTCACCAGGATGCAACTAATTTGTTAATGAGCTGGGTAGTGTGGGAGGTGGGGAAAGTTAGGAGGGTACTGGCTTCCGGCCTGGGTAGCCGGAGTAAGGTGGAGACCCATAAGGAAGGGGATTGGGAATCCAGATGTGTAGCATAAGCCAGGGGCATCCGGAGAAGGGAGGATTGGTTCATGTTCATAGAGCAGGGTCCAATAGCCCTGAAACTCCTGGGGATGTATCTGGCTGGTGGTGGAGCAGAGACAAGGGATGCCTCGGGGTAGGAACTGAGTCTGAGTACTCCAAGGCTCAGGTAAGCAAAGAAGAATCTAGGTACAGGTTGGAGGCAGAGAATAACTTAGCTGGGAACGGAAGAGTGAATGTGTAAGGGGAAGGGTCTGTTGGTTTCAGTGATTCTGGTCAGTGGTAACAAGGAAGGAGCCTAGGTGGGGCCGGTGGTGCAGATACAGAGAGAGGAGCTGTGAGCTGGATCTGGAAAGCTCTAGAAGGCAAAGGAACTGGAAAAATCACAAGGCCAGGTCTGGGTGGCACTCACCGGGCCCTCAGCAAACGGTTCCTCTCCGCCTTCCCCATGGCTTCCTTCTCCTTATGAAGCTGCTGAGCTGTGTGTACCTCCAGGCACCTCTGCCTAGTTTCTGCCTCTTCTTCATTTTGCTTCCGGACATCCTCAAATTGCCCCTTCTGGAGCTCAATGTGCCACATGGCATTCCTTACAAAAATAAAAGAAGTTATTTGTTGTTTATAGTAGCTAAGGGTTTGGAGATCTGGAGCTAGCTTTCTGTGAAGCGTCCATTCTGGGGATCTGAGGAAGGACTGGCACTTAATTTTGACAAATACTTCAGGTGAACATTAGACACTACTAACGATGAGTCAGCACCCTCTTCTAAGGCCTCCTCTTGGCCCAAGAGCAGCTGGAGACTGAGGTCCCATTGCCTGGCCTCCAAACAGGAAAATCACCATCACATCATATCCAGCCTGAGCTAGCATCTGGATCTATACTTCCTGTATGTTGGGGGGGCCTCTGTTATGTGAAGTAGAAGTCTCTTCATATCCGGATAGCTCACGAGCTCGGAGTTATGTGCTGAGACTCCTTTCATAGCGGGGTGCCTTCCTGGCATTTTTCCTGACTCTCCTTTTGAAGTGCCTGCCACAAATGCCATAACATAAACATGGCCTCTGGCTCTAGGAATACCATGCTTTCCTGTGTGATTTTTCAGGTAGTCAGCAGTCTGGCAGCATGGCAGAAACCCACTTCCATATGCAAATAGAATGTCTCACAAAGTATCTATCAGCCAAAGCTTTTACCACTACCCCCATGGTATAAATATCCCAGTCTTCTCTCAATATCAGAGAGCTGGATCACTTGAAGCTACACTTAATAAAAGCTGTGACATGGACTAAGCAAAGTCCAGCCTCTCCGGAGGCAGCATTCCTCCGTCACCGGCTCACAGATCCCAGCTTCAGCCGCCTTGCGCTCTCCCGCGTGATCCAGTGGCCAGTGGATCTTGCATCAAGAGGAAAGCGCACAGGGGAAATTAAGGCGGTACATGGCTGGACAACGCTCCAGCAGCAGAGACCCACAGAGGCACGGAGAAGCCCGCGGACCCGCACCGCGACTCTCCAGGTGTGCCCGCGCACACCACGCCAGGGTGCCCAGCGCGCACGCACCATATCTAGCACCCAATGTGGGGCCTCTGAACCTCGTGCCAGCTAGGAGCTGGTGCCCACGGAAATGCTGGATCCGTGAGTATCCCTCCTCCTCAGGAGGGCAACAAAAAATCTCTTCTAAATTTCCTCCTTTTCTTTTCTGGTCTGAAGTTCTCGCGTGGGACTGCTAGGGCCAGAGAGACAACTGAGGTTTTCTGGCCAGGGCTACCCCCTGGTGTTAACTGAAGGTCTCTCTGAACCCCTAGGGGACCCCGACTGCCTATACAGGTGTGGACAAAGACCTCTATCTAGACATCTCTTTAATATCAAACCTGGTGATTAACGAATCGTCCAATTAAAAGCCATTAGGGTGGTCGCCAGCCCCTCAAATTTGCGGGAAGGTCTCGTGACTGGGAACCACTGGGATACCCTGAAATTTTAATTTCAGGCACGTCCCTTTGGGAACCATCACTTCACCCCACTTTTCTATCTAAACACTGCTAGAAAAATCCCTAACATTCTAAGCTTTAGAGTCAGGCAGATTCCTTTAGTCAGCTCTGTTATCCTGCCTCAGACATTCAAGCCACAGCTGAAACCAGTTCAGGGAAAATTCAAATTAGCTAACCCCTGTGGAGCACCTGCAGCTCAAAAGCGGCTCCAAGACAAAAGATTTAAAACTGCAACTTTTTTTCTTCAAACCTAGGGGCTTGTAACTTGCCAAGGCACTTCAGCCCTCTAGTGTCCGGCTGCTGTAAAAACATCTTCCCTTTACAATGGGAAATTCTACATCGCCAGAAGAAGCACCAAATTTGTTCTCTTAAAACCCTACTCAAATCTACAGGACTTAAAATTTCAAAAGAAGAAAGCTTAAAATTTTGGAATGAGGTGTA
>NW_008355419.1:952966-980016 GCF_000622305.1 Nannospalax galili
ACGATATGCCAGGAAGGCACCCCGCTATGAAAGGAGTCTCAGCACATAACTCCGAGCTCGTGAGCTATCTGGATATGAAGAGACTTCTACTTCAAATAACAGAGGCCCCCAACACCAGGATGGACATGGAGACTCAGCTGTACAAAGGAACAAACAGTCCTACGATATGCCAGGAAGGCACCCCGCTATGAAAGGAGTCTCAGCACATAACTCCGAGCTCGTGAGCTATCTGGATATGAAGAGACTTCTACTTCACATAACAGAGGCCCCCAACACCTGTATGGACATGGAGACTCACCTGGACTAAGGATTGGGTCAGCTGACTGTAGTGGCCCAGCAGCCTGGCCTGAGGAAGGCATCTGGAAGATGTCTTCTGTGGGGCCGTGGACCTGGAAGCTACCAAGAACTACCCCAAGTCTTCAAATGTGCTTGGGGAAAGGCTCAGATCATGACAGCAGCCAGCCCTGCCTAGGGTATTTCTTGAATAATGAGGGGCCTGCCTGATTCTGGACTTGGGTGACTCTGTAATCAACTGTCAGTGAGCACTGAATCTGTGGTGGCTGTGATGCAAGCACTCCTCAGGCTCCCAGCATGAATCCAGGAAGTTTGCAGCTCATCTTCAGTTGGGATGAGCAGGAAGAGGATGGATGCAGAATTGTCCTCCCTATGATATAGGAATCCACTCTCAGTAACGTCAGTGTGCCTTTGCAGTAAGTGTGATATCTAGCCATTTACAGCTGATGCAGCTAGACATACAGAAGAATACTGAGCATGGTTACACAATGAGCCAGTGTTGGGATCCTGCTAGCAGCTCTGCTTGGAGGACCCTCCTAGGCTAGAGCTGACGATAGAAGGTGTGTGACCCGCAGTACAACACTGGAAAGAATTGTTTCAGTCAAATCTTGGCATATCTGAGGGTAAAGCAAATGCCTCAAACTGTTCATCATCGATGGAGGTTTTTACAAATGTGCTAACTTGGAGCTAAAGAGATGACTCAAAAGACCCGGCTTATTTCCCAGCACCCACATGGTGGCTAATAACTGTCTGTAACTCCAGTTCCAGGGAATCTGATGCCCTTTCCTGGCCTCTGCAGGAGGTGCAAATGCACGCATATGTGTAGACCACACACTCATAATATAAAAATAAATCTTGGTTTTGTATTTTTTTTTTTTTGGTCTTCTTGAGATAGTGTCTCCCTGTAGCCCCAGCTGGCCTGGAACTCACTATGTAGACCAGGTTGGCCTTGAACTCACAGAGATCCACCTGTTTCTGCCTCCTGAGTGCTGGCATTAAAGGTGTGCCTCACCATGCCCGGCAAAAATAAATCTTTTAGAAATAAAATAAATGTGCTAACTTGTATTAAGATATTTTACTTCCATTGTTATTTTGTTAAATTATTTTAAAAATGTATTTTATTTATTTTATGAGTGAATTGCCTGCATGTATGTAAGTGCACTCATGTCACGCAATGCTGCAGAGGTCAGAAGAGGGTGTTGGATCCCCTGGAATTGGAATTACAGATGGTTGTTGGCCACCATGTGGTTAATGGGATTCAAACCCAGGTCCCATGCAGAGCAATCAGTGCTCTTAACCGCTGAGCCATCTCTCCAGCCCCACTGTTAAAAAGATCATGACTTATGGAGTTGAGTCCATTTCTCTCCCACTAATGAGTTGTTTGGTAGCTGGAGAAAACCTGGACTAAGAGAGCTGAGATATTGGAAAGAAGCTCCTCATTGTTGGGTGGAAAGGGTCCAGGTACCTGGAGGGAACATGCTATATAGGTTTTGTCCAGAGTAGGGAACACTCCCTTCATTGTAGCTCCAGTGTAGTGCAAAGGCATTGTGCTGGTCTTTTTATGTGTGTCACAGACACAGGTGGGAGATACTGCCTTTAAAAACAGGCTGTGTCTCTGTCACTAGGCATGGTGGTGCATGTCTTTAATCCCAGCACTTGGGAGGCAGAGGCAGGTAGATCTCTGTGAAGTCAAGGCCAGCCTGGTCTACATAGTGAGTTCCAGGCTAGCTAGGACTACAAAGAGACCCTGTCTCAAAAAGACCCCCCCAAAACAAAACAAACAAACAAACAAACAAACAAAAAAACCCAACCAACCAACCAACCAACCGACCAACAAAAAAGGCTGTGTTGATTAAGGCAGGCCTGGGAGGTGGGAAGGTGGGCACAGTGTGTCTCAAAGCAGATAGGCAAAAGGGGCCTGGGGCAGTGGCAACTTTATCTCAGGTTCTACACAAACAGATAGGAACCCCACAAGAGCGCCCCTTCATTTGAATCACCAGTGTGGTCAGAAAGGGATGACAGCAAGAGAAGTTTCAGAGAAAAGGGATGCTGCTGCATTGGTGATAGAGGAAGATGCCACAGCCATTTTAAAATTGTTGCTATAAGCTTGACATTGTTTTAGAGTAAAAAGAAAAAAATTTTTTTTTTTTTTTTTGTTTTTAGAGACAGGATCTCCCTGTAGCTCCAGCAGGCCTGGAATTTGCTATGTAGACCAGGTTGGCCTTGACATCACAGAGCTCCACCTGCCTCTGCCTCCTAAGTGCTGGGATTTAAGGTGTGCGCCACCATGCCCAGCTAAAAAGAAAATTTTTCAAGTAAATGGATGCTCACAGCATCCCCTTATAGACAGGACCTCCAAGTTTTGCCTGCCCTGAGTTCTGAACCTCAGAGAGAAAAATGCCAGCCAAGTGTCAATCAAGGCAGTATAAATACCCACATCCAGTTCTTGCTCAGCCACAAATAGACTGACTTCTCCCCAGCTGCATGTCTCCCTGAATTGTATGTGGCTCCATTATGGGGGGGTATCACAAGATATTGGCTTGGATTGTGACCAACTAATAGCAGGTACGACCCAGGAACTGGTTTAAAGTCCGAGAGTACACCGAGGGAGGGAGAGAGGTTTGGTTCTGTTTGGTGTACGACAAGGACCAGCAGCTGCTGCGTTTAGTCAGGGTTGCTTTCTGGCAGATCGTGTGTCAGACTGGAAAGCTTTCCAACTTTACTTGCAGTCATCTAACAGTGGAACTGTGATCTGGACCTAGTTGGGCAGCAGGCCTGAGGCTCACTAGGCTGTCTGCATCAGTGTAATCAATGAGCTGTTTATACCCCATAAGAAACCATTTCTTCATGGACTCATCAGAAGCAGTTCTAATATTTACAACCTAAACTCTGACCAGTAGAATACTTAAAATCATGCAGCTGTTGCTTTTCTGTGGATGCTTTGAGGAAAGTTGAGGATACTTCCTTTTTTTTTTTTTTTTTTTTGTCTTTTTGAGACAGGGTCTCCCTATAGACCCAGCTGGCCTGGATTTGCTATGGAGACCCGGCTGGCCTTGAACTCAGAGATCTGCCTGCCTCTGCCTCACGAGTGCTGGGATCAAAGGCATGCACCAGCACACCCTGTGAGGATACTTCCTTAAAAAAATTTTTTTTGCTGGGCATGGTGGTGCATGCCTGTACTCTCAGCACTCAGGAGGCAGAGGCAGGCAGATCTCTGTGAGTTCAAGGCCAGCCTGGTCTACATAGTGAGTTCCAGGCCAGCTGGGGCTACAGGGAGACCCTGTCTCAAAAAGACCAAAAAATTTTTTTATTTATTATTTTTTATTTTATGTGTATTCATGTATTGCCTGCATGTAGGTAAGTGCACCTGTGTTGTGCAATGCCCACAGAGGACAGAAGAGGCTGTTGGATCCCCTGGAACTAGGGTTACAGATGGTTGTTAGCTACCATGTGAGTGCTGGGAATCAAACCTGGGTCTTTTGCAGGAACCAGTCAGTGTTCTTAACCTCTCAGCCATCTCTCCAGTCCTCTTTATCAGTGCTGGGGCTCAAGTCAAGACTTCGTGCACACTATTCAAAAGCTCTACCATTGAGCCCTAGCCCAAGAGGCACAGGGAACAAGGAAAAGAAGGGAAGAAACTGCTTTTTCAGTTACTAAGGTTGTAAACAAATGTGAAGAAAGTGAACACTGTAAAACATGTTGTTTTCTCCTTTCATCTACTTCAACTTGTTACTTTTTAATTTCAAAGCAACTTGGAAATGAAAACGGGGTTTTGTTTTTTACCTTCCAAGTAGGAATTATCCCACAAGCTGCTTGAGATCTGCATGCTGCTAAACAACCAGGGGATCGCTTCCCAAGCCTGCTCTTACAGGCTCTTGCAAACTTACTCGATTTCTTTCAGCATGGCTGTGAGTTTTGACTTCAGGCCTCTCTCATTCTCCAGTTCTGTGTGCAGGCGTCTGGATGCAGCCTGAAGTCGTCCAACAGCTGCCCTGGAGCACAGGGAAAGAAGACAGAACGGGCCACAGGTCAGCACCATGCGGCACAGCGACAGAAGACAGAACGGCCACAGGTCAGCACCATGGGGCACAGCGACAGAAGACAGAACGGGCCACAGGTCAGCACCATGCGGCACAGCGACAGAAGACAGAACGGGCCACAGGTCAGCACCATGGGGCACAGCGACAGAAGACAGAACGGGCCACAGGTCAGCACCATGGGGCACAGCCCAGAGCCTTCCCTTGGCCATCCTATTTTCAGGAGGAAAATCTATCTGAAGTGTTTGACACAGAGTGAGGTCCTGCGGTGTCAATGTAAGGGATTTCCTACACCTTCTTCCTGCTGGTCCAGTAGGACCAAGGTAGGGCCTTACCTGAGGGACTGGGAGGAGCCTGGCCTCATCCCCAGTCCTCTCTCCTCTGCTGCTGGCCTCTCATTTTCTCTTAGAAAGTTAGAAGCAAAAATCTTCTTGCCAGGCCCCTCAGAGCAGCAGGCCCAAGCCTCAAATCCAGGAAATACCCAAAATGCTCCCTGAAACACTACACTACCCAGCCCCTCCTGTCCTGAGCTGCTCTGAACCCTCACTGTCCCTCTTCCCTCCTCACAGTGCAGTCTACTGTGCCATCTACTGTTGTTGAAGCCCAATTACACTGCTAGATGTAATCTCTATGGGATGATGAGCTCTTCGTGGTGGGAACATGTTGCAGGTGAAAGCCAAAGAGAGGGCCTCATCGATGAGAAAAGGCTGACTGGTACTGGCCAAAGGACATGGATGAAATGCCCCTGCACCCATGTGGCACTGGGAAGCAGGTTCCAAGTAACTGATGTGCACTGGGATCACTTATGGATACTGAGCTGCTGACATCACTTTTTTTCATTATTTTTATTATTATTATTATTATTATTATTATTATTGGTCTTTTTGAGACAGGGTCTCCCTGTAGCCCCAGCTGTCCTGGAACTCACTACATAGACCAGGCTGGTCTTGAACTCACAGAGATTCACCTGTCCCTGCCTCTACCTCCCAAGTGCTAGGACTAAAGACATGCTCTGTAACTAAAGACATGCACCACCATACCCATTATTATTGTGTGCATGTGCATGCATCCAGAGGTCAGCATCAGGTGTCTTCCTCCATCAATGTCTATTTTTTTGTTTTTGGGACAGTCTGTCACTGAACCTGGAGCTCACAGAATGAGATAGGTTTTTAAAACCCAGGAAGAGCCAGGTGTGGTGGCTCAGGCCTAAACCCCAGGACTTGGGAGGCTGAGGCAGAAGGATTATGAATTTGAGGATAGCATAGACTACAAATGAGACACTGTCTCCAAATAGATAAATACACAAATAAGTAAATAAATATAAAAACCCCATAAAGGAGCCATTTCCATCATAGTAACCAAGGCCAGAACTGTTACTTAATCAGCTGCATGGGCTTAGCCTGTCCACTCCCTGACCTCAGTCCCTATACTGACATCTCTTTTTTTTCTTTATTTTTTATTATTATTTGTGTGTATGTTCATGTGTGTGTGTATGTGTGTGTGTATGTGTATGTGTGTGTGTGTGTGTGTGTGTGTGTGTGTGTGTGTATTCATGTGGACAGAAGCCAACATCAGGTGTTTTCCTCAATCACTGTCTATTTTTTTGGCACAGAATCTGTCACTGAACCTGGAGCTCACAGATTTGGCCAACCAGGTTGGCCGGCAAGCCCCTCTGGACTCTCTTGTCCTTGCCTTCCTGGTGTTGGAATTACAGGTGTGCACTGCAGTACCCAGCTTTCTTTTTACTTGGGTGCTGGGGCTCATATTCAGGGCCTCATGCTTCCACAGCAAACATATTTACCAATTGAGCCATTTCCCTTTGTGTTATATTGTCTGTTCCCCACCCTGGAGCAAGGCTGTCTGCCTGACTACCTGAACACAGCAGACACTTAGCACACACCTTTGCTGAGTGAATGAATGAGCCTCTGTGGTATGGCGCTACCTTGACTGGAAAGGTCACTTGCCTGTCCAAGTTCAACCTCCTTGCCCACAAAGATGACCTACATGTTGTTGGCTTCTCTCTCCGTGGAGATCTCGGCTGCTAAACTCTCCTGCTGTTTGCTGAGGAAGTCCATCCTTTGGTGACAGACACGCAGCTCCTCTCTAAAATATTAAAAGAAGAATTGGCATTCTGTCATTCTAAAGTTATAGCCTCAGAAGGGGCCAGAGGGGTGAGGGTGTAGGGAGGGACAGGGCTCAGGCCAGGAACTAAGAAAACCTCTTTCTAGGTGTCTCTTTGACTCTATCCAGTGACATAGGCAGGGTCTTATATGCCTGTCCTCTGAAAACCCTGCCAAAGGAGCCAACTCTGTAACTTCCTCCCAAAGGTGATGGGTCTAGACAGTCAAGGGAAATGCAGTTAACATGGGCCGGTATACACACAGGTGCCTGAAGGGCACACAGCTGACATGGCAGCAGGTCCTCCTCAGCACGCTGCAACACAAAGCAGCTGTCTGTGTGGGCCTGAATGAAATACTAGCTCCTGTTATGTGACCTTCACCTCGGCAGAAAGTAACCGAACAAAGTCCCAAGTATGAGCTCTAAAAGAACCTTGGAGGATGACCAGGAAACTGTAGCACATGGGCATGAGGTTGGTACTAGGACAGCACTAGTCTCGACATAGTAGGTGGTGAGGTCATGCAGAAACATGCTTTTACTTTTCACAGACACTGAAATAGGAGAAAGGATCATGATCCTGAAATTTGCTTTCAAATGATTCAGCAAAAGAATCATAGCTATGACACACATGTTTACATGTATTTGGGGGAAAGCTAGGCAGTGATCTAGTGGTGGTATTCAGGGGACAACCACCTACTATTAGTTTCCAACTTTTCTGTGTATTTGAGATTTTTCTTCTCGGATGTTGGGGAATACTGACTATGCAACTGACTATTCTAGTATGTAGAACGGAACGTAAACCCACAGATACCAGGTGTCAGCAAGGCTAGATCATCAGGACTCTGAGAAGTAGGAGTCTGTGCACTAAAGCTTCAGTCACACCTGGTGTGTGCTAGGCCCCATGCGGACGCCAGATGGTCACGAAGTGCCAGAAGGACTCACGAGCATTAGCTCTGTAGCAGCTTCACAGGACTGAGGGAGGGAAAAGTGCTGAAGGCCCGGGCACTGTGTCTGGTGAGGCTTTTTGGCTGTTCCTGGTGAAGAGCGCTCAGGGAAACAAAGCCAGGATCTCCCATGCACACAACTGTCCAGACAGAAGGTGGACCCTCAGCAGGTGGGCTCACCTGGTCTTCTGAATAAAAAGGTCCTTCTCCTCATGCAGTTTGTCCAGGAAGTTCAAGCTCTTCCGAAGATGAAATGCCTGGACTTTGTCGTTAGCAGTTGTCTTCTTCATTTTCTTACCACTCTGTTTCTGTCCTTGCATTGAACTTGAAATAAAAAGACAACATTTGCTGCACATCAGCCATGATACTCAGCACCACCTCAGGGCGATCTATACCTGACAGCTCCACAGCCCCACTAGAACGGTAGTTCAAAGGTAGGAAGTCGCATCTCCATGAATTAATTACCAACAGCATCCTAGGTCCGAGGTGTCCTCAACTCCCTGAGGAATCGATTCTAACCCAAATTCTGGATCCTCTAATTCAACTCTTTCTAGAAATCAAGAAAACAGTGAAAAAAAAAGGCAAAACAAAAGCAACAACAACAACAAAACAAACTGCAGACAGAGTGTGGTGGCTCATGCCTGTGATCCTAGTCCAGGGGAGGTAGAGGCGGGGAAGCAGGATCAAGGTCATATTCTTGTCTATAGCAAGTTTGAGGCCAGCGTGGAAGGCATGAAACCCTGTCTCAAAATACCCCTCCAAAATTATTACAGAATAAATTAAAAAATTAAAAGAGCCAAAAACCACACCAAAACCCAGCCAACCAACCAACTAACCAACCAACCAGCCAACCAACCAACCAACCAACCAGCCAACCAGCCAACCAACCAAGCAACCAACCAACCAACCAAGCAACCAACCAACCAAGCAACCAACCAAGAACAAGAGTTAAACAAGAGCTCCCTGAGAGTTAAACAAGAGCTGGAATTGGTGCACACCTCTAGTCCTAGCACTTGGGAGGCAGAGGCAAGTGAATCTCTGGGATATCAAGACCAGCCCAGTCTACATAGCGAGTTCCAGGTCACCTGGGGCCACAGGGAGATCCTTTCCCAAAACAAAAAGGAAAAAAAAGGAACTTTAGATAAATTTTTAAATGGTCTTACCCAACAAGATTCTACAATTCTACACAAGTAATTTAAGAAACCAACCAACCAACCAAGCAACCAGCCAACCAACCAACCAACCAACTAAGCAACCAGCCAACCAACCAGCCAACCAACCAACCAACCAACCAGTGCTGCAGATCAAGCATTTAAGTCTGAAGTTTTAGCACAAATTCTGACCAGATCAAATTACTTAGGGAAGCATATTTCTCAAGTGTGATCCAGGGAACTCTGGAGGTTCCCAAGATTCCTTCTGGGTGTCTTCAGACCTCAAACTGTCTCTACTTTGCACAGTGGAGTAAAGGAGGCCACAGGACATGAAGGGTCCTGTTAGCTCCTATTGAACTGGAGTCTGTTTCACTTATAATAGTTTGTTGTTGCTGTTTAAAAGGTTTTCAACTTTACTTTAAAAAATTATTTTGACTTTACTTTCATTTTACGTACATGTTTTGCTTACGTGTATGTAAGTGCATCACCTGTGTGCAAACCCAGGGAAGTTGGAAAAGGGCGTTGTATCCCCTGGAACTGGAGTTATGGGTGGTTGTTAACTGCTGTGTGGGTTCTGGGAACCGAACCCAGGTCCTCTGCAAGAGGATCAAGTACTCTTAACTGCTGAGTCATATCTCCAGCCCCAGCTTCCCAGTTTCAGATGGAGTCTTGCTATGTAGCTTAGGCTGACTTTGAATTTGCTATTGTCCTGCCTCAACCACTTGAGTGCTGGAATTACAGACATTACCACCAAACCCAGCTCAGTTTTACTTTCTTTGGGTTTTGTTTTGTTTTAATTTGAGACAGGGGGTTTCCCTTGGTAGCCTAGATTGGCCTTGAATTCAAATCAGTCCTCCTGCCTGGACCTCCCACATGCTGGGATTACAAGCATGTGTACTATGTCTGGCTCAGCTTTACTTTTTTTTGTCTTTTTGAGACAGGGTCTCCCTGTAGCCCCAGCTGTCCTGGAACTCACTATGTAGATGAGGCTGGGCTTGAACTCACAGAGATCTGCCGGCATGCGCCACCATGCCCAGCTTAGCTTTACTTTTTAACACAGTAAATGAGGAGGGATAGAAGTAATACACACAAAAGTTCTCTGAGTTTCCAATAACTTTAAATGTAGGATTCTTAAAAAATATGAGGGCCAGTGAAATGGCTCAGTGGGTAAAGAGCCTTGTCACCTGAGTTCAATCTCCAGAATCCACATGGTGGAAGGAGAAAACCAACTCCATCAAATTGTCCTCTGACTTCCACATGCCCATGTGCGCACATATGCACGCGCACACACACACACAAATAAATAAATGTAAAAACAATTAAATTTAAAAAATAATTTGGGGTCTGGAGAGACGGCTCAGTGGTTAAGAGCACTGGCTACTTTTGCAGAGGACACAGGTTCAGTTCCCAGCACCCACATGGCAGCTGCAACTGTCCATAGCTCCAGTTCCAGGGGCTTCAACACCCTCCGTTAGTCTCCATGGGCATTGCCTGCACTGGTGCTCTTACATACACACCGGCAAAATGTTCAAGCAAATAAAATTTAAAAAAAATTTGTCTTGAAAACATCACTGTAGACCTCCTGTAAAGTATGGTACATTATAGGTTTATCTCCAAGTCTTCATTATATATCTGTAAAAATTACTGAAAAAAAATTGAAAGATCCCAAGCCTACTACACAAGGAGCGTGAAAGGGAAGACTGGTTGGGAGCCATCCAAACCCAGAAGGGGGAAAGTTCAGGAACAGTGTGGTTTGGGGACTGGGGTCCTCACGGACTCAGAAAACACAGACAGGGAACCAAGTTTGAAGGCTGGAAAGGACCCCTGGGGACCATCACAAGACCCAAATCAAGGACAGCTCAGAAAAGTTTCAGATCATCAGAAAAATTTTAAAGAAATCTTAAAAGCTTCCAGGAAAATAAAAACAGGTCACGTTCAAAGGATTAAGATAAAAATGACACCAACTTCTCAGTGGTGATACTGGAAACCACGGTCTGCCACTTTCAAATTCTAGCCATAGCTTTTGTTTCCAACCAAAGAGAACAGTAAATTTTATAGATTTTATAGATGTTCTATCCCTGAAACAAAGGGAATTAAAGGACAACCAAAGAGCACGTTGTTTGTCCTCATTGCCGAGACTTGTCTCATTTGTGAAAGGCTCTGATACCATCATCCACTGCAGGGGCGTTGTCCACAAGGTCCTCCTCAGAGAGTGGGCTAGTACCTTCTTCCATATCGGGAGACAGAAATTAGCTGCAAAACATTATTACAAAATACACATCGGCAAGATCATAGATTAAAAACTCAAAATTTACAGGAACTAAGCAATGACGACAACAAAAAGAGTAAAGGGTGCAGGGACACACAGCTACGGTCCCTATGGGGTCCTCAGGAGGCTGGCGTTTCCATACTGTATTCATAAATAATAGCAGCACTTTGTACCCCATAATTATATCACACAGTCAAAAAAAAGAATATCAGAAACTTGCCTAATAAATTTAAAAATATATGTGGAAGAACAAAGGACAAAAATAGTGCTGAAGGGGAGTGAGGGAGGAGTGTCCCACCAATAATAAGATTTATTCTAAAGCTACAAAATAAGAACGGTGCTATGGCAAAGGCAGGGTGGGCTAGAGCATCTAGAGACTGGTTGCTAAGGACCGACACTACTTAGTTCAAAATCTGATGGCTCAGAAGCAGGACTGGGTGTTTTTCAGAAGGCATGCTAAGAAACTGAACCTGCTTAAAATCAGCTCTGCGGAAATTAGGCCTCACCTATGAAAAGTGAAACCACCACAGCAGCAATGGCAAAGGAGGCTTCATGACCTCAAGGTTTCTGAGACACCAAACGCATTTGAAAACTTCTGATCAGTTGACATCCCAAGGAGACTCAGAGAAAAGCTGTGGTGTAGAAAATTACAACCCAAAACCCAAAAGGTTTAACATCAAGATCATGCAAAGTATGTAGAGTTTATGCAGAGCATACAGCCTAGTAGAAACACAGGCAAAAATCTTTATTATCAGGAGCCTTATAATAAGGGACTTTCAGCAAATATACATAACAGCCATGTATCCAGTTCATTAGCATGTCTGGCTGCACATCTGTTCTCCTGCCATTATTTATGCAGTACTCTCTTGGTTGATAAACTATTTCATGATCATAAATCAAGAAAAATTGTTCAACATCATTTGTAAGGGAACTGCAAACCAAAGCCACTGTGAGTCATCAGACTCAGGAGCGGGAGCACATGAAGACCCAGCAGGTGCTGACAAGGACATGAAACAGTGAGACAAGCATGCACCAACGGTGAACTGAGAACTAGGGCTTCGACAAGTGCTAGGCATTATAGAGCAAAAATGAACATACCCTCTGCTTTTCCCTATTACCATAATAAATTGCCACACACTCGATGGCTTAAAATAGCACAACTTTATTATGTAGCTCTGGAGGTCAGACATCTGAAATGTCTCACGGAGCTAAAACCAAGGTGCTAGTAGGCGTATGGTATCCACTTGACATACCCACTGCCATCTTGAATCATAATCACCATGATTGCCTCCAGATAGCCCTACCTGTTTTTTTCTGGCCATATTCCTCATAAATTATAGATAAAATCATTAGTGCCTTGTATAGTGCTTTACAAATAGATCCTGGCTTCAGGGATCCACCTGGCTCTGATCTTTTTTCTTTTTTTTTTTGTGACAGCATCTCACTATGACCTCGAACTCACAGTCCTCCTGTCTCAGCCTCTCAAGGGCTGGTATTACAGTGGCATGTCATCATATCCAGATTTGACAGTATCTTAAGATAAATAGGTACATTAAGAGTGAATGAAACCATTTTTGTCCTAATCCATAAATACACCCCTCTTTTTGACCCAAATTGTAGGGATCCAACTGGTTTTGCTGTCATTCAGACCCACAGTTGCCAGTAAAGCCCACGGTAAACTGCACTCTGTATAACTCTAGCGTTTTCTTCCCCTTTCTCTAGCCTCACAGCACCCTGAGGCTGGCCCTTATACACTGGGACTAATTTGTTCTGGAAGAGCATGGCTGTGTTCCTTGGAAGCTTTAGAGAAAGAACACATTTACTTGCCTTTCCCACTTTATCAAGAGTGGTCCTCACTCCTTGGCTCCAGCCCCCATTCTACTATGTTCAAAGCTGCTGTGTCAGTGGAGTCAACCATGCAATGGGCCTTTGTGGTTTTCTCCTGCCTCCCTCTTCTACTTAAAAACTCTTGAAGTAAACTGCATTTAGCCTACCTAGATGACCCAGGGTAACTCTCCCATCTTGAAGGCAGCTGATGAACCATCTCAATTCCTCTTAGCCATAAGACTTCCCTTTTTACAGGTCCAGAGGATTAGAACATGGGTATCTTTGGAACTACTGTTCTGCTTACTCTAATCTCTGACTCAGCTGGTCTCTTCTTGGAGGGGAACCGCTCCTTGGAGCTGACCCTACAGAACTCTCACTTGTCACTTTAGTTTTCCAGGGCTGCCATGACAAAGCACCACAACCTGCATGACTTACACACAAAAGCTTATTTTGTCACAGTCTTGAGGCCAGAATTCTGGAATCAAGTGCTAGGTGAGTCATGTTGCTTGTAAAGATGTAAGAGAAAGACTTTTAAAAACTCTCTCTCTCTCTCTCTCTCGCTCGCTCACTCTGTGTGTGTGTGTATATGTGTGTGTGTGTGTGTGTGTGTGTGCCTTCTTGTGGAGGTCAGAGGCCATCTTGCAGAAGTCGGTTCTTTCCTTTTACCATGTACCATGTGGGTCCCAGGGATGAAACTCAGATCATCAGGCTTGGCAGCAAGCTCCTTACTGAGCTATCTCACCGACCCTTAAGACCTGTCTTAAGCCTTTTCCCAAGCTTCTGGTACCTCGGCTGTAGTAATGAAACTCATCTCCACATGATGGCCTCTCTGTGCAAATTTATTTCTTAACAGGGACACCATGTAGAATCAGGAACCCTGCCCTGCTCCAGGATGATCTCCTCTTAATTACAACCAACAACCCATTTCCAAATAAGACCATGTTTTCAGATGCTAGGGATTATGACTTTAACATGAAAAAATATTGAGACACGGTTTCACTATGTAGCCCAGGCTGGCTTTGAAGTTGTAGCAGTCCTCCTGCCTCAACCTCCCCAGTGCTAGAATTACAGATATGTGGCACCATGCTTGGCTTTTTAAAAAGTACTGCACATCTGGGTCTGGAGAGATGGCTCAGTGGTTAAGAACACTGATTGTTCTTACAGAAGACCTGGGTTCGAATCCCAGCTCCCACATGGCAGCTAACAACTGTCTGTAACTCCAGTCCCAGGGGATCTGACAGCCTCTTCTGACCTCCACGGGCATTGCACTTACCTACATGCAGGCAATACATGCATACACATAAAATAAAAATAATAAATAAAAATTTAAAAAGTACTGCACATCAAATTCAGGGCCTTATAAATGCTAGGCAAGTGCTATACCACTGAGCTACAAGCCCAGACCAATGTATGAATTTTGAGAAGATACAATTTAGCTAAAAATACACATGTGACGAGACACACAAGTCTTTATAGAGCAACAATAACTCTGGAAGCAGCTCCAGTGGCCACAACCATGTGGTGGAATGATTGTTACAGTGAATACCATGTGGCCAGGAAGCAAATGGTGCATGGCCACACACAAGAGTGTTGATAACTTCCAAAACAGCTGGGGAGGGAGGGAGACACCAAAGCGCACATGTTCCCCCTTTGCTCCTCTTTCCTTTTGAAATAGGAACCCTGAGTGGGGTGGGTGGGGTAGACAGGGTAAGTGAGGCAGGTGAATCAGAGTGCCCAGATGTGGATGCTCGTGCCTGAGAGGGAAGAGGGAAGCCATAAAGGAGGTGGGAGTGCTGTTCAGGGTCAGAGTCCAAGCAGGGTTGAGGTAGGTGAACACCATGAGTGCCACCCAGCTCAAGCCTGCAAGGAACGGCATGTTTACATAGATTCACAGGACCTCCTCACAAGAAGACTTAATTGCAAAGGAAAGAAGTAACTTCCCAGTGGGGATGCTGCCAGAAACTACCTTAATCAAGCACCTCAAAGAATAAGTGATACATTGACTGTTGAGGATCACGTGACAGGATGGAAGCCTCATAGCATGGTGTCACTTCCGTCACTTTCCGGCCTTAGATACATAACGGGAATATAATCTCAAGGAAACATCAGACAAACTCCATAGAGCAGCCTTCATTAGTCATTGGCCTGTAGCCTTCAAAGGTGTCCGGGTCATGATGGACAAGGTCCAGTTGACGAATGTTCTGGACTGAACGGGACTAAAAAGGCATCATGACAACTCAGGGAAGAGTATGTTATGATCCTAGACTTGATCCTTTTACTTTAGAGACCTTACAGGGTCAACTGACGAAACAAATTTGACAAGGACTAAAGATTAGACAGAGTGGGATGTTCATGTTACTCTTCTGACTGGTGGTGCTGCAATGACATGATGGAAAACATTTGCTGTGTGTAGGAAATGTACTCTACCTACTACATAGTAGTAAATTATGAAGGTAACGTCCTCTCAGAAGTTTCAGGAAATCAAGTGTGCTGACCTTGCAACTTTTATGTGAGTCGTGGCCTATTTAAAAATTATTATTTTTTTATGGGTGTGTGTGTATTGCCTGCACGTAGGGTAAGTGCATCTGTGTCGTGCAATGCCCGAGGAGGACAGAAGAGGCTGTCGGGTCCCCTGGGACTGGAGTTACAGACAGTTGTTAGCTGCCATGTGGGTGCTGGGATTTGAACCTGGGTCTTCTGCAAGAACATCCAGTGTTCTTAACCGCTGAGCCATCTCTCCAGCCCCAAGATTTTTTTTTTAAAAGAATATGGTTTTATTCCATTTCTATGAAGTTCAATAATAGGTGAGCCAGCCATATTAGCACTCACTAGAAGGCAAATCTGAAGAGGATGAGACAGGAGGATAATTTGTTCTAAGCTAGACCTTTGGCTAGGACTATAGCTCAGTTGGGAGAGTGCTTGTCCAGCATGCATGAGGCCCTGGGTTCCATCTCCAAAACAGCATAAATAAGGAATGCTCCATGCCTGGAATCCCACAGCTCAGGAGATTGAGGCAGAGGACCAGAAGTTCAAGGTCACCCTGGGGTAATAGTGAGTTGGAGGCCAGCCTGGGCTATGAGCCTGTCTAAATAGTTGAGGTGAAAATTATTAAGTATGAATTCCTAAACTAAAGTTAAGCAAGAAAATGAGAATCATAGGTCAGTGCATGGTGGAAGCAGAGAGGGGCCTGGTGTTGTGGGTGTTGTAGGTGTTCTGGTGTTCTGGATGTTCCGGGTGTGCTGTGTTCTAGGTGTTCCTGGCATTCCTGAGATTCTACCCCTTGGATGGTAATCTGCGCTGTGCAGGAACCCGGCACTGCTTATCGGAGACTCAGTGGTCCCTGAGTGACCGCTTCTTCCCTAGCTCAATGCCCCGCCACTGCAGATGGTCAAGGAACACTGTAAGGACTTTACTCAGAGAAAGGCGTATTCCTTCATGGAAAACCAAGCTAGAAAGCCAGTGTCCCTAGTGTCCCCAGTGCCCCAGTGCCCCAGTGCCCCCAGTGTCCTCAGTGCCCCCAGGACTCCAGTGCCTCAGTGCAGGTTCCCCACAGTGTCCCTGGAGCGGTGGGGTGAGGGTCTCATCAAAGAAGACTGGCACAATGTTCTCACCAGCTCCACTTCGCGCCTTCCTCGATGGTGTTTCCCGTGGTGCTCACAGTCACGCTGCCAACCACCGAGCGGCTGAGCAGACCGTCCTCAGAGGAGGCTGTGAACACCTCGTCCTTCAGGCCCTCTGCAATGGGTGTCCGCACAACTCTGCAGCAATGTTCCTCAGCAATGTCCCTCAGCACTGTCCCCTCAGCAATGTTCCTCAGCAGTGTCCCCTCAGCAATGTCCCTCAGCAATGTCCCCTCAGCACTGTCCCCTCAGCAGTGTCCCCTCAGCACTGTCCCCTCAGCAATGTCCCTCAGCGGTGTCCCCTCAGCAATGTCCCCTCAGCAGTGTCCCCTCAGCAGTGTCCCCTCAGCACTGTCCCCTCAGCAATGTCCCTCAGCACTGTCCCCTCAGCAATGTCCCTCAGCGGTGTCCCCTCAGCAGTGTCCCCTCAGCAATGTCCCTCAGCGGTGTCCCCTCAGCAATGTCCCTCAGCAATGTCCCCTCAGCAATGTCCCTCAGCAGTGTCCCCTCAGCGGTGTCCCCTCAGCAATGTCCCTCAGCGGTGTCCCCTCAGCAATGTCCCTCAGCAGTGTCCCCTCAGCAGTGTCCCTCAGCAGTGTCCCCTCAGCAGTGTCCCCTCAGCAGTGTCCCCTCAGCAGTGTCCCTCAGCGGTGTCCCCTCAGCAGTGTCACCTCAGCAGTGTCCCCTCAGCGGTGTCCCCTCAGCAGTGTCCCCTCAGCAATGTCCCTCAGCGGTGTCCCTCAGCAGTGTCCCCTCAGCGGTGTCCCCTCAGCGGTGTCCCTCAGCAATGTCCCTCAGCGGTGTCCCTCAGCAGTGTCCCCTCAGCAATGTCCCTCAGCAGTGTCCCCTCAGCAATGTCCCTCAGTGGTGTCCCTCAGCGGTGTCCCTCTGCAGTGTCCCCTCAGCAGTGTCCCCTCAGCCACCCTTTTACGGCAGGGATCCATAAACAACTAGTCGGTTGCCGCGTCGTTTGGGCCTGCGTCTCCATGGCAACGGAAGGCTCCATCCGGAGGACAAGCGCTCCCCTCAGGGCGGTGGTTCGGCCCAGCAGGCGCAGGCGCAGTGCGGCTGTCCCGGAGGCCGAGCAGGTCCCTCAGACAGTGCTCCCCAGGCCGGCTGCGCTGGACAGCTTGGCCCGAACCAGTTTAAACTTGGATCAACCAGCATAAAAGGCGGAGCCCCTCAGGACGCCGTCTGGATGGTGACATCTGACTGCAGTGTGGCCGCCTCTCGGTCCCCGCTGTCTGCAGCCTGTGAATGGACAGGACGCGGCTGCTTCTCTGCGGTGACAGGGGGGCCTGGCAACGCCTTGCTTTACCCTTTGACTAAGCACCGAGGCTGTGCCCACCTCAGGGAGGTGGGGGAGGGAGTCTGGGGAGGCTGGGTCACGGACCAGCTCACTTTAATTTGTACTTTTGGTTTTTGTGGTGCTGGGAATTGATCCCGGTTCTGTACGGTCTGGAGGATGGTCCACGTAGCCCAGCTTTCAGCTGAGTGAGCTTAGTAAGTATATAGAGACCAGAAGTCAAAGAATAATAGCAGGTCGCACAGCAGACACGGCTGGAGAGATGGCCCAGTGGTTCAGAGCACTGGCTGCTCTTGCAGAGGACCTGGGTTCAAATTCCAGCACCCACATGACTGCTGACAACCATCTGTAACTCCAGTTCCAGGCCATCCAATGCCCTCTTCAGTCCTCCATGGGCATTGTATGACATGAGTGCACTTACACACATGCGGGCAATACACCCATACACATAAAGAGAGGCAGCAGCTACAAACGTCGTCAAATAGAGCTGACAGCATCCACCAGACACGTCCCGAGTAGCCTGACTGAGTGCAGACACAGGTTCATCAGAGGGTGCAAACATCCAGCAGGAATGGACTGGCAAAGTTGAGGCAGGCAGCTGGAGTTTCTGACTGAGCTTTCCCTGCACCGAGGAGCTTCCAAGGCTGAGGGTCCAGCTTCCCGTCCCCACAGCAGGCATTTCCACGTTGTGGGATAAATGAAAGTCCTGTCTGTTGGAAATGGTTTGCCTTCTGGCTCTTCTTTTAAAAATATTTATTATTTGTTGTATGTGAGTGTTTCCCCTGCATGTCATACAATGCCTGTGGAGAACAGAAGAGGGCGTTGGATTCCCTAGAACTGGAGTTACAGACACTTGTTAGCTGCCATGTAGGTGTTAGGAACTGAACCCAGGTCCTCTGGAAGAGCAGCCAGTGCTCTTAACTATTGAGCCATCTCTTCAGTGCCTATTTTATTAAAAAGTAACATTAAAAATGATTACAAGCTGAACATAGTGATGTATAGGGTGAAGAGTTCAAGGCCAGCCTGGACTATATTAGATTCTGTCTCAAAACACACACACAAGGCTTCTCTAGAAAATGGTAATTTCAAATTATTTAATAAGGCACTGGACCAGCAAGATGACTCAGTGGGTAAAGGCACTTGCTGCCAAGCCTCATGACCTGAGATAGATCCCTATGTTAGAAGGAGAGAACTGTCCTCTGACCTCCATACATGCACCATATCATGTGTGCCTCCCCCCCACCAAATGAACAAGATGTAATTTAAAATGAAAATTTAAAACAAAAGCTAAGTATGGTGGTGCACACCTATAATCCTGGCATTTAGGAGGTGGATATGGGAGTATGGTGAGTTTGAGGCCATCTTCTGCCACATACTGAGCTCGAAGTCAATCTGGGCTATATGAAACCTTAGCTTAAAAACCCCACTTTATGACAAGCTTGGTTGCTCAAGCCTGTAATCCCAGTTATTGAGAGGCTGAGGAAGATTTTGAGTTCCAAGCCAGCATAGGTCACTCAGACCTTTTCTCAAAGACAAAACAAAGAAAGAAACGAGATACTTCAACAGTCTGACCATACTGGCTGCCAATATCACAAAGACAAAGTTGCGAATAAATCTTCAGTCGTTTGCAATTGTTCTGGTCACAGTCATGACATTGCCATTCTGAAATTGCCATGTAAAATGGGACAAAGCGAAGTAGTACTGTACAATGATATAAGATAAAGAGATGTGTCCTTGCTCTGGAATGTGTTACTGAGTATGTTAAAGCTGTAATGAAATGCTTCTTCTAATCATGTGGATATTAAATTTTTTAAAAAATTAAAAAAATAAAACTTTAAGAAAACAAAACAAATAAAAAAGAACCAAAATCCCATAGTCTTGGCTTTCATTATTATTATTATTATTATTATTATTATATTTTTTGTGTATGAGTATTTTACCTGCATACATATAAGTAGAACACATGTGCCTGGTGCCCAAGGAGGCCAGAAGAGGGGGCTCTGGATCCCCTGGAACTGGAGTTACGGATAGCTGTGACCTTCTACATGGATGCAGGGAACCGAATCTAGGTCCTCTGCTAGAGCTGCAAATGCTCTTAACCACTGAGGCACCTCTAGCCCCCATAAGCTTGGCTTTTAATGGGAGATTAAATGTGAATTAATATGAATTTTTCCTTTAAACATATTTCTTACTTTGTCCACTGAGAAGATTGACAACTGTCCATCTGATTAGCCACTAGACAGGTGTGGTTATTTATTATTTACTTGTGTATGTACAGGTGCATGTGTGTGTGTGCACAGGTATATGCACACATTTGTGTGTGTACTTGTGAAGGCCAGAGACCAAGAGACCCAAGACCAACTGCAGGTGTCCTTCCTTAGAAGCCATCCACTTTGCTTTTTGAGACAAGGTCTCTCACTGGGAACTAGGGGCTCACCGATTAGGCTAGACTGACTGGCCAGTGGGACCCAGGGACCCTCCTGCTTCCACCTCCCCAGTGCTGGGATTACGAGAACATGCCACCACGCTCAGCTTTTTATGTGAATGCTGGGGATTGAACTCAGGTCCTCATGTTTGTGTAACAAGCACTTTACGAATGGTACTATCATCTCAGCTCCACAGACTATTTAAATTGATTACAGTTAAGTTGGGCACATACCTCTAAATCCCATCATTCTGTAGGCCGAGGAATGAGGATCAGTAATTTCAGACCAGCATAGGCTACATAGTGAAACCTTGCTTCAAAAAACAAAATTAGGGGCTGGAGAGATGGCTCAGTGGTTAAGGGCAATGACTACTCTTGCAGAGGATCTAGGTTTGACTCCTAGCACCCATATGGTGGCTAACGACGGTCTGTCCCAATTCCAGAGGATTTAATGCCCTCATCTGGCCTCTATAGGCATTGCAAACAAATACGCACTTGCATACATGCAGGCAAAGCCCTCATACACATAATTTAAAAATAGATAAATAAAATACAAGACCTTTTCTTTAAAAAATAATTTAAAATTAAGTACGTAAATAAATATTTGCATACTAATATTCATCACAGTATTATCATTCACAATAGTAAAAAGATGGAAACATCCTTAATGTCCATTAGTAAATGAGTGGATAAATGAAATGTGAGACAAACAGATATGTGATGTAATATTATTCGGTGTTAAAAAGAAATAAAAGTAGGGTTGAAGAGATGGTTCAGTGGTTTAAGAGTGCTTGCTGCTCTTACAGAGGATTAAAGTTCAGTTCCCAGCACCCACATCAGTTGACTCACAGTTGCCTGTAACTCCAGCTCCAGGGGCTCCAACACTCTCTTCTGGCCTCCACAGTCACTAGCATGTATATGTGTATACTCGCACACACACACACACACACACACACTCACACACACACACACTCACACACACACAAAATTTAAAAAGGAATAAAATTATGATGCAAACAGCTGGGCGTGGTGGTACAGGCCTTTAATCCCAGCACTCAGGAGGCAGAGGCAGGTGGATCTCTGTGAGTTAAAGGCAAGTCTGGTCTACATAGCAAGCTCCAAGCCAGCTGAGACTACAGGGAGACCCTGTCTCAAAAAGACCAAAAAAAAAAAAAAAAATCACATACTACAGTGTAGATGAACCTTGGATACACTATGGTAATATAAATAAGCCAGATGTAAATGGATGAAATATTGTTTGAACTTACTTACAGGAGTCACTTATAGTAAAATTTACAGGGACAGGAATGGCTGTTTGCAGGGAAGAGTCTTGGGCAGGGGAGGAATGAGGAACTGATGTTTAATGAGGACAGAGTTTAAGTTCTGGAAGATGAATAAGTTCTGGAGTGTCATGTCTGTATAACAAAGTGTGCCACTGAACCACACATTTCAAATGGCTAAATTAAAATTAGGGTTGGAGAGATGGGTCAGCAGTTAAGAGCACTGGCCACTCTTGCAGACCTGGCTTCAATTCCCTGCAGCCACATGGCGATTAACTCCAGTTCCAGGGGATCCAACACCCTCTTCTGGCTTCTGAGGTACACTTACATACATATGGTCATAATACACACATAAAATAAAAAATAAACAAAATGGCTCAATTCATAAATTTTATGTGTATTTTACCACAATAAACATTTTAAATAAATGATATTTAAAATTCCATCCCTTAGACATATAGACACATTCCGAGTGCCCAGGAGGCCTGTATGAGTGGTTCCCACACTGGCAGATGTAAAAAGTTCCATTCATACCCCTCCCCCAACTTAAAGCTCAGTGGTAGAGCCCTTGCCCAGCCTGTACAAGGGCCTTGGTTCTATCTCCAACAATTCGAGAAGGAAAAAAAGAAAAGAAAAGAAACGTGCTCATCTGTCTCTAGGACTGGGCAGGTCTGGTAGCAGGGGCCAACCCGGTAGGAATCAGTGCCTGTTTCTGTATACCACTAAGTGGAGCCAGTGTTTCCTGAAAAAAAAATGACTGATTTAATAGGAAGACACACAAGATGATCTTGGAATATATTGTCAACAGAAAGCAAGGAATTACCAAGGATCCTAGTACCATGTTAAAGGACACATTAGCCAGCTTGAAGGGGTTCCCCCACTAAAATAAGGACATTTTAGTATCTATAAAATAAACTGCAAGAGGTGGAAACACAACAAATATGTTAGCATTCATGAGTGCATCTAAAAAATAAAACCAGGGGCTGGAGAGATGGCTCAGCAGGTAAGAGCACTGGCTGCTCTTGCGGAGGACACGGGTTTGAGTCCCAGCACCCACATGGCAGCTATGAACCGTCCTTAACTCCAGTTTCAGGGGAATCTGAAGCCCTCCTCTGACCACAGCATTGCACGACATGGGTGCATTCACATACATGCAGGCAATACACTCATAAACATAAAATATTTAAAACATTAAAGTCAGGACTAGGGAGATGACCCAGTTGGTAAGTGCTTTCCAGGCAAGCATGAGGATCTGCGTTCAGATCCCCAGCACCCACGTAGCAGGCCAGGTGCTGCTGCAGCATGTGCCTATATAATCTAGTGCTGAGGAGGTGGGGACAGGAGGTTACCTGGGCTTGCTGGCCAGCTAGTCTAGCCAATTGGTGAGTTCCAGATTCAGTGAGACTCTGTCTCAGAAAATAAGATGGGACCAGCATGATTCAGCAAGTAAAAGTGCTTGTGGCACAAGCCTGACAATCCAAGTTCAACACAGAACCTGTGCTGAAAGGAGAAAACCGATACCCCAAATTGTCCTCTGACTTTCACATGTACACACCTACATGTACAATCTCTCTCCCTCTCCCTCTTTTTCTCTCTCTCTCTCTCATACACACACAAACTAAAATAAAAATATAAAACTAGGAAAAATGAACACACCTGATGTCAACCTCTGATTTCTACAGACATGTGCACCCCCACAAACTAATACACATACACAAAGAACAAAAATATTCTAAAAACAATAAAGCCCTCATTGGCTAACTTTTCAGAGTGCTAGGTTACTCTTCAAAAAGCTGCTGCAGGAGCTGGAGATGGCTTGGTGGTTAAGAGCCCTGGCCGCTCTTGCAGAAGACCCAGGTTCGGTTCCCAGCACCCACATGGCAACTAACAACCTTCTGGAACTCCAGTTCCAGGGGAGTCCAACATCCTCTTCTTGACCTCCACAGACATGGGTACGCTTACATCCATGCAAACAGTACACTCATACACATAAAATAAAAATAATAATTTTTTAAAGCTATTGCAGCAGTCATTTTGAGGCATGACAGTGTTACCCCAACTTTGATGTTGGAAGGAGCGCAGCCAGTGGCCAGCCTCCAGCTGCAAGCTACAGTGATCTGTGGGAGATTTTGAGCTGGGACCCTTTTCTCTGGGTGGCCCTGATTGAGTGGCTGAGTAAGGTCACTAGACAACCATATCCATTGTAATAGTTTGGATAGAAGTGTCTCCCCAAAAGTTGAATGCTTCATAAGTTGAAGGCTTGGTTGTCAGTTGATGGATCCAAACATTGAAAACTGATTGGACCATGAAGGCTCTGACCTAATCAATGGATTAATTCCTCTGTGGTTCACAATTTGATGGCATTATTGGAAGGTGGTAGAAACTTAGTTGAAGGAAGTCACTGGATGGGGTACTCTGGAAACATATACTTGTCCCTGGCCCCTTCCTGTCCCTTCCTCTGCTTTCTGGAAGCCTCCAGGTAAGCAACTTTGCCACACTCTCTCCATGATGTGCTGTTTCACCACAGCCCAGAAACAATGGAGCCACTTGGCTGTGTACTGAATCCTGTGAAATGGTCAGCCAAAATAAATCTTTCCTGAGCCAGGTGTGGTGGTGCACTCCTTTAATTCCCACACTCTGGAGGCACAGCCAGGTGGATCCCTGTGAGATCTAGGCCAACCTGGTCCACATAGTGAGTTCTAGGTCAGCTGGGGCTACAGGGAGACCCTGCCTCAAAACAACAACAGCAAACCCCCAAATCTGTATAGCTGGGCCTGGATAACTCAGGCTTGTAATTGCAAGAGGCTGAATCAGGAGGATAGCAGTTCAAGGCCCATCTGGGCTATTGGTAAATTTAAAGTCAATCTGGACAATTGAGCAAGATCCTATCTTAAAGAAGTGGGGAAAGGCCTGGAGATGTAGCTCAGTCACAGAAGGCTTGTCAACCATGCACAAAGCCCTAGGTCCAACCCCCAGTACAGCAAAATAAGTGAATAAATAAGTTGAAAAAATCTTTCTGCTTTTAAGTTTCTCTCAAGACATCATGGTGACAAAACCCCCAGACCTGTCAGGTATATGTGAGTCGGCTTCCCCATCATCTCACCCGCCTTTCTGCTGTCAGCTGAGGATCAAGTCCTGAAGGCTTCCTCAGCCTTTTCTTCCCTCTGATCTTCCCAAGATGTGAACCCTAGCACATCTTTTGTATTCCCCACTCCATCCCGTGGTCTTCTTGACACAGTTGGTACCTGGAATGGTCTGAGAGAGCTGACTTCAGGGGATTCAGAAATAGATCACTAACTGTCCCACTGGCAGTGGAGCCCAGCCAGAACCTTGTAGACAGAAGCAGCTTCTCGGTGAGCCTTCCGGCTGCGACAAATTGGACAAATGGTGGCTGATGCAATGATATAGGCTTTAGGGGACAGTGTATGTTTGTGGGGTGTAGGAGAATGACTTGGCTTGTATTCAGGTGCTATAGCAACCTGCAGAGGGATCATGAAGAGTCAGGGGCCATCAACACACTGCTGACAATGAGTGGAACTGGCGGGCGGTGGCACTTTGGTAGTTGGTAGGATGCCAACTAGGGGGTGCCGATCTCCCTCAGCAGGAGCAAAGGAAAAAATCTAGGCCAGAACAAGGACTGAGGAGCTGGGGCTGATAAGCTTCAGGAATGACAGAGTCTCAGTGGAACAAGCTTGCCACACCTAGGCCAGGGTCATGGTTAAGACGAGCTAGTGCCTCTCCCTGTGGGGTGGGGACTGATGGATGTGCCTGAGTACTTGGCTGTATACTCTTCTGGACTGACTCTAGAACCTTCAAAAGAAGCTCCTACCTTCCTAGGACGCAGTAGCACCCCCAATTGTTTAAGAAGACACTGTAGAGATTCCCTGCAAAAGTTCCCTTCGGAGGCCTTCCCTGCCCTCTCCTGAGGCTGCCATGCTGGTAATGAGGGACAAGATGCAGTCTAGGCTAATAAATAAAATTCGCAGGTGACCATTGACTTGGATTGAACTCTCGTGCTGGACTTCAACAGACCAGTTCAAACTGAAGCCGTTCATACTGAGGTTCCCATCACCATCAAAAATCAGGGTGTTTGTCTAATCTGTGAAACTGGGAGAGAGATGTGGTAGCCAAACCCCTGGGAAGCCAGTTTTGCTGGCACCATAAGGAAGTAACCTTTACAAAGAGACCAATCTGAAGCCAGCCAATGTCCACCCTCTACTTTCTGTACCATGATGGTTGCTCCTTCCTGCTAAGGCTACCCTGAAAATACTGGCTCTTCTCCATGATCAACAGAGCACTTTTGCTCAATTTTTAGCTAGGATGCTGTCTACTTTATGAACTGCTAATGAAAGCTAATTGTATTGCCTCTCCCTTTCCCTCCCTCCCTCCCTCCCTCCCTCCCTCCTTTCCTCTTTCCTTCCTTCCTTTTTCTTTCTTTCTCTCTTTCCATCTTGATGGTAGTGTTTTCTTCAGTTTACAAAATAACTATATATTGATTATAAATGTTCAAGATTCCTTCCTTCCTTCCTTCCTTCCTTCCTTCCTTCCTTCCTTCCTTTTGATACAGGGTCTCACTATGTAACCCAGGCTGGCTTTGAACTTGTAATCCTCCTGCCTTTGCCTCCCGAGTGCTAGGACTACAGATGTGTATTACCATACCGCATTGAAATTTTGTTCTTTAACACCTAGTCAGATATAAACAGGCCCAATAAAAAAAGAAAGGAGCCATATGCCATGGGAGGTGCAGGAATTCATAGCACGTAAGGCCACAGGAATGGTTTTGAAGTTCTTCATTAAAGAGACCGAATGTGCCAGGCATAGTGGTGCATACCTTTACTCCTTGGAAGGCAGAGGCAGGTGGATCTCTGTGTGTTCCAGGCCAGCCAGTGCTACATAGTGAAACCTGTCTCAAAAAAAAGTCAAATGTAAGACTTGGAAAAAGAGAGTTTATTAGCCTAGGACACTCTCAGAGGAGGGAATTTGTAAGGCCCCAGTGATGGTAAAAGTCACTGCCCACGTAGCTGAGAATCTTCTAAACTGGATAGAAGACAAACCACAGATTCAAGAAACTTCAAGAAACCTCAAGGCAAATAAACTGGAGAATATCATACAAGACATAATAAACAGATGGAAATGAAAAATAAAACTCTTTAAAACACCCAGAGAAGAGATCCAGTTTCACATGGTACATCAAAAAGAAACCAAGCTATTACATAACAAGAAACAATGCCAGATAGGGGACACCTTCCTTTGAGTTGATGGCCAGGGTAGCCCAAGAGATTCCCAGACAGTAATAGGCTGGGAAAATGAACAGTGGACCCCAATCTTATCTAAAGGAATATTGGCAACTGATTGTTGCTAGATGAGGAAGAGCTGATCGTCCTAAAACAAGGAACTCTAGATAGGCTGACTAGATCCAGCTCATGGACAAGCACTGGGGAACGGCTAGGGGTGCCGACAACACAGTGGACGGTAATAGGAATGACAGAGTATATGGGCTCCAGTGGATGGGGGGAGCTATGGGAGGGTGCCATTTGGGAAATGGGTATATAGATGAATAAGATTGTGTAGGAAGTTCTGTATGATATACACAAAAAAAATCAACAAAAAATGAGTTATATTTGAGGAAGAAGCATAAAAATTTACTTCATGTTAATTAGTAGAGGTGATAAATATTACCATTGAAATCTACCTGATAACTTTATATCCATACTCAGGTGCCAAGGATCCGAGTGTAACCGACTGTGGCTAGTAATAATCAGATACATAGAGATTAGAG
>NW_008355419.1:980029-996505 GCF_000622305.1 Nannospalax galili
TATGTCTTATAGGGTTTATACTGAGTTCAATATTGTATAACTGTATTAATTTAACTGTGAACCTAAAAATTTATGGCCACTTTTGAAAGAGATGTATCTTTGTGCTGAAAATTGTTATTGAATATGTTAAAGCTGTAATGAAATGCTTCTTCTAATCATGTAGTTATTAAATACATCATTAAAAAAAGAAACCAAGCCATGAGTGAAGGGAGGGGGAACCTGAAAGTACTGAGAAGGAGGGAAAGCAGGCAGGAGCACCAGTAACAAGTGCCTGCACCTAGGGAAGGTGACTACTGAAAGCAAAGGCGGTATTGTGGTACGCACATTTGTGGCAATAAAGTGGTTTCTTTTTAAAATAAAGATGGAGAAAAGGGCTGGAGAGATGGCTCAGTGACTAAGACCACTGTCTGCTCTTCCAAAAGATCTAGATTCAGGTCCCAGCACCCACAGGGTGACTGTCTGGAGCCCCAGTTTCAGGGGACTTGATGCCCCCTGTATCCCCCGCACCTGGGAGATAGAGACAAGAGGATCAGAAGATCAGTATCCTCAGCGACATAGTGAGTTCAAGACCAGCTTGGCCTACATGAGAGCTTGACTCTCTTTCTTTTTCTTTCTCTCTGTCTCTTTCTAATATATATATAGAGATAGATAGATGATAGATTGATAGAAAGATAGGTACACACTGTGTGTGTGTGTGTGTGTGTGTGTGTGTGCGCACGTGTGTGCTGGAGAGATGGCTCATGGGTTAAGAGCACTTCCTGCTCTTCCAGAGAACTCCAGTTCAGTTCCCAGTACCCATGTTAGGCAGTTCACAACTGCCTGTACTTCCACCTGCAGGGGATTTGACACCCTCTTCCGGCCGCTGAGGGCACCTGCACACACATGGCACATAGTCACACACACACACACACACACACACACACACACGAATAAAAATTAAAAGTTTTTAAAAATCAGGAGCTAGAGAGATGGCTCAGAGGTTAGAGTGCTTGTTGTTCAAGAGGATCTGAGTTGGTTCCTAGCACCCATGTCAGGCAGCTCACAACTGTCTATAACTCCAGCTCCAGGGGATCCACCACCCTCCTCTGGAATCCAAGGCTAAAGCACTTGCACGTGCACATGCCTGCATATATAGACGCATATATGTGAAATTTAAAAAGTAAAATAAATCTTTAAGAACAAATAAAAACGAAGATGGATTGGCAGTGTAGTTCAATGGTTTGGTTCAGCAACTGCCTAACGTGTGAGGTTCTAGGTTCAGCCGCTACATTACAAAATGCAGTGATGGGGCTGGAGAGATGGCTCAGTGGTTGAGAGCACTGACGGCTCTTGCAGAGGACCTGGGTTCGATTCCCAGCACCCACATGGTGGCTACAAACCGTCCTTAACTCCAGTTCCAGGGGAATCCGAAACTCTCTTCTGACCTCTGCAGCATTGCACGGCATGGGTGCACTCACATACATGCAGGCAATACACTCACACACATAAAATAAAAATAATAAATAAAATATTTAAAAACCCACAATGATAAGTAAATAAATAAATAAACAAAGGGAACGGGAACAACCAAAAAAACTGAATAAAATGTATATTAACAACAGTTCTCAAGTCATTGGACATTAGAGAACCAAAGACAGTGACCTGGGAACCCTCAGAAAATGCTAGCTTCCTACTGGGGAAAATTTCTAGCTCACATTCAAGGTAAGGGAACAGCAGTGAAGAAAAACAAATAAATCAGATATTTCATCAAGATTAAAAACTCGGGGCCTTCAAAAGCTATTTTAGGGAAATGGAAAATGAGTAAGCAAATCCAAGACTGGATGAAAATATTTGCAAAACATGTATCTAATGAAAGACTTGTATCTAAAACATATAAATAACTCCTTGGTTCAATAATAAGGCCAGTAACCTCGTTTCTTTTCTTTTTATGTGTATGCGTGTATTGCCTGCATGTGGGTAAGTGCACGGTGTCATGAGATGCCCGCAGAGGTCAGAAGAGGCTGTTGGATCCCCTGGGACTGGAGTTACAGACAGTTGTTAGTTGCCATATGGGTGCTGGGATTTGAACCCAAGTCTTCTGCAAGAACAACCAGTGTTCTTAACCACTGAGCCATCTCTCCAGCCCCCCTTTTTTTTTTAATTAGCAAAAGAGTTAAGCAGACAAACTAGTAAAAGAATATAAACTAGCTGGGTGTGGTGGCGCATGCCTGTAGTTCCAGCACTTGGGAGGCAGAGGCAGGTGGATCTCTGTGGGTTTAAAGCCAGCCTGGTCTACATAGGGAGGTCCAGGGCAGCTAGAGCTACAGGGAGACCCTGCTTAAAAAAAAAAAAAAAAAAAAAAAAAAAAAGAAGAAGAAGAAGAATATAGACAAATAAGCACATGTGGAGGTGCTCAGCACTTCAGTCATTACAAAATTCACGTTAAATCCACAACGAGATACCTCTACATAGCTGCAGAATGGCCAAAATTAAAGACTTGCAATGTTAAGTGTTGGTGAGGAGGCTGGGTAATGTGAAAACTCACACATCGTGGGTAGAAGCACAAAAACGTATGGTCACTTTGGAGAGCAGATTGGCATGGTCCTCTCAAACGCAGCAGTCTTACGCCTATGTATTTATTCAAGAGAAATGAAAACATGTCCATTCAGAGACTTGTACTTGACTGTTCAAAGCTGTTTTACTCATAATAGCCCAAACTGGATACAACCAAATGACCACCAACAGGATACAACCAAAAAACCTGAAGTATACTCTGACAGGGCAATACAGCCCAGCAATAAAAATAATGCTACAATGAACTTCTGGTTGACTCTCACAAGTATTATGCCAAGTGGAAGAAATCAGATGCAGAAGACTGCCTTGCTGGTAACCCATCACTGACAAACAAATCCCATAGATGTAGGGACTTTAAACTACATTTTCCATCAGCTCTGTAGTCAGTCAGATGACATCTGAAGGTTTGGGGAGCTCAAGATTCACCGGGACTTTCAAGCTCACTGAGATAGGAGGACAGGATTTAGCTCCTCCATCTGGGGACTGAAAGCCATGCTCCTCCTGACTGTGGTTCAAGGCTGCTCACCTCCCCTTCTCTGCCATCATCGGCTCACAACAAGCACCTGGTTCCGTCAAAGGGGAGAAGCTCCAGACAAGACTGCATGACTTAAGTCACAGCTTTTATGACCAAGTCTGGTGATTCCTTATTGCCCCTGGCATATCATTACAATTCACTAGGTCCAGATTGCATTCAGGGAAGTGGGTCCTAAGAACCTGGAGATGAGTTCATGGGAAGCCACTTTGGAAGATTCCATATACCAGCTTCTTATTGTGTGGTTTCATTTATATATTTCAGACAACACAAACCTAGAAGCAGAAGGTAGATAGATACTAGTGGTCACTGCAAACCAGGGCTAAGGGAGGGGACTGACTGCCAAGGGGCAGGAGGGAATGTTATGAAGTGTGGAAATGGAGCTGGAGAGATGGCTCAGTGGTTAAGAGTACTGGCTGCTCTTGCAGAGGAGCCAAGTTCAGTTCCCAGCATCCATATGGCAGCTAACAACCATCTGTAACTCCAGTTCCGGAGATCTGATGCTCTCTTCTGACTTCCACAGGCATTTCAGGACATGGGTGCACTTACATACATGCAGGCAATACATTCACACATATAAAATAAAATTAATACATAAAATATAAAAAAATACAGTGTGGAAATGCACAGTCAGAATTATAGAGGTGGCTATGCAGTGACCTGTATAATATCTTGTGTGCATCTCGAAACTCTTTTTTTAAAAATTTTTATTTATTATTTTAATTTTATGTGTATATGTGTATTACCTGCATGTGGGTAAGTGCACCCGTGTCGTGCAATGCCCACGGAGATCAGAAGAGGCTGTCAGATCCCCTGGGACTGGAGTTATGGAAAGTTGTCAGGTACCATGTGGGTGCTGGGATTCGAACCTGGGTCTTCTGCAAGAACAACCAGTGTTCTTAATCCCTGAGCCATCTCTCCAGCCCCTCAAGACTCTTTTAAGTCACATGGAACACAAAAAATTACTTAAAATTAGTGATTCTACTGTACGTTAATTTTGTCTTAATAGACTTAAATAAAAACAAAATAAGGGTGGCTGGGGAGATGGCTCAGCAGTTGAGAGCACAGGCTATTCTCACAGAGGACCCAGGTTCAGTTCCCAGCACCCACACAGCAGCTAACAACCATCTGCAACTCCAGTTCCAGGGGCTCCAACACCTTCTTCTGATCTCCATGGGAATTTCATGACATGGGTGCACTTACACACATGCAGGCACTACACTCAGGCTGGCCTTGAACTCACAGAGATCTGCCTGCCTTTGCCTCCTAAGTACTGGGACTGAAGGTATGCACCACCATGGTTGGCTTTCATTTCTCCTCTTCTCTCTCTTCTCTTCTCTTCTCTTCTCTTCTCTTCTCTTCTCTTCTCTTCACTTCTCTTCTCTCTTCTCTCCTCTCTCCTCTCTCTTCTCTTCTCTCTCTTCTCTTCTCTTTTTCTCTTCTCTCTCTTTCTTTTCTTTTTGAGATAGGGTCTTATTATGTATCCTAGGTGGCCTGGAACATACTAAGGTAGCCCAGCTTAGTCTTGAACTCTCATCCTTCTGCCTCAGTCTCTTGAGTGCTGGGATTACACAACTATGGTTGCCTAGTAAACCTCCTTGACTTAAAAAAATTATTTTTACTTATGTGTATGCTTATGTGCCTGCATGAGTTTATGTGCACCACATGTGCGCAGATGCCCTCAGAGGCCAGAGAGTGTTGGATCCCTTCAAACTAGAGTTATAAGGGATTGTGATCTACCTGACATAGGTGCTAGGAACTGGGACATGGGTCCTCTGCAACAGCAGTACGTACTCTGTTTTTGTTTTGTTTTGTTTTTGAGACAGGGTATCACTATGTAGCCCTGGCTGGTCTGTAACTCACAATGGTAGACCAGGCTAGTCTTGAACTCACAGAGATCCACCTGCCTCAGCCTTATGAATGCTAGCACTAAAGGTATATGTCACCATGCCTGCCAGTAAGTACTCTTAACCACTGAGTCATCTCTCCAGTACCTTTTTTTTGACTTCCTGAACATCAGCATCCAGATCCAGGTGACAGGTCAGTGGAAACCCAGGGCCTTCCTGGCAAGGTGCCCTTGGAAAGCCCCTAGAGGCCCAGGTCTGCACGGCCCCTGCCCCTGCCCTCATCCTTGTTAAGTCTCCCAGGAAGCCATTTTTAGGAGTTTTCCAGTTATTGACTTAGTTATGCTCATAGTGTGGAATGTTTTTTTCACTTGATTGACAGCTCTTTTGTTAGAAAAGTTAATTGGTGTTTAACATTTTCTGTCACACAAAAGACTTCAAAATGTCACTTTGCAAACAAAAATTGAGGATAGAATTGGGTTTCTGTACACTGGATTCAAGTAAAGGTACTTGGATGTCTATCTTGTTTGAGGCAGGAATAGATGTGCCAAACGTTCCAAGTGACCGTTTAGTGGTTCTTGGGACGCAGATTACTAAAGCAGCAACTACTCCCGCTTTCTGAGTAGACAGCATCCTCCCTTTGAGTAGACGGCTGAGGTTAGCTTGCTCCAAGAATTCTGCGCTTGATCCTTCTGCCAAGTTTCTTCTGCTTATCCAGACGAACGACTCCATCTGAAAATCACAGGAGTAATAATTACACTCCAGGCTCAATGAAACACTATTTGTATCACTGCCATTTTCTCTGTTTAGTGCATTTTCCCCAGGAAAATAACAAAGCAACTTCACAAATGTATTGGGCAGGGGATTTAAATTTAGCTAACGCAGTTTCCTCTTGCAGGCTGTGTGATTCACCTCTACCTCCTGGGCCTAGCCTGCTGCTGTGGAGCTTTGGCAACTGGTTTAGGCCAGCTCCTCTGCCCGAGCTGTCCCTTCCCATGTATTGGGAGCACTGACAGAGTGATCATCCAATCCCAAGGCACAAGAGGCTGAGAGCCAGTCATTTGATAAGGCTGCCCAGCAGACCATATGTCTTGGCTTTTTCAACGCTACTTAGGACCTTACTGTCCCTGGGTAAACTGAGCTGGTGACTTGTGGAGCTGCCTAAGGAGCAGGATTTTCACACCTTCCAGGTACCCTGCTCAGTATCATATGGGGAGAGGATCAGGCCTCCCTGCACGGAATGAACAACAACAGCCATCACACTCAGCATCCAACCAAGGGCTCTGAAGAGATTCTACCTGATGGAAAACCAGTTTTGTATGTCAAAGAAGCAGTAAGGGAGGTGTGGTAGGTACTGTTCTCATTGTTGTGACAAAATACCTGACAGAAGCAACTTAAGGAAGGAAGGGTTTATTTTAGCACACAGTTCAAGGGTCCAGGCCATCATGGAGAAGGTGTAGCAGCGAGAGTTCTCACGGTGGTGACAAGGAGTGTGAGGCAGCTGGTCACATTGTATCTGCAACCAGGAAGCAGGGTGATGAATGCTGGTGTGCGGCTCACATTTTGTCTCTCTGTCACTCAGTTTGGGATCCATTACTTGGAATGACGCCCCCACATCCAGGGTCTGTCTTTCCTCCTCAGTTAAACTTCTCCAGGAATAACCTCACAGACCTTCTCAAAGGTGTGTCTCCTAGGTCTCTCCCAATCTAGTCAAGCTGACAAGGATGAGCTATCACTGGAAGAAGAATGAATAGATGTGGGGATCAAATGACTAGGCTTGAGGCCCCAGCCTCTTTATCGCTGCCTTTCCTGTAGCCTGGTAGCAGGCCCCCACTCCAAACTCTCCAGGTGACAAGACTAGAGGAGGGGGTGGCTGAGGTGCCTGGCAAGGAGCACACAATTCTGAGATGGACATCTTTTCTGTGACAGAGGCCTCATGGTGGCACGGAGAGTGGAACCTTAGAGCAGTGACAGGAGTGGAGAGAGTGTGAAAACAACCTGTAGTATCTTCAGAGGAGGAGAGCAGGCCAGGCACCTGCATGTTGGACATAGCCTGAGATTCTAACAGTCTTACCGACCAAGGCTCTGTTTCCTGGCCTTGGGTGGGGCTGCTCCAGAGCTGGTCTTCCTGGGTCCTGAGCACCTGGAGCAACCCTGGGTGGAGCCCATGTGAGAGATGAGACAGGACAGATTCCATGTGTTGGCGGGGAGGGACCAAGGCTCAGAAACAACTTCTCAAGAATCTTGCTAGGCACCCTGTTGAATGCATGTAATCTCAGCACTTAAGGAAGGCAGGATGATCAGGAGTTCAAGGTTATCCTTGGCTGCATAACAAGTTCAAGGCTGTGCTACATGAGACCCTGTCTCAAAAATCAAACCAAAACAATAAATACGGCCTTCAGAGTCCTTCCTGCTCCATACCCCTCTGTCAGGCCAGCTCTGGCCAGTGGCTTCCCTTTATTCTGAGGCAGTCTTGCTATGCTGAGCAGGCTTGATCCAGAATCCTGAGTAACTGGAGTTCCAGGTGTACACCCCTGGCAGACTGAATTTACGCATTTTTAAAGGGCTTTGTGTGGTCCAGGGTATCCAGTGAGGTAAATGAGGCTGAAAAGAAGACAAGCTTGTGATTAGCTATTGAAGGGAAACTCCAAACACTGTGTTCAAAGGAATAAACACCTTCTGTTTCCCCATGGAGAGTGGACTTCAGCATCCTCAGCAGCCCTTTCCTAGAAGGTATGGACACGTGAGATGGGGTCTGGCCATCCCAGACCTAGGCATTAGTGTCTTCCCTTGTCCAGCAGGGTTTCCGTAGGATAGAGTAGTGTCCAGTAATGCTGACCAGCCTTCTCTCTACCTGAGGTCATCCAAGTGCAGTCTCCAGGGAACAGCACGCTTTCCAAGTCGCTGGGTCAGCAGCTGCTACGACTGCGGAGGGGTGTCCTTTCCCTGATAAAGATGATGGTGGCTGAGAACTGCAAGGACTCCCCTGCCCCGGCAACCCAGGCCTAGGACCCCTCCCCGCCCAAGCAAGTCTGCCTCAGGGATGAGGTGCTGTGGTGCCCGTCGAACCGGGTCCACTCGGGTCTTGCGTCCTGGTCGCCTCCCCGGTGGACACGTGGAGGATCCGCTTTGCAGACAGCAAGGGCAGCAGGTGGAGGGTCTCGGGGGCTCAGGGGCCGGGAGTGTGAGAGGTGGAGCGACCTTGAAAGGCGCGGTGGGGCGCGGCGCCTCCTCCCCGGTGCGGCGGGGCGCGGGCGGAGGTGGGGCGGACGCTGGGAGGGGCCGGGGGCGGGCTCGGCTCTACGGTCCGCCCCTCGCGCCCGCGCCGCGCTCCGTGCTCCCGCCCCTCTAGTGCAGCCGCGCGGCCACAGGCGAAGCAACTTTGCGGGCGCCGAGGCTGGCCGGACCCGTCCCGCTCGCAGTCCCGCGAGGCCATGGACGTGCAGGGCTGGCTGCTGCCCCCGCTCCTGCTGCTATGCGCGCAGCCGCACCGCGGTGCTAGGTGAGAGGCTCCGGGCCGGGGGCGGCGCGGGGCGGGCGGGACTGCCCCACCGTGGGCGCCGTCGGCGGATCGGGGTCCCCGCGTCTACACCTCGGGTCCACCCCGTCTGCCTTGAGGGCGCTGCGTTTCCAGTCGGCTCTACGGCCGAGGATGCCCGGGTCCCTCTCTCCGCGCGCCCCGGTGCTGTCCGCGTCCCCGGTGCTGAACGCCGCGCTGCGGGGCTGGACCAGGGCATGGGACCCCCAGGGGACGGACGGCTTCTTCTCAGCCACTTCGCACTGACCAGGCTCCTGCCAGGCTGGTGTCCTTCCAGGTGCTGAGCTGAAGCTAGACAAGACGAGCTTCGGAGCAGGGGACAAAAAAAAGACCTGAAAACTGGGGCGGGGCGGGGGGGGGGGGGTCGCCCTTGAGAGAGCGGTGAGAAGCGAGCGTCCATTGCCGCTGGCCCAGCTGGACGCCCCAGGAAGGCAGACTCCCAGCCCTGTGTTAGGAGGGTCGAGGTCACTGTGGGTCTCCTTTCAGAAGCTGTTTCAGAGTTTACTGACTGAATTCTGTCTGCAGGTGGATGGCAGCCAGGTTACCCCTGTCCCAACCCCTCCAATGGAAGGAGACTCTAGATTTTTGAGGGGAGGAGAGTGCAAGAGGCTGAGAAGGAAGGCCCTGGGTAGAGGCCCCTCCCAGTAGCCCCCAGCACCCCACAGACCCTATGTGCCTTCTCTGCTCTCTGAGTCCTGAAAGGCAACCCTGGTCATCAGGGCATCTTGGCATCGAGCCCAGTGACCCGCCATGACAGTCACAAGAAGCCAGTGAAGGGCTTTTGGGTGGAAACATTTGGGTGAAGAGGCAGCAGATGAACAGTCAAAACGGGTACCCTGCACTCTGGACTTGGGGGCCAACTGTCTAATGGATGTGGGGGATGGTTGGACACAGGAAAGGGCTGCAGGCACTCAGGGAGCACATCAAGCAGGTGTCTGAGTTTCTCTCCTGCTGAGTGGGGACAGGTCCAGAAGGCCTAGGTCTGGCTGTAGATGTGATAACTGGGCTGAAGACCAGAGACTTGTTACTGACTGTGAGCTGCTGATCAGCTGATGCCCTAGAAAGGGCTTTGTTCTTTCTTTGGTCCCTATGGGGCCTTAATCCCCTTCATTGTGGAATGGTGGAACATGTTGGCACAGCTGCAGCTGTCATGTTTGAGGTGCTGGGGTCAGTTGACTCTGCCCATGGCCCTGTAGCCAAGAATTTAAAACAAAGATGCTCTGACACCCCAACATTTTAGCTCAATCGTAACACCAAAACTCTTTTGGTGACAAATCCTGCCCTGCACTGACATGAGGCTCATTTTGTGTCTATTTAGTCTATTTACAGGACCTATTTATAGGTTGCTTGCTGGGAAATTCTCCAGACCTCCCCCGCCCCCCGCCGTCTGCGTGCACAGCCTATCCCCTTCCTCAAATCCAAAAAATCTAAATCCTGACTTGTATGCAGCTCCTGGGATATTGGGTGAGGGATTGTGTCCATTTACCCTATACCCATTTACTAGGATAGGAGAGCTGAGGGTTCCCAGCCTGAGTAGGGAGGCCCTGGTCCTTGTCATTATCCCTTCATAGTGGAGGAGGCCACCGGGCTGCTAAGCTCCCATCTCGTTCACTAATGGAAAATAGTTACTGTCTTGCTACATTTGAAAGCCTATCCTTAGATGATTCCTTCCACATCTCTTGCTCTTGGTTTTCACCGGGCAATGATGTAATGAGGGGTGGGGTTAAAGGCTGTCCCCAAGATGGGAAGGAGCCAGAGATACAGCTGCCTGCTCAGCCCTTGTGGTGACCTTCAGACTTAGCATGGTGCTGTCTGTGCAGGGCCTCCCACTCTTCAACTTTTCTGTCCCTTCTAATTTAGACAGCTGCCCCTCTTCCCTTAGTCTCTGAGTCTTAGTCTGGAACTCAGCAGTTCCTTGGGGGAAAGGATGGTGGGATAGGAAGAGAATGTGTGTGTTATATTTGTGGGTCAGGCTCTGAGTATGAAGACCTGCATATGTAGCAGGCACTGAACTTGTCAACTGCACACCCATGTGGGTGTCCCTTCCAGGCTGCTGGCACCTCCATCTCCCTGGAGCTCATGGTGCGATGGTCGCAGTGCTCTTCTTTGCCTTGGTAACTGGGATGCTAGCAAGGCGTGTGCTGCTCTAAAAGCAGAGCTGTGGGATCCGTGGGCTTGTGTGTGTGCGGTGGATGGATGCTGCAGTGAGGAGCATCCGCTGCCAGGCTCAGCTGCACCCACCTTCCCTTTCTGTTCCCAGGGGTACAGACAAGTCAGAGGGGTGAGTTCATTTCTCAGTGGGTTCAGGAGGGGAAGGCGGTCCCATGGCATTGCAGAAGTAGCCAAAGGGGGCAGCTGATGTGTTTTTAATATAATATTGTGACTCATTTATTGAGACTTTCATATATGTGTATAATGTATTTTGATCATATTCACTCCCAACTCCTCCTCGATCCATCTCCAACCCTCTCACCCTCTCCCAAATTTGTGTCCTCTTTTTTAAAAATAAATAATTTATTGAGAATTTCATACATGCATATAAGGTGTTTTGATCAAATTCATGCCCACTCCCTCCCCTCCAACTCCTCCCATATCTCCCCATCACCTTTTTCTGATAACTTCATGTACTCTTTCTTCTTCTTTATGGGGCTTTTGGCTACTCTAACATTCCCCCTCCGAAGAGGTAACCCTAAAATCTTTTAAGGATTAGATAAAAGCTCCCAAATACTTCTGACATTTTTGGCCTTTGGAACAAAATAGGTTGCTAAGAGGCCCAAGGACATTTTGACTTTATCCAAGAAACTGGCTACTTTTCTTTGGGGTCTTTTTACCCTAACTGCCTAGCCAATTCCTACCTCCTATTCTTATCACACCATCCTCTGAAGAGGTTACCCAAGTTGTCAATAGGGAATAGGTATGCAGACCGCTCTGGCTTCTTCCATGCTGAACAGGGACACAGGGTGAGGCAATTGGAGTACCCCTTCAGTGGGTCTAGCTAAAAGACTCCCAAATTGCAAAACTCTTATCTCTAAGGAAAAAGAAGTCCTTGAATCCTGAATAGGAGATGTGAAGGAGAAGTAAAGACAAGAATAATTAGCATTACGAGTTCTAGACAGGGAACTAGAAAAAAGTCAGAACAGGGCAATTTTCAAATGTTCATATGAAAGTCCAATGGAATTTCTTGTCAAGGACTTCCAAAAGCATCCCTCTATTGGGTTCCTCCTCATTTTTCTTTTGTCTTCCAAGGCTGGACTCTAGTGTGATGGATTCAGGATTTGCTTTCAGGTATTTTGGTAACTGTTGGAGTGGTTAGAATCAGTGTCAGTTCCCTCTCAAAGGCTTCTAGATAGGGCGAGAAAACAAATGTATCCATCATTTAAGAACAATAGCTGGTTGTCTCCCTTAGCTACAGGTGGGCACTACAGTATTGGAGACCAAGATTTGAAGCCTTACATCTGAGCAGCACTTTCTGGTTAGGAACAAAATCATCAATGAGAAATAATTGTCTAAATAATTTTTATATAGACTTAAGCCTAATGTCTGGGAAGTGTAATCCCTTGAACTCTTAAAGAAATATACTGATGACTTTACACTTTGGTTATACTTTCCTTTTGGGTATTTAAGGCCCAAATAAATCAATTTATTTTTACACTTAAGGTCATTTGAGGATCTGTTCCTCAGGGGGTCACATGGGCTTGGGAAGAACTCCTGGTTCCTTTCTTTTGCCAGTTCCATCTATGTGAAGATAAGTCAAAGGCCTGCTCGATGATGTCTGGCTTCACTTAGAAGCATGAATGAGATGTTTCCTCTGAGTTGACCCTCCTCTTTGTAGACTGGACACTGGTTCAAGTCCATCTCATGGGGTCTCCATGTCCTCCCTGAACAAGATGACAGGTGACTCACCACGGTTACAGGACATTTTGAGAGATGTCCCATAATCCCCTGGACCTTAGTTGACCTTGGAGGGCAAAGGGCAAAAACTGTCCTTTAAGTCTCTCTGACCACATTAGCGTAGGCCTCAAACTATGTCTGTTAAACATCCAATAAGGTTAGTTCCACCAGTCTAGTACTTTTAATTACCATGTGCTATGTAGATAAGGCTTGGGTAAAAAACCAAATATTCTCAGATAAACCTTGACTAGCTATATATTTTGAGCATTGCTCTTTGTGCTCAGGGTTACTTTGGCTATCCGAGGTCTTTTGTGCTTCCATATGAATTTAAGGATGCATTTTTCTAATTCTGTGAAGTATGTCACATGAATTTTGATTGGGATTGCATTGAATCTATATATTGCTTTTGATAGGATGGTCATTTTAACAATATTAATTCTTCCTAAAAAAATTTTTATTTATTTTTTTATGTATGAGTGTATTGCCTGTTTGTATGTGAGTGCACTCATGTTGTGCAATGCCTCAGAGGTCAGAAGAGGGCTTCGGATTCCCCTGGAACTGGAGTTAAGGATGGTTCGTAGCCGCCATGTGGGTGCTGGGAATCGAACCCGGGTTCTCTGCAAGGGCAGTCAGTGCCCTTAACCACTGAGCCATCTCTCCAGTCCCCCCATATCCTTTTAACATCTTTTACACTCTCATTTTCTTTTTTTTTGAATAATTATGAAACATAATAGCATTAACAAATTTTCCATCTGTTGTGAGACTTCTCTTCCTGGGGATGCTAAGCAATGCTTGTTCCCTTTCAGGGTTCTAGTGTCAAGCCAATGTTGGATTTAAGTTTTACAGAGAACCCAATAAATTTATTGAGCTTACTTACTGAGATAACTGAGGGGTTGCTGAGGTGTATGTATGACCTGAGGGTATGCACACTGGAAAGCCTTTACCCAGCATGGGTCATGTCTTCTCTTCCTAGCCTTCCCCAGATTGTATACTTTAGCCCTCCCCAAATCCAGGAGGCCATGTGTGATTAGGGTCAAATTACATACAGTTGGCTGGAAAGAGTGGCTGGGTACTCCCGCGAGGGTCCAATGACCCTGCTTGGCCCTCCTTTAATGAATGAGCACAACTGTTAACAAGCCCAATTGTGATGATGTTTAGCGATCAGGCTCAGCTGAAGTCGTGATGAGGGTAGTTATTTCTTGCAGAAGGGACTGCTGTACAGCATCATCTTATTAAAAGGACCACCATATGGAGGTAGGATCTGGGGGCTCTTAGACTGTCCTCTGTATTCTCAGGCCCTCTGCCTGAGGGAGACCAGAGGGAGGCCAGAACTTGGCACTCTCTGGTGGTCTGCTGAGGTCAGAGCTGCTACACCGATGGAGGTCCAAACTCACCCTCCACTGGTGTATTTTTGTGATGCCTGCTGTGCTCCAAGAGTTTGAATCCCTAAACTGGAGACTGACATATGTCTGAGCTTCTCTGTCCATTTATCTAAATAATGTCCAACTCCAGGTAATCACTGTGCTCCAAAGGTGTCAGGGGAGCCAATAGTCTTCTGTCAAGAACACTGTTACTTAACAGTAAGAGTGGAAGACTTTCTGTCCTATGCTGTGTTCCTTGAGCACAGAGCTGTGTGTTCCCCATCCATCAGCACACCTGTTCTGGACAACCTGACTGGAACCAGCCAGCTAAGGACAGACTGCAGGATCTGCAGAAGTAGGTAGCGGTTATTCCCTTTTAGCTCCCAGAAGATGGCAAGAGGTTTGGCTCTGCCAATCCAAGGTGCTCTTCCCAAGAGCTTGCCTTCTTTAAAAAAATATTTTATTTATTATTTTAATTTTATGTGTATGAGTATATGTAAGTGAACCCATGTCAGGCAATGCCTGCAGAGGTCAGAAGAAGGTCAGACCCCCTGGAACTATATGGATGGTTGTTAGCTACCATTTGGGTGCTGGGAATCGAACCCAGGTCCTCTGCAGAAGTAGCCAGTGCTCTTAACTGCTGAGCCATTTCTCCAGCCTGAGCTTGTCATCTTGCTCCAAGGAGACCTAGGGAAAATGTGCACACTTGTGCTACTGGCTTGAGACAAGCCAGGAAGGAGGATGTCTCCTGATGTCCTTGTTCCAGGCTGTCTAAACGGCAGCTGGCTAGTCCAAAAATAAAGCCTAAATCAAGTTCCTTCACATCTGGCCTTCAGGATGACTTCCATTTGCATTTCTAATTGTGCTTTGTGAGAGACCAGGACTTTATTTAACCATCTTATACCTTGTAACCACAGTAGCTTGTCCCCAGTTCTGGCTATGACGCTGGGGGACTGGAGGGGAGCAGTGTCTCTCTGTCTTGAATGAACAATAGGCCCAGAAACCTCACTGTGCCCATGATGATAGGCTAAAGTAGTTGTCCTTGGTAGATCATAGATTTGAAAAGTATTGTGAGCTAAGGGAACTTTGATTCAAAGACAGTCTCTTTGAAAGTTCATGTAAGAAGCAGATAGAAGAAAGGTGGGTTGGAGTGAGGGCCTGGACATTCTAGTACTGGTGACTGCCCAACCCAGAAAGCCCTCTAAGACCTACCGAAGAGTAAATAAAGTCACAGGAACAGGATCTTGCTGGGTACAGAGAAAGGCAGGCGTGCTGTGTCTGGCTCCCCGGGTTACTTTAGTTTACTCAGATTGTGTAGAGTTTTTTGTTGCTATTGTTTGCTTGTTTTTTTTTCCCCCCACTTTTGGCTCTTTGAAACAGGATCTCATGTAGCACAAGGTAGACTTGAACTCACTATATAGCTGTAGCTGGCCTTAAATTCCTGATTTTCCTACCCCTACCTCCCAAGTGCTGAGATTACAGGTGTATGTCACAACACCTGGCAGAATTGTATGTTTGAATGTGAATTTAATTATGAGGCCTCTTTTTCAGAATCCCTGCCTTGACTCCAGATGGAGGCTTATCCTGTATTCAGGGGCCTCCACGATGCATCCTCTTTGCCGTGGTCACTAAGGCTGCCCTGCTCACAGCAGAGAACCCCTCTGCCCCATTGCTTCTCTCTAATGTCACTTTCTCAGGGAAGCTGTCCCGCTATAGTGCCTCCAACCTAAGCAGGCAAGATCCTACACATGGGGTGCATCTTTAGAATTCATTACTTCTTAAAACATTAATTTTATGTATATGAGTCTATTGTCTGCATGTATGTAAGCGCACCCATACCGTGCAATATCCAAGATCAGAAAAGGGCATTGGATCCCCTGGAACTGGAGTTACGGATGGTTGTTAGCACCCATGTGGGTGCTGGGACCCAGACCCAGGGCCTCTGCAAGAGCAGCCATTGCTCTTAACTGCTGAGCCATCTCTCCAGCCCCATAGATTTCATTACTCCTTTTTTTTTTTTTCGGAGCTGAGGCCCGAACCCAGGGCCTTGCGCTTGCTAGGCCAGTGCTCTACCACTGAGCTAGATCTCCAACCCCTTCATTACTCTTTTTTAAAAGATATTTTATTTCTTTATTTTTATTTTATGTGTATCAGTGTTATGCCTGCACGTGTGTAAATGCACCCATGTCGTGCAATGCCTGTGGAGGTCAGAAGAAGGCATCAGATTTACCTGGAACTGGAGTTACAGATGGTTGTTAGCTGCCGTGTGGGTGCTGGGAATCTAACCCAGGTCCTCTGTAAGAGCAGTCAGTTCTCTTAACCGCTGAACTCTCTGTCAAGCCCCAGAATCAATTACTCTTAAACCCACTTACTTTGTCTCTTCCCATGAGACTGGGACCTCTACCTAGCCTGGACTGTGTGTGGCTCTCTAACTATCCATGGCTATGTCCTGAGAGGGACATCAAGGAGTTGCTTAATGGGCTGGAGAGATGACTTACTTGGGAAAATGCCATGTAAGCATGAGGACCTGAGTTTGATTCATAGCACTGATAGAAAAGAGCTGAGTGGTGGGTCATGGTAGTGTTGGGAAGGTGGAGAAAAGAGGATCCCTGGACATACTAGTTAGTCAGCCTAGCTTACTAGGTGAGTTCAAGCTAGTAAGAGACCTGAGGTGTACAGTGCTGAGGAATGACCCTCAGGGCTGACCTCTGGCTTCTACATGTGACACATATACACAAACGTGCAATATATATATAT
>NW_008355419.1:996538-1027613 GCF_000622305.1 Nannospalax galili
ATATATATATATATACACACACACACACACACACACACACACACACACACCATATACAAGGAGCCGCTTGATGATATTTGAAGTGAAAGGATGGATAATTAGAAACAATTCCTGAAGGGTCCCTGGGGCTATGTCTCAAAGCAAGACTTAGAAAGGTGTTGGACAATGAAGTGTTGACATTTGAGAAGAAAAAAGGAAGGGCTAAAAGGTCTGGAGGGACAGGAAAACTATGTGGGAGAAGCTGAAGATGGAGAGGATGGGAGGGAGCAGGGAGGAGGAAGAAGGGAGAGGTAGAGTAGGAAGAGGAGACCTGCCCTTGGTATACCCAGAGGTGGAAAGAGGGCCTGGGCTGTTGTCCTGCATGGCGTACCAGATGGGATTGGTCCTCACACAGAGCAGGAGGGTGTGATTCCTAGTTGCTGTCACAGCGAGAACAGGAGACCAAAGATGAGCCTGGCTGGATGGCTCTGCATGAGGAGAAAAGCAGTCAATTCAGGTATGCAACCAGGCACCCAGTACCCAGCGTTGAGGGGACTGAGAGCCTCTTGAGTGGCCTGATGGGCGAAACCAGCAAGGGGCCTCACTCTGATAGGTGCGGGATGGGGCTGACTCAGACTCTCTCAAGGAGCTTAGATCAGGGACTTGGAGACCACATCCAAAGTCATTCCTTAGACCTTGGAACAGGATGGTCAGAGTAACAAGAGGCTCGCAGGATGGCTGGCCTCTATTGTTGTTATGGAGACTTCTTGGTTCTTGTCTTCTTCAAGGAAAGAATTCAGTCAAGAGACATAGACAATTTAAGAAAAAATTTACTTAGCAAAACAAGCACTCCAAAGAGAGATTGGAGTGGGCAGCAGCACCAAGTCAGGGGCTGTGTTGTGGAGTTTAAAGAAACTTTCCTGAATATTTATGAAGTGGGTGGTATATTCATGGGGTAATGTGACCCTTTCCTGCGCCCATGTCATAGAGGACAGGATCTCTCTTTTAGAGTATTTCTTTGCATGGTCCTCACAAAATGAGAGTTCAACGCCACAATGCAGATGACACTATAATTACATCAGGTGTTCTGAAGATGTAGTCCCTTCATTAGTAAACGTGTGGGAGGATGTCCTGGTGCCTTAATCTCTGTTAGAGTGGGAACAACTCACTGAAGCGTCAAGGATGTTTAACTACAAAGGAGCATCTTGCCATTGGCAGATATAGCTACTACCAAGATGCAACTGCAGTTTTTCTGTTACCTCATAGCCTACCCTGTAGTAGTCCCACTCTGTTAGCAAAGTCCCCCGCCTCCACAGTGGACCATTCCCCTATGGGAGGGAATACAGCATGCATTAGTGTTTTGGACTGTTACAACAAATTACACAAGCTGGGTGACTTCAAACAGAAATTTATTCTTTTCCACAAATCCTCTGGGACGTCTATGGGAACAGCTGCCTTGGGTTCCCTTCCCACTCCTGGTGGTGGCCAGCAGTCGTTGGTGCCCCTCAGCTTGTAGATGTACTCCCTGGCCTCCCCTCGTCTACATCTGCCCTCTCATTTCTGTCATCTCTTTTCTACTAAGGGTCATGGGATTGGGGCCTGCCCCACTCCATTGTGGCCTCACCCAAATTACACTTATTCCCAAATAAGGTCCAATTCTGAGGTTCCAGATAGGCATGGAGTGTGTGTGTGTGTGTGTGTGTGTGTGTGTGTGTGTGTGTGTGTGTGTGTTAGGTTCTATTTTACCCAGTGCCAATAAGCAGAACAAAGTATGGAGGGGCTGCCATGGGCTCCACGCTCTGGCAGTGCATGAGGGGGGGACATGATGACTCCCTCATATATTGCTTTAGATCCATGGGAGGGGTGTCCACACTGTCACCCTCAGCAAACTAAGGTGTTCCCCTAGGCATTTAGGAACCCCAAATCAGGCCAAATCAGGATTTGTGGCTTTGATGCAGAGAATAATTTCCAAGATGAGTCTGTGAAAGAGAGTTGGAGATTTTGTGAGAGGTGGTTTAATATAGGTCTAAGCAAGAGGATTAGGAGAAAGAAAGGCACTCAGAAAGGAAGCCATAACTAGTGTGGACATGGTTCCCCCGAGAGGGCAGAGGGAAGTAAGACAGATCCAAGCGTGGGTACTGGCTCCTCAAGGAAGAGTTGCAACGAATGTCCTAGCACCAGCCAATCTACCATTTTTGTGACTCTCAAGTTACATCTCAGAAGCTTGCTAAGAAGTCTTTCCCCCTCCTTTTAACTCTCTTGATAATAGGATGGCTCTGGAGATGCCTTGGGTGGAGTTATAGTCTGATGAGGTAAACCCAGAAGCCACTAGTCACACCTGGGCCTTAGTACATACCCTTTTCCCATAAACAGAGTTTCTGGTGAAATTCCTAGAAGATTGTAGGTTTGTAGATGGGAAGGAAGAAAGGCCTTCAGCAGTTGTTAACTCTGCTAGAATTCTTGCTTCTCTGCTGGCGAGAGGCTTCAGCTGGATTTCAGAGTAAAGGGCTCCTCTTCTCACATCCCCTGAATGTTCCCTGCCTTTTTATTCTGCTTCAGAGGCCCTCTCCCCTGTGGCCCTCGTGGGGGCTGCAAGGACAACACAGGCAGCTATGAGATTCACCTATTCCCAGCTGCTCCAGGGTCAGGCTGAGCCCTAGATGAACATGGCCACTTTGGTGGGGTTCAAGTTGGTTCTCCGTGGAAAGACAGTACAGGAATTTACACTCCTTTCTCCTGAGCTATCTCCGGGGAATCCTCACTCTTCAGAGCTGATAGGGAGATTATGTGCCCTTGCTGGGGTCCTTTGCTTCTCCTTTGGGGAGCCTCCTTGGGAGTAGGGACTTTTGGGTGATTGCTTGATGAGCCTCTGCTTTTCCTCCATGAACAAATGGAGGAGGGGATTGGGTAAGCCATCAAGGGAACCTGAAGACTTGACTTATATTTTGGACAAAGGGCATGCTCCCTAAAGACCAGGCAGAGAGGAGTCTGGCACTGCATAGGAAGGTAGAAGAGTGGAGGTCCTGTGTCCTGCCCAATGGACCCAGGAGGGCTGGCACCTGTGCCAAGGACAGTGTTCCATGCCCAGGTCGTGATGCTCTTACCTGGTATGACCAGTTGGCTTTGTGTTCCCAGAGCGATGAATGACATTGGAGACTACGTGGGATCCAACCTGGAGATATCCTGGCTCCCCAACTTGGATGGCCTTATGGAAGGCTATGCCCGAAACTTCCGGCCAGGCATTGGCGGTACGGGCAGCTGGTGGGGTGGGAGCATGGGTAGGCAGGGACAGCTCCACCTCTGGGTTTGATGTGGGTGTTGGATTCTCTTGGGTTCTAGGTTGGCAGTTATGGAGGTTCACTGGACCTCGAGCCCTGGGTCCCCTGGGGGAAGGTAGATCTCTCGAGGCTTTGTGAAAAATGTATACTAACCCCAAGGTCCCTGCAAAGGCCTGGGTTGTTTCTCCTGTCCTGTCTCTCTGGGCTAGCCTGGTAGGACAGAAGGATACTGAGTTGGGGCTCTTACCACACCAACTTCAGCTGGGCCTTCCTTCTTGCAGGTCCCCCTGTGAACGTGGCACTTGCCCTGGAGGTGGCCAGCATTGATCACATTTCAGAGGCAAACATGGTAGGTGCCAGCCAGCACTGCTCCCTAGGCTCTGTACCCCCAGGATGAGAGCAAGGACTCACAGTATCCCTGCCTCTCCTTCTCCACAGGAATACACCATGACAGTGTTCTTGCACCAGAGCTGGAGGGACAGCAGGCTGTCCTACAACCATACCAATGAGACCCTAGGCCTGGACAGCCGCTTTGTGGACAAGCTGTGGCTCCCTGACACCTTCATTGTGAACGCCAAATCTGCCTGGTTCCATGACGTGACTGTGGAAAACAAGCTCATCCGCCTGCAGCCTGATGGTGTGATCCTATATAGCATCCGGTGAGCTGGGCCTGCCTTCCCACGCTCTCTGGGTTCTGAAGGAAGGAGGGTCCAGACCCTGGTACAGATCATGGGATGCTCTTGCTGGAACCCTGAGACACAATAGTAGAGACTGTGACACTAATTGTCCCCTCTAGATCTTAGTTGGCATTAGCTCCAGAGGCTGCGGACAGGAGGCAGACAGATGTTTTTGTTTCTCAAATGAAGTTAAATTCATATAGTACACATTCACTAATTTAAAGGGAGCAGGTTCATGTATTTAGAACAGCCATCTGCAGTCTTCACCCTTAAATGACTTTGAAACATTCCATTGCCCCAAGAGGAGGCCCACTGTGACTGTGGAAGACTGGTATTCATCAAACAGTCATAGTGTCTCTGAGAGAGAGAAAGAGAGAGAGAGAGAGAGAGAGAGAGAGAGAGAGAGAGAGAGAGAGAGAGAGAGGTGGAAGTCAAAGGACCACTTTCAGGAGACAGTTCTCCCCTTCCATGGTGTGGTGTTTCTTGGGATGGAACTCAGGTTGTCAGGTTTGGTGACAAGCACCTACTGAGCCATCTCACTGACCGTTCTTCATTTTTCAAGACATGGTCTCATGTAGCTCAGAATGACATTAACTATTTGCTATGTAGCCAAGGCAGACAGGCATGGACTTTTGATCCTCTTCCCAAGTGCCAGGAGCCTGGCCACCGTCCATCTGCTCTCTGTTCCCACAGATTTGTCCGATCTGTACATTTTGTGCGAGTGGATTCATACCCTCCGGGGCCTTCTATACCTGGCTTCTTTCTCTTGTTCAGCTGTGTCTCCAGGGTTCATCTGTGTTGTAACATGCCAGCGTTTCACTCTCTTTTGTGGCTGAATAATATGCCATCGTGTGGTGGCCTTCATTTGCCCCACCCCTCTCCATTGATGTACACTTGCTCCTACCTTTTGGCCATCGTGAGCAACATTGTTGCTATAAATAATGCTACAAACGCACATACACTGTTTGAACATTTGTTTTCACACAAGTGCCTTTTATAAACGAAGCAAAATCAAGAGATTTTAAACAAGAACCTAAATATAGTTCTTTCCTGGAAAATCAGACCATTTGGCAACATTGAACCTGTCTTATCCCCCTTCCCCCCATCAGCTGTCCTTTGGGCCAGGACCTGGGGACCTGAGCTAGTTCCTATCTCATAAACACCCCAACTTGGATAAATAGTCAAACATTTTAAAGGATGAAGAGAATAAATAAAATTCAGTTGGGAGTCCTAAAGGCAGTCACACATGTCTATGAAGATGACCATGGCTTTCAGTTTTTACCCAGATGCAGAGGCATGGCAACCAAATCTGACAGGCAGCTGGAGCTGCAGGTGGCCCCTGATGGGCAGGAGGCTGATACAGCGGGTATCTCTGCCATCTGGGGGCAGAGGATATGCTAGCTTCTGAGGGGCTTCATGGCATCACTGACCTGCTTTGTTTGTTACAGCATTACCTCCACAGTAGCCTGCGACATGGACCTAGCCAAGTACCCCATGGACGAGCAGGAATGCATGCTGGACCTGGAGAGCTGTAAGTGACCATCCTCGTGTGGGCTCCTTTCTGGCTGGGGCTGCACTGACTTCTCCAGTGGAGCAGAATGTTCAGATCTGATTCTGAGGCTGTGCAGCTCAGAGTCAGGACAAAGCTAGCCTGGATTAGAAGGCAAGGAAGCATCCAGGACAGGGCTTCCCCATGAGCCAGTAACCTGGACAAGAAGAGAAGGATCTGGAAGGCCTGGGGGAGCTTGACCAACACCAGTGGGGCAGGACCTGGGAGAGCTGGCTATGGCAGCCAGGCTATCCCAACATAGCAGTCCTGGGCTATCCTGGGCTCCTGTGCATCCCTGCCCCCCCATCAATGGCGATCCCATTTTGCCAGCACCTCTGGCCCCATCCAGACCTGTTCAGAGGTGCTAGATGTTGTCTCAGAGCTGAGAGATCCCCTGCTCTTGACTGACCCTCTGCTCTCTCACTGTCACCTGGTCAGCCCTACCCCTCAGACTCTCTGTGTAGATGAAGTATGGTCTCTGGGGCTTCCAGGGGTTCAGCTGGGCCCTGCTGTCCAACCGTGGGCTCTCCTGTAGATGGCTACTCTTCAGAGGACATCGTCTACTACTGGTCAGAAAACCAGGAGCAGATCCATGGGCTAGACAGGCTGCAGTTGGCCCAGTTCACCATCACCAGCTACCGCTTCACCACGGAGTTGATGAACTTCAAATCGGGTAACTTGGGGGCATTCCTGTGAGCAGCCTGTGCATTTCTTGTACTTTCTGACAGAGCTGCCATCCAGCTCTGAGGGCCTCGGATGCAGCTGGAAAACCGCTGAGTTTGGCATTAGCTGAGCGTTGCCAGCTGTGCTCAAATGGGATGCGGACATGCTGTCGTGCTGTTGTGCCATACAGGCAGGTTTCTATCATCTTATTCCTGGGTTATTTCTTCCCAACACTCTAGGGTGAGAGGGCACATGAAGGTATATGTTAAGGCCCCTCAGTCTAAGCCCCTTCCTTGGCCGCCTTTCCTTCCAGAGTGTGGATTTACATAGAGTGGTATGGGTCACAGAGAAGGGGTCCATCCCCGACTGGCCGAGCAGGTCTCTCAGGACCAACTCAGCAAACTTGAAACTTCTTCTACTTCTTTGTCTGGGTGACCTAACCTCTGTGTAGCCAGACCTAGGGCAAGGGGTTATCAGGTGTAGAAGGCAGGTTTTCTAGGGTCTCCCTTTTGAGCTTCACAGTAGGTCCAACAGCCAACCAAATCCCTCCCTGAGTCTGTGGAGTGGGTGGATGGGCAGGGAACATTGGTCTGACAGTGGGCTGTCCCCACAGCTGGCCAGTTCCCACGGCTCAGCCTGCACTTCCAGCTTCGGAGGAACCGTGGTGTCTACATCATCCAATCCTACATGCCCTCTGTCCTTCTGGTTGCCATGTCCTGGGTCTCCTTCTGGATTAGCCAGGCAGCAGTGCCTGCCAGGGTGTCTCTAGGTATGAAGGGGGCTGTCCTCTCCTTCCATGAGCTGGTGGAAGGGCTGTACCATCCTATATATATCCTATCATCCATAAACCAGGCCCTTGGCACATAGACCCATGCTGTCTGCCCTGTGTAACTAACTGATCAGCCAGGCCAAACCTGCTCTCAGGAGACCTGAGTAGGAGTCGAGGTTGGGGGATTCCCCTCTCCCTGGGCCCCCAGGCCCTGTTGAACTAGGGTGGGAAGGGGATGGTGGGGCTCCAGCAATGGCCACCCATGCCCACCAGGCATCACCACTGTGCTGACAATGACCACGCTCATGGTCAGTGCCCGCTCCTCCCTGCCACGGGCGTCAGCCATTAAGGCTCTGGACGTGTACTTCTGGATCTGCTACGTCTTCGTGTTTGCTGCCCTGGTAGAGTATGCCTTCGCTCACTTCAATGCTGACTACAGGAAGAAACGAAAAGCCAAGGTCAAGGTCACAAAGCCAAGGGCCGAGGTGAGAGGGCAGGTGGGCTTGTCTCACGTTCACAACCAAGGAGGGATAAAAAAGGGGAGGGAGAAGTGAGGCTAGATGCCCACCTGACACAAAAGGTGGGTGGTGACTACCTGCCTGTTGGCCAGTTCTGGCCCTGAGTTCTGCCCCTGGGACCGGCTCCTTAGCGCAGCCTGCTGCAGGCTACAGTGGTACTTGTTGAGCATAGACAGAGATGTTGTTATCTGTCCCCCTGTCCCCCACCCCGCCCCCTGCAGATGGATGTGAGGAATGCCATTGTCCTCTTTTCCCTCTCCGCTGCTGGGGTCAGCCAGGAGTTGGCCATCTCCCGTCGGCAGGGTCGCGTCCCTGGGAACCTCATGGGCTCCTACAGGTCTGTGGAAGTGGAGGCAAAGAAGGAGGCAGGGTCCCGCCCAGGGGGTCCAGGGGGCATCCGTGCCAGACTCAAGCCCATTGATGCAGACACCATCGACATCTATGCCCGAGCTGTATTCCCTGCAGCTTTTGCTGCAGTCAACATCATCTACTGGGCGGCATACACCATGTGACAGCAACACACGGGCCACCTTCACATACCCTGTGGCCAGGTGGCAGTTGCCAGAACTCTGGAAGTGCCCTTTCTGTGGGTCTCAAAGTGGGCAGAGAGGATGCCTTGGCTTCCTGAGCGTCACCTCTGCTTTGCCCCTAAAACCAGCCTGCATTTCCTGCAAGATGGAGCAGGACCGGCTTTGGATGGAGGGCCAGAGCCAGACTGACCGTTAGGTGAGCCTGGCACTGCTGGGCCTTGGGAGCTATTAATTTTTAGACTCAGACTGATCCTGATTTCTAGGCCTTTGTTCTGTGGGGTCAAGAGCAGAGAGCAGAAGAGCGGGAGGGGATGGCCACCCTCATGGTGAAACGGAGAAAGGCATCATGAGGCCTCTTTGGTCCCCAGCATGAAATAAAGCTTTGACCTGGTGACTGGTTAGCATCTCTTGCACACAGCAGCTGCACTGTGGCCTCCTCTGCCTATTCTTGGACAGCCATCCTCCCCACAGGCTCAGTGTGAGGCATCTGGGTAGGGGCACCTAGGGTGAACATGTACCATGTGCAGGGCAGCAATGGAGGAATCAGGGTTTCAAGGAGGCTTGACTAGCCAGAGGGGGTTGGGTGGGGGTTGGAAAGGAGAGAAATCATTATTGGTGATGCCAGCTTCATGCCTTGGTACCTGTCCTATGCCTGTTACCGGGCTATATTGTAGCCATTTCCTCAGAGGCAGAATCAGATCTAGGAGCGTGAGCTGAGACCGCCAGATCTCAGACACCTCCTTCTGAAATGACCTCTTAAAATCTCAGGACCAGGGATAGTCTTGGAGTCAGGGGAACTCAGGGGCTGCATCCTAGAAGATGAGTTGTATGAGTATCCTTGGGGCACGAGGAAGGCAGAGGTACAGGGGCCTGGAGGTTTCTTATGGAGTCACTACCTCCTTGATCACCTGGTGGAGGCCCAGGCCCAGGGAGCCACTGTGGTACCTTCTTGGAGGAAATAATGGTAACTCAGAGGCAACTTCAGTCTCACAAAAACCCCTCAGCTCCTTCCTGCTGCAGCCTGAGGACCCTGCAGCCATTGGAATGTGTGACAGGCAGCTCTTAATAAAGGGATCTAGCTTTTCCAGGCAGAGTCTTCCATGTGGAAGAAAAAAAAGGGTACAATTAGCAGAACAGCTTTTCACCCCCACTCTGCTGCAGGGTCGAGGCATAGCCAGCAGCCACCAGCTCAAGAAGTGGCAGTCAGCCAGGTCAAGCACCCTGCCTGGCGGGGTAGCCCCGTGGCACCCTCCTGGTGGACCCCATCCCAGGCCACTGAGAGCTTGGCAGTGACTGTGTGAATCAGCAAAAGTGCCCAAGGAAGGACCTGCCCTGCCCTCAGCAACTCCAGGCCATTGTAGGTGGCAGAGTCATAAAGTCACTGATAGGCCCAGGCATTTCACCAGGGTCACAGGGCAGAGGAACACATTGGCTCCTCTGCCCAGACCACAACCAAGTGCTCAGTCTCTGCTTCCATCTCAGACCTCTTACCTCCTACAGACTCCTCCCTCCTGGCACCTCTGCTGTTCTGTACTAAAGGAGGAGGCTGTGTGGCTTGGCAGGTCACCCAGAGGGTGGGAGGACTGCGCCCCAGTGTGACCAGGAGCTACAAACAGAGAATAGGCCTAGGAGCCAGAAGAGAGCAGGTGGCCAGGCAGCAGCAGAGCCGGATCTGGGTCAGCTGGGGCTCCAGGACACCTCTTGACAGCAGGGAGGGGCAGTCCAAACCCAGCCAGCTTGGGATGGCCACAGGACAGGAATGTCCCTGCTTGGCCCCAGGGGTAGGGGCTCTTTCCCCACCTCAACACCTCTGCTCTGTAGGCTTCCTGCAGGTGCAGGGTTGATATTCCCATCTCCACAGGCCCAGAGAGTTGCCCAGAGTTGGGGACACATCCCAAGATGGTGTGCACTGTAGATAGTCCCACTGCCACTTCTCACTCTAGGTGTAGCCTGGGTCCCACCCCAAGGAAAGCAGGCAGAGTCAGCTGCAGCTCTGGGCCTTTGGGGAGAGGGGTGGGTTCAAATTCTCAGAGCTGCTGGATTCACCTGGATCGGGAGACCCTCAGCCTAACTCCTCTCCAACTGCAGAACCGCCCACTACAGTGCCCGCCCACCTCTGCCCTGCCTCTTGCCGCCTGCAGTCTGCCCTCTTTCTGCTACGTGTACCCACAGGGAGCTATTTAAAGCGGCCTTTGCGACTGCCTTGGGCTCCCACGCAGTCAGGCCCACCCGGGCAGAAGCCTTCGCCTGATTCCGCAACCAGCAATCACTCCCTCCAGCCTGCAGGCTGCTATTTCTGCCCACATGTTTATAAGGCAGGAGGAAGGACGGGAAGGGCTGATGTTTTTCAAACACCAGCTTCTGTTCTGGTAGTTAGGACAGGAGCTGACTGAAGGCCAGGGGTAGATCAAGGGCTTCAGCTGAGAACAGCCAGCTTGGGAAGAGGATGTTGGTGCCTCCAGATTGCAATGGCTCTGGAGGAGTCTCATCCTAGCTCTCAGGGTTGGAGACTCCTTTGTCTTTTTCCCAGGCTAGCCCCTCCCCAAGGCTGGAGGGGCTAAGGAGGCCTGGGTGTCGGGGACAGAGCGCCAATTTCCCTCTGGCAGCAAGGACAGGACAAGCCCCCATCCCCCAGGATCCAACCCTGCCCTCCTTCCAATGAGGTGAGCAGACATGAAGGGCTGACTCCCTGGGGGTTCCCCTCAGCCAAGCCCAGTCAAGGATGTGGATGTAGGGTTTGGAGTTGAGGATATCTATTTTCTAGGGCTACTATAACAAACTAGAGGGTTTAAACAACACAACAGAAATCTGTTCTCTCAGAGCTCTGGAGTGCAGAAGTCCCAAGCCTAGGTGTGGGCAGGGTTGGTCCTGTCTGAGGCCTCAAGGGGGTGAATCTGCCCTGATCTCCCTCCTCTGCTTCCAGTGCCACAGGCACTCTTAGCTTGTAGGTACCCTGACCTTTGTCTGCCTCCGTCATCTGGCAGTTTTTCTGTCCCTTCTCTCATATAGACACCTGCCACTGGACTTAAGGGTTATGATACTTCAGTATGGCTCATCTTAATTATATCTGCAAACCCTGTTTCCAAATGAGCCACATTCCAAGATTCTGGGTGTGCAAGCATTCCAAGAGGATGTTGTTCATCTCAGTTCGGATGGTGACCCCAGAAGCAGGACCCATAGTGTATGATGTAGGGAAAGTCAAGGGAAGAGGAAAAGCTGGGAATGTGCTTTATGACCTGGGGCAGTAAGAGCCAGTTCCCCTGGATATCTGTCTACCAACTCCAGCTCCAAGTGCAAGCTGAGCATTGCTTAGGAGCAAGATCTGTCCCCCTCAGGTGCTGCTTGAACCAGTGAAGCCTCTGGGGCTCCTACAGCCCACCGACTAATAATGCTTAGATCTGCTCAGACACCACATTAATTACATTTATGGCTGACTCTGCAAGGTGGTGGCTGTCACAGTAACAACCGAAAAAGACTCTGGAGGATTGGTGAGTTAAGCCCAGCTGTTCCCTCAGCTGCAGCAGCCCCAGGGCATGAGGCTAGGCTTAGTGGAAACTGTTCCCTCCCCACCCATCCCTGAAAACTCTCTTGAAGGCTCAGGTGTCTCTAGATGCCTGCAGGTCACTGGCCTTGATCACTTTGTTCTTGTCTAGCAGTCAAAGGGACAGCTGTCTACACTGAGTCCATGGGAAACTTGAGAAGAGAGTCCTCTGACATCCAGACCCGTTCTTCCCAGCCTGCTTGAGTGTTTCCAGCTAACCCGCTAAAACAGAAGATGGCCACTCTCTCTAGCCCCACCTATAGAAAGTCTGGATTGGCCTCTTCTACCTTAGAGATTTTGCTCTAGAGACAGGGCTCTGCCATTTCTGAGTATACCCACCACTCTATGGGCTTGGGAGACTAGGATATGACCCCAGGGTGGGTCCACAACATGTTGGGTTGACTATGAGATAGATATGAGCTAGGCCCCCATAAGTCACTTGGCATTCAGAAGCCAGCATGCACACAAGAGCAGCAGTAACTCTTCGAGTCAACTGAGCTCTTATATCTGACAAATTGTAGGTGACTTCCCCACAGGGCATATTCTGGTTATGTAGGACCCCCAGGCTGGGGTACCCAACGTCCACGGGAGGTCACACCCCAGTAACTCAGTCCTCAGACCAGGAGATGCAACAAGCAAGAGGATTTAATCGTTTGCACAGACGGGCTCCTGCCTCACTTGGAGAGAGAGAGAGAACAGCAGCCCCAAGCTCAGCTTACAGGTGACTTTTAAAGACAAAAACCACGAAACACAACCCGACAGCAGTGGGAGGGAGCTGGCAGCAACCGGCAGCAGTGGGAGGGGGGAAGTTTTGGGTGATGTCCGGCTTGTGTATGGAGCATGAAAAGGTCAGCTCTTTCTCAGCAGTTAGAATTATTTTACTTTTTACTTCCTTGTTCTGAATATTTTTCTTTGGTCTGGGGGACTTGGTTTGAATCCACTTTAACCTGGGGGGCTTTAGTTTGATTCCATCAGTGAATAGCAGCAGGCTTTGGGGGATCCTGATTATATATATGGGTGAGGTGTTACAAGGTCCTTCTCAAAAGAGGGCAGGTCTCTTCTTGAACCAGAGGCTCTGTCTTAATCATTTTCCTTGTTCTGAATATTTTTCTTTGGTCTGGGGGACTTGGTTTGAATCCACTTTAACCTGGGGGGCTTTAGTTTGATTCCATCAGTGAATAGCAGCAGGCTTTGGGGGATCCTGATTATATATATGGGTGAGGTGTTACAAGGTCCTTCTCAAAAGAGGGCAGGTCTCTTCTTGAACCAGAGGCTCTGTCTTAATCATTTTTCTTTCACTGGTTCTAAGTTGCTGACAAAAGAAATTTGAGGAAGTGCAATGATTAGCTCCAGTTGTCAGCTTGACACACCTGGAAAGAGGGGACCTCAGAGAAGAATTGGCTTCATCAGATTGGCCTGTGACCATGTCTGTTGGGCATTTTCTTAATTGCTAATTGATGTAGGAGGGCCCAGGCCACTGTGGGCAGAGGCATCCCTGGGTAGGTGGGCCTGGGCTGTACAAGAGTAGCAGAGGGGCTGAAGAGATGGCTCAGTGGTTAAGAACACTAGCTGCTCTTGCAGAGGACCCGGGTTTGATTCCCAGCACCCATATGGTGGCTAATAACCGTCCATAACTCTAGTTCCAGGGGAATCTGAAGCCCTCTTCTGATCTCTGTGGCATTGCATGACATGGGTGCACTTGTATACATACATATGCAGGCAATACACTCATACACATAAAAATAATAAATAAAATATAAAAAAATTAAAGTGGCCAAGCCATCCAGCAAGCAGCATTCCTCCACGGTCTCTGCTTGAGTTCCTGCCTCCAGGTTCCTGCCTTGAGTTCCTGCCCTGACTTCCTTCAGTGATGGATTTTGACCTGGGAATTGTAAGATGAAGTAAATCCTTTCCTACCCAAGTTTGTTTGGGATAGTGTTTTATCACAGTAACAGAAATCAAACTAGAACAGAAATTGGTACCAGGAGTAGAGTATTGCTATGATAGACCCGTCCATGTTGTTTGGGAGAAGATTGTGGAGGATTTTGGCACTCTGGGATGGAAAAGCCATTGAGTTCTCAGAGATTAAGGAACTGTTCTCTGGGAGCTTTGATGATAAGAAAGATTAGATAAAAGCAGGTGGTGGAGGGAGACCTGGCTTGTGACACTTCAGATGGACATTTGAGAGTATCTCAGTGACTATAAGGGCTGTTTGTGTGATATTTAAAATTAAGAACCTGTGATTTCTGGTTGACTGGGGCTGAAGAATCAGCTGTGATTAGCAAGAGAGCCCTCCCCCAAGTGAAATCTTTGCTTTACTGGGACAATTGATGCTGGGATGAAAAAATCAGCAATGAATGACACCAATATTTCCTCAGGGTCAGCACACAGATGCTGTGTTCCAGAGAAGACCAAGGCTGCCTTTCAAGTTGAAAGCCAAACTTGGTGATGTGTAAGAGTCTTCCACATGATGCTGGGTTTTTGTTTCTCTGTTGTTGTTGTTGCTGTTGTTGAGACAGGTCTCACTATGACTGGTCTGGAACTCACAATGCAGACCAGATTGGCTTTGAACTCTACCTGCCTCTGCCTCCCGAATACCAGGATTAAAGGCATGTGCCACCACATCTGGCCTTGGTGCTGTTTTTTTAGGACATGAAAGGGTCGTGGAAAGCAGCTGAGGCTCGGCATCACGTGGCAGGGTTGGAGTCTGCATAGAGGCCAGGCCATTGGTCAAGGTGCAGCCTCAGTTGAGGTGGAAATTCCAGAATTGAAAGGGTCTTGGAGAAAAGCTGAGGCTTGGCACCATGTGACGGGTTGAAATCCCTGAAGAGGTCAGGAGAGGCCACTGGCGAAGGTTTAGCCTCCGTTGTAGTGGAAACCCTAGTTTATTGAAAATACCAGGACTGTTGGATGACCACCAAGGACAGCAGTAGGTATGGCATGGAGCTGCCTGAGCCTAGGAGACAAGCAAGCTATGTGTGCTGCAGATGGCAGAGCCCGAGAAGTGGAGCTGTACAGACCTTTTGGAGCCCAGAAGATCATGTCCAAAGGTTGGACAGGGGGCTTTTTACACTGTTGGATTTTTGTTTTGCTTTCGTTGTAACTGTGTCCTAGTTCTTCCCTTTTGGAATAAGAGGTCCGCAACATCTTTAATTTTACAGCAGCCACAGCTGAGAAAGTTTGGATTATTTTAAAGAGACATTGAACTTTTTTAAATTTTATTTTATGTGAATGCGTGTATTGCCTGCATGCAGGTAAGTGCACCCATGTCATGCAATGCCCTTGGAGGTCAGAAGAGGCTGTCAGATCCTCTGCGACTGGAGTTATGGACAGTTGTTAGCTGCCATGTGGGTGCTGGGATTTGTACCTGAGTCTTCTGCAAAGAACAGCCAGTATTCTTAACCGATAAGCCATCTCACCAGCCCCCAGAGACACTGAACTTTTAAGTGATGAATTTTTTAAAAACTCTGAGTCTTTTAAAGTTCAACTCTGTCTTTTTTCTGTTTTTGGATTAAAAAAAAACCTGCTGAATGTGTCTCAGGTACGAAGGAGAGCAGTGTTTTTTCTTTTAAGCCCCAGCTGGTCCGGAACTCACTGTGTAGATCAAGCTGGCCTTGAACTCAGAGAGATCCGCCTGCCTCTCCCGAGCCCTGGCATTAAAGGCATGCACCACCACGCCCGGCTTTTATTTATTATTTTTATTTTGTGTGTATGTGTGTATTGTCTGCATGTAGGTAAGTGCACCCGTGTCATGCAGTGCCCAAGGATGGCAGAAGACATTGCTGGATCCCTTAGAACTGGAGTTATGGACAGTTGTTAGCTGCCATGTGGGTGCTGGGATTCGAACTTGGGTCTTCTTCAAAGAACAGCCAGTGTTCTTAACTGATGAGCCATCTCTCCAGCTCCCCTCCCCCCTTTTTTTCCTGATACAGCATTTCCCTATAGCCCCAGCTGTCCTAGAACTCCCTATGTATACCAGGCTGGCCTTGATCTCACAGAGATCTGCCTGTCTCTGCCCCCAAGTGCTGGGATTAAAGGTGTACATCACCATGCCTGTCAACTGTGTCATATAGTATAATACATAATGAGATCTTGGGGATAAGCACGAAAGGAGAGGGCATGGCTTATAGTGATGTGTTTGTGTGTCAAGTTGACTGGGGTCAATGGTTCTGGAAGCTTCAGTTGTCGACCTGACACACCTGGGCAGAAGGAACCTCAGGTAAAGAATTGGCTCCATCAGACAGACTTGTGCCCATGTTTGTGAAGCATTTTCTTGATTGTTGATTGATGGGCAGAGCCATCCCTGGGCAGGTGGACTCGGACTGCGTAAGAGAGGTAACTGCAAGCTATAGTGAGCAAGCAGCGTTCTCCATGGTCTTTACTTCAGTTCCTGCCCTGACTTCCCTCAGTGATGAATTTTGATCTGGGAGTTGTAAGATGAAATAATCCCTCTCCTCCCCAAGTTTGTTTTGTTACAGCACCAGAAAGCAACTGGAACAAGAAGAAAGGGTTTATTTTGGCAGTTCCAGGGGGATGCAGCCCATCACGGTGGCAGAGAAGCCATGGTGGCAGGAGCAGAGGGCTGGCTGGGCACCTGCATCCACGCTCAGAGAGAAAGCAAGAACTGCATGTGCTCAGCTCACTTCCTACTTTTCTATTCAATCCAGGACCAGGACTCCAAGCCCAGGGAATGGTCTCACCTACAATTAAGATAGGTCATCCCACCTTGATTAACTTAAGATAATTTCCCCACAGGCATGGCCCTCCAGAGGCTTGTCTTCCTGGTGATTCTAGATTCTGACATATTGACAATTAACACTAGTCATCGTAGACCCTGAGTATGAGAACTGACTCTGAACTGGAGGCAGAGGAGAAACCAGTCTTCTGTCATGATTGTTGACATGAACCTTCACACCTCGGTTCCAGTTACACAAATCAAGCAAAACCCTAATGCCCTGTTAGCTGTTCATCCACCCGACTCTGATACACTGTGTCCTCTGAGTCATAGATTGTTTTGAGCAAGGGACCCAAGATCCTTCTGGTCTTTCTTCCACGTCACCATAATTATGCCCACCTTGCCCTCAATGGTTGATGCAGCTACACCCCATGTCAGAAAGAGAGTGATGGCCTCTTAGGAATCATATTGTGGGCTGGGCCTGGTGACACAGGCTGGTAATTCCAGCTGCTCAGGAGGTTGAGATAGGAGGATTGAAAGTTCAAGGCCCACCTGGTCTATAGACTGAATTCAACTCCAGCCTGGGCAATTTAGTGAGATTTTGTCTGGAAGTAAAAGATGAGAAGAGGATGGGCTTGGGATATAGTTCAGTGAGAGCACTTGCCTAGTATAACTGAAACCCCAGGATCTCTCTCAAGTACTACAGAGAGAGAGAGAGAGAAAGAAAGAGAGAGAGGCAGAGCTAGTTAGCTTCAGCTCTCAACATGACACAGCCCAGAAGTATCTGAGAGAGTCCCAGTTTAGGGATTTCCTCCATCAAAGTGGCCTGTAGGTATATCTGTGAGGCATTTTCTTGATTGCTAATTGATGTAGAAGGGCCCAGTTCACTGGAGGCAGGGCCATCCTAGGCACGTGAACTGGGGTTATATAAGAAAGCTTGCTGAGCAAGCAAGACAGCAAGCCAGTAAGCAGCGTCCTTCCTTTGGTTTCCGTCTTGAATTCTTGCCTTGGCTTCCTTGATGATGGACTGTAACCTGTAAGATGAATTAAGCCCTTTCCTCCCCAAGTTGCTTTTGGTCATGGTGTTTATCCCAGCAACAGAGAGCAAACGAGAGCAGAGACGTAGGAGACCTGCCAGGAGTTGGAGGCCAATCTGGGCTTCTGTTGAGATCAGGCTGTGCCTTGCTCTGTTACCCCATACTGTGTAAAACACTGGTTCTGCAGGCTGTGCCTTGCCATGAGAGACTCATTTCACAAGCAGCATTTGAGTGCGGATGCAGAGACAGGACTCTGTACCTTGTGTGTATGAACACCACCACCTGTCTATCACAGCCCGTGAGGCAGATTGATAAGTAACTTATTCTTAAAAGTAAATTTGGTAGGACTGGAGAGATGGCTCTGCAGTTAAGAGCACTGGTTGTTCTTGCAGAGGTCCGGGGTTCGAGTCCCAGCACTCACATGGTGGCTGACAACCATCTGTAACTCCAGTTCCAAGGGAATCTGATGCCCTCTTCTGACCTCCTTGGGCATTGCATGACATGGGTGCACTTATATACATGCAGGCAACACATAAAATAAAAATAATTTTAAAATTTTAAAGTAAAAATGGTACCACCTATAAACTTATCAAAGTAAATTTAGACCATCTGAGCCACGGGCATATAAGGAGCTTATCGGAGCTGGGTGTGGTGGCACACGCCTTTCTTGGGGGGCAGAGGCAGGCACATCTCTATGAATTCAAGGCCAGTTTGGTCTACATTGTAAGTGCCAGGCCGGCTGGGGCTACAGAGAGACCCTGTATCAAAAAAGATTAAATAATAAATAAATAAATAAATAAGAAAGAAAGAAAGAAAGAAAGAAAGAAAGAAAGAAAGAAAGAAAGAGAAAGAAAGAAAGGAGAAAAAGAACCAGGAAAACCAGGCCTGACAACTTAGGAAACATACCAGACTATGGGAGGGGGCAACGGCCTCCCCTGAATCCTATGAAGAAGAGGGCGTGTAAGGCTGCAATGGTGTTGGCCCCACCCATCTGTCATCTGACCACCAAACAGGCAGAGGACTCCCAAACTGTCCTAGGGGCATCAGCTTAGTTCTGTCCCCACTGCTAATGCAGCCTATTCAAATCGCCGTCTGTCCATCTACCCAGTCATCTGTCTGGGCCCAGTCCTGCTCTTTACCTCTACAGCCTCCACTGACCTGTGCCTCACTGTTTCAGCTCCACTCAACCCCAAGGCTGGGAGCAAACCTGTGACCCTATGGTTTGGCTCTGTGACAGGGCCTCCAGCAGCTCTCTGATGGGGTTCACTATCTTAACTCCGCTGAGGAGACTTCACATGCCTTTCGGCCTTCTGTCTCCAATAAGGCCTCTTTGAATTCCTTAAATTCTGCTGCAGCTTCTTTAACCCTTGTGTGCACATGCACGCACACGCACGGAAAAAGAGACAGAGAGATTTACCGTGATGTGTATTCTGTGATCTGAGAGTTAATGTAAGTAATTAAAGTGGAGTAAAAGAATCTGTGTTTGCCAACAAGCAGCTATCCAGGGAAATCAGGACTGCTTGGCAAATTGCAAACAGTGAAACCAACATAACTTATGAATTTAATTATCCAATAAATTCTGACATTGAGGAAAGACACAAATGTTTCTGACATAACGTGTTCACCACAGCTTTGTATTGAAGAGCTCCAAGCTAGCCTGTGCTACATAAATGAAATCCTGTCTGGGAAAAAAGTTGTTTTTTCTGGTATTTTGTTATAGCAATGGAAAGCTAACACTTCCTACAAAATGAGGCGATAACATTCCTTTCTCATGGGTTGTGACCTCAGAGGTATCACAGTCTACAAAGAGCACCCAGAACAGTGTCTGGCTCTTGCTAGCACTCAGTAGATACTTATTTTTACCTGGCTCATAGCTCCTGTCTTGGTGCCAATTAGCTTTTGAGAAGAAATGCCAAAGGAAGACTGACTGCCAGCAAGGAGCCCGCAGGGTCTGTACCTGATTGTCCTGACTGTGTGGTGGGAAGGACTCCAGTCCAGCTGGCTCCTCACCCCTATAACGCTGCCCCTTTCCTCCATATTGGAAGAGTGTCATGCCTGCATGTGCCCCTCATTTCCAGAGGTCTGCTGGCTCCTCATTCTGGGGCTCTTTCAGTATGGTTTTCCCTTGCAGCCCAGAGACACAAGTTCTGTGCAGTCAGCTTGGCTGGGGATTGGGATGGATGTGGGGCTCCTAAATTCATATCCTCGGCCTAGGATGGCCCAATAGCCACCATTCTCACAGTACCAAGAAATTCACATTCCTGGGCAGTGTCCACACAGTCCTGCCTGAAGCCAATTTGTCAGCCGGAAGGTCAAAGGAGCCAGCAACACTGCCTGTGGGAGGCTCCTGACCCTGGTCGTAAGAGGTCTTGAAAATCTGCTCTCTGCAAGAAAGCTCAGATGCTTCCAAAGAGAAGAGTGTCTGGACACAGCCAGGCTGCAAGGTCTTTGGTTGGGAGCCTCCCTGCAGAGCAGCAACTTCTCTTCCATCTGCTAGTTTGCCAAGGCCAGTGCCGCCCAGCAGGGGCACACCTCCTTATGTCCTGGCAGAGCTTCACCTACCTGGGTCAAGTCAGGGCCAGGTTGTGCGTGGGGGCGTGTTCACGTGTCTGAACACGCAACCTTCCATCTCAAAGGCCATAGGCCGCTGGTTGAGTGGAGTCCATTGCAGTCTTGGGTTCCCCTTTGCTGCTGGCCACAATTACCTCCCACTTGGCCTTTGCAGCCACTTGCCAATAACATGTAGTATAAGAGTTGCCTGTATTTCTAGGTCTTTCCTTGGGTCAGGTCCTGAAGTTAGAACTATCAGAAAGTAGACCTGATCCTGTTCAGGCTCTAGATGCCTCTGTTAATTTGCTTTCTAAAAGCTAGTCCCTACTTGGGGGCTGGGTAGAGGGGTTTCTCTCACAGCCTAGCCAGGTCAGGAACCTAAGTGATGTCTGTATATCATCAGGCTGCCAACATGACCTAGGAAAGGTTCATAAACATGCTGGGTCTGAGCTCAGCCTTCAGGAAAAGACAGTGAGCACACGATCGCAGACTTGGTTGACAGCCGCCCCACAGGCAGCAGGTCCCCTCAGGCCCAGCTTGATACCCCAAGCCTGTAAAGTGCACTTTGTATGAAGCCAGTAAGGGGCTCAGCCTGGGGTTGGGAGACCTTTCCCAATCCTATTATCAGTATCTCCAGTAATTGTTTAAGTTAATATAACTATTTTCATGGGGCTAAAATAGTGCTCTTAGCCCTGGAGCTGTTGCCTGCATTGCCATGGCAACATGGTTCTGGCATGGACTCCTCATCCTTCACTGAGTCTTAAAAAAACCCAGTCCTCAGAAAGGTACAGTGGGGCCCAGTCTATTTTCTGAGGCCTTCAGACTGGTGCAGCCCAGGAGCCCAGTTGCTTTTGTACCCATATGCTCTGAGCTGACTCAGGCCCAGGTCCTCGTCCCAGGCAGGCCCCAAGAGACAGACCCCACTCTATGCTTGGTCAAACTAGAGAGAGGTGTACATAAATGTGTTTCCCTGCTGTGGCCTAGAGTCCCTGAAGGGACCTTGAGCCTCAGCCCTGCCTTCTGTGACCATGTGACCCTAGAACAGGTCCAGAGCCTACGAGGCCCCTGACCTGCACTCTAGGAGCATGTGACCGTGAGACAGGTGCAGAGGGGTCATGACTCGATGTCCTAGGGAAAGGCTGAGGGCTGGGGAGGAGATACTTGGTGCAGACTGGTCCAGGGAGGCACCACTGTGCCTAGTGCAGCATGTGGCCCTAGAGAGCGACTGGGCCCTTCTTCCAGGTTCAGCTGGTAAATGTGTGAGAAGCCTCTGATTGGCTGTTGGTGACTTCATAGCCCTCCTGTCCCCTTATCTAGCTTCCCCCCTCTTTAGCCTCTTGATACAGTAGCCCATACCTTGGCTCTCTTGCCTCTGCAGGATCCACATTCACCCAGGACAGCCTCAATGCCCACACACACCAACATATACACACAGACACACACAGGCACAGACACACACACATGCACACACACACGTACACACACACAGAAGCATAGAAGGCACTCTCAAAATACATGCACAAAGGCAAACAGGGAGAATCAGACATACACATGCAGGCACATGTGCAAACATGCATTCATATGTACAAACATGCAGTAGCCTTAAAGCAACCTAAGGGAGAAATGGTATATTTTAGCTCGCAGTTCAAGGAATCGTCATGGTGGGGAAGTCACGGTGGCAGGAGCTTGAGACAGCTTGGTCACATTCCATCCAGTCAAGAAGCATGTGAGTACCCAGCTCACCTTCTCCATCTTCAACATTGCCCCACTCAGAGAACTGTCCTGCCCACAAGTAAGATGGATGTTTGCACATCAGTGAACACAATCAAGATACTCTTCCACAGGCATGCCCAGAGGCTCATCTCCCAGGTGAATCCAGATTTTGTCCATTTGGCAATGAACACTACCCATCATACCCTCTCAACGGTGTTTTATTTTTTAATTGAATTATTTTGCATGTTTTTACATATGCACAGATACCTGCATCCATGCCTATAGAGACACAATATGTCTTTTTTTTTTTAATCACTCATCACCTTATTTTTTTTTAAGATTTTATTTTTTAAATTATGTGGGTGGTTATGTGCATGCGTGCCATTGCCCTGGGAAGCCAGAGGTGTTAGATCCCCCAGAGCTGGAGTTACAGGCAGTTGTGAGCTATCTGATATGGGTGCTGGGAGCCAAGCTAGGGTCTGCTGCTAGAGCATCTTAACACTGAGCCAGCTCTCCAGACCCTTTCGCTTTCTTTTTTGAGACAGGGTCTCTCATTGAGTCACAAGTTTAGACTGATTGACCAGCAAGCCCCTGAGATGTGCCTGTCAACTTCATCCCCAGCACTGGGGTTATAAGACACAGGCCGGGGGCTGGAGAGATGGCTCAGCGGTTAGGAGCACTGACTGCTCTTGCAGAGAACCCAGGTTCGATTCCCAGCACCCACATGGCAGCTATGAACTGTCCTTAACTCCAGTTCCAGGGAAATCCGAAGCCCTCTCTGACCTCCGCAGAATTGCACAACACAGGTACACTCACATACATGCAGGCAATACACTCATTCATGTAAAATAATAAAATATTTTAAAAAATGACACAGACTGGCACTTCTGACTTTTATGTGGGTGCCAGGAATCTGAACTCGGGCCCATGCTTGCCTAACGAGCACTTCATGCACTGAGCAGCGCTATTTTTTTTTTTTTGAAACAGGGTTTCATATAACCCAGGCTAGCCTCTAACTAGCTATGTGGCTGAGGATGACTTTGAACTTCTGATCTTCCTGCTCCCTGAGTGCTGGGATTACAGGTGTGCACCACCATGTCTGGTTAATGCTGTGCTGGGCTCCCTGCATTCTAGGCCAATACTCTACCAACTGAGTTACAGCCCTAGCCCAGCAGTGTTTTATTTTTAATTCTGGCATTAAATCTAAGGCTATAGGATAATTCCTTGCCAGCTCAGTGATGAGTTCTACAGAATAACTTTCTAGATGTTATACTGAACAAAAGCTAAAGCTCTATTTAAATCAATAAAACAGGAAATTGTTTCTTGTGGTACTGAGGATTGAACCTAGGACCTTGCATATGACAGTCAAGTGCTCTGCCCCTAAGCTACATTCACAGCCCTCTTTTTAGTCTTTACTTTGAGTTGGGGTCTTATTAAGTTGCCTTGCATTTACTTTGTAGCCCAGGCTGGCCTTTAATTTTTTATCTTCCCATCTCAGTCTCCTAAGCAGCTGGGATTACAGGCTTACACCAAGAGGCATGCACACACACACACACACACACACACACACACACACACACACACACACATACCCTTTTTGAGACAGGCTCTTCCTGTAGCCCCAGCTGGCCTATATGTAGGCCCTGTGTAGATGAAGCTGGCCTCAATCTCACAGCGATCCACCTGTCTCTACCTCCCAGGTGCTGGGATTAAAGGCGTGCACCACCACGCCTAGTCCAGAGATCTCTCTTAACAGTCTAGAGATTTTATTTTTATTTATTTTTATTTTATGTGTATGAGTGATTTGCTTACATGTATGAAACTGCATCATGTATATGCAATGCCCATAAGGCCAGAAAAGGGTGTTGGATTCCCTGGAACTGGGGTTAAGGACAGGTGTTAACTGCTATGTGGATGCTGGGAACTGAACCTGGGGTCCTCTACAAGAGCAGCCAGTGCTCTAACTGCTGAGCCATCTCTCCAGACCCAACAGTCCATATATTTTTACAAGAAGGATGAGTGGCACATAGGAGAGCTGTGCTGAGGAAGGAGGAACTGCAGATCAGCTGGCACCCTGGAGAGACAGACATAGAGGTTAAAGGTTGATCTGCTGGGCAAGCTGGTGGCAGGCACTGGGGGAACAGGAAGCATCTCGCAGTCCTCGAGGAAAATAGGATTGTGTGGGTGTGAGGAAAGACACCCACAGCCTACCTGACAGGGTTGAGGTGCCAGCCAGGGGCCCTTTAGCACACAGCACCTCCACCTCCTGTACCAGCACCTGGATGAAGGGAGCGTCTTTTCAGCTGTGTCCCTTCTGTGCCCCCTCCTGGTAAAGCTTGGTACTGCACTAGCCAGTGGTGGGTAGGAGGGACACCGCTCAGCAGCACCCTGTGTTGAAAGGAGAACTGCAGGGACAGTCCAGGAGGTGAAAAAGGGCCCCACTATGAGCACCCACGAACCCAGGAAGAGCTTATCAAGGAGGCTAAGATCACAGAAGAGCTCAACTTGCGTTCACAGGGTCAGTAGAGATGCCGAGGGGCATGAGGAAGGTCGTGAAACCTGAGAACTGGGGAAATGGAGATTTGGGACAAAAGAATTAGGATGTTCACACAGTCCCAGCACCTGAGAATTCATGGCCAGCCTGGTCTATATATCAAGTTCCTGTCCATCCTGGGCTACTTTTGAGAGCCTATCTCAAAAACAAAACAAATAATAACAAAAAACAGCCAGGCATACTGGTGCCCGCCTTTGACCCCAGCACTTGAAAGGCAGAGACCAGCAGATAGTGGATCTATCTGAGTTCAAGGCCAGCCTACTCATTACAGCAAGTTCTGGGACCCAGTTTCAAATTGAAACAGAGAGAGAGAGAGAGAGAGAGAGAGAGAGAGAGAGAGAGAGGAGAGGAGGCTGGGCATCGCGGTGCATGTCTTTAATCTCAGCACTCAGGAGGCACAAGCAGGTGGATCTCTGAGTTCGAGGCTAGCCTGGTCTACAGAGCAAGTTCCAGAGCTACATGCTGAGACCCTGTCTAAAACAAAGAAGAAATAGAGTAGGTGATGAGAGCAAGGGGCCAGACAGTTGAGTGTACTGAAGAATAAGCCATATTGAGGAACTTTCTAATAAAACAATTACGGTTGAGCATGGCAGTGCTTGCCTGCAATCCCCATACTCAGGAGGCCAGCCTGGAATACATAGTGAGACTTCATCTCAAAAGACTTTCTCTTAAAAAAACAAAACAGGTGCTGGAGAGATGGCTCAGCAGTTAAGACCACTCTCTGCTCTTGCCAAGGATCTGGGTTTGGTTCCCAGCAACCACATGCGGTTAATAACCATCTAAAATTCCAGTTCTATGGGAACCAATGCCTTCTGGCGACAGGTGTACTTACACACATGCAGGCAAAACACTCATACATATAAAAATAAATAAATAATAAAGGCTGGGCACAGTGGTGCACACCTTTAATCCCAGCATTCGGGAAGGAGAGGCAGGTGGAACTCTTTGTAGACAGCCTGGTCTACATAGCAAGTTCTAGGTCAGCCAGAGCTAGAAAGAGGCCCTGTCTCAAAAAATAAAACAATACTACTACTAATAGTAATAATGATAATAATAATAACCAAAACAAAACAGTAAACAGAATAACACTTGTATAGAATTAAATTCAAGTCCTTATTGTGTGCCAGATTCCCAGTTTGGTATGTGGGTGCTGGGATCTGAACTTGTGTCCTCATAATTGTACAGCAAGTGTTCTCAACCAGAATCACCACTCCAGCCTCACAGAGCTGTCATCCTATAGGTCTGTGTGAACCATCAACAGGGGCCCATCACTACCAGCATGAAGGTTGTTATGAGGGGTGTGCTGGATAGCTTTAGTGTCAATTTGACACACCTGGGTTGAGGGAGCCTCAATTGGGGAATTGCCTCTATTGGACTGGCCTGTGGCCATGTCTGAGGGGCATCTTCTTGATGAGTGATGTGGGAGGGCCCAGCCCACTGTGGGTGGTGCCACCCCTGGGCAGGTGGGCCTATGTTGCATAAGAAAGCAGGCTGAGCAGGGACCAGGGGAGCAACCCAGTAAGCAGCATTCCTCCATGGCCTGTGCTCCAGCTCCTGCCTCCAGGTTCCTGCCCTGAGTTCCCACCTTGGGCTCCCTGATGAACTGCGACCTGGGAGATGTAAGCTGCATAAACCCTTTCCTCCCCAAGTTGGTAGTGGTCAGACTGTTTTGTCACAGCAGTGAAGGGGACAAGGGGACAATCCTGACTTACGACTACACAATTTTTGGTACTTAGCAGGCTCTTAAGGAACATCCAATCCATGAATCAATGAATGGATGAAGTGGGTGTTGTCACTTGAGCTTGTTTCTCTGAATCCCATGATCCCTGACAAAGAAAGGAAACATCTGCTGGGTGCCTCCCTCAGCTGAGAGTGCCAAGCACCTGTCAGTAAATGTTCTGGGCCCTTCCTGCGACCAGTGGGTCCCTGCCAGACCCCGCCCAGGTCAGCCTCACATCTGGAAGGGTGAGCAATGTCCCCCTTCCCCCATGGGCTCTGAGAGATTCAGAGGCCAGTTCCTGGGCTGTCCCCTGAGGGGAGCCAGCACAAATATTGTGTGAGATTTGGTAAGCAAGGGGCCTGCCTGGAGGCAGGGCCAGGAGACCCTCCCCAGAGGACAGATTAGTCATGCTGAGCGCAAATTCCCAGTTGTAGGACTCTTTAACCACAAGGACGTTTCCAAAGAGACCCAGAGGGAAGCCTGTGCCTCCTGTAGAGCCATGTCTCCCTGGAGGTGGGGGGGCCTGAGACCTGTCAGAGCTATCCTTAGTCTTATTTTACCATCTGCTGGCCACTGGCCACTGGCTGCTTCCTCTTGTCTCTTCCCACACCTGGCGGAAGCTTGGCTAAGGCTAAACGTCTACCCTGCCCTTCTGTCAGCCGATCCCAATAAACAGGAATGAAAGACAGGCAGTGGCCTGGCATCGTTGTCCTCCCAACCTGGCTGGGCCTTGGGGAAGGAGCTCTTCCTCATTTGTACTTTTACAACTGTTAACGTTCTTCGTTTGGGAAACAGTCTATGTTTGTGACTATGAGAGTATACAGTGTCTGTGCAAAACTGAGGAACAGAGGAAACTGCAGGGGCTGTAAAGGACCTGCCCTCAGCAGCCACCCAGTCGGCTTTCAGCTGTCTGTTCTTGGGGCCACATCCCAGCTGCCTGGTGTCTGCCTCGCCTCACCAGTTCCAAGAGTCACCTCCACACCCTACCCACCCTGGGGGAGTTCTTGAAGTCTGCCATTATGCCACACTGTGACTGACTGGTATGATCAGGTATCCATGTGAGCTGGTGGTATCCCTGCCCTCCCTTGCGGGGCAGGACCTCAGGCCCTGGAGCCCATGTGGCCCCAGCAATCCCATTAATTCCACTGAGTGCCAGGTGCCTAGAGAGGCCAAGGGAGCACTCATCCAGAGAAGGGAGTGGTTGGTGAATTTGGGAACAAACCCTGTTGTTCACTGCCAGGCAACACCAGGATTCCACCCACAGGGGGCCTGCAGGTCTCTCCACCTAGGAGCTCAGGCTGTGAGAATTTTCAGTTACCTGCCCCCATTCTCCTGGGGTTGGCCCAGGACCTGGGCGGAGCTTTTGCTTTGCAAATACCAGGTCTCCATTACCAGGAGGGGAAGACCAGAGGGAGGGATGAAAACTAGGTAGGTTTTCAGGACACCTAGGTAACCCTGGGCCCTTGGTCCTGTTTTGCGAGCCTTCTGGATAATGTGTGTCGCCTTTTCCCCTAACCCCTCTGACTAGACATGGTCCAAGACTAGGGGATGGGACCTGGATTTGTGCCTTTCTCCACCCTCATGGAAAACAGAGTCCCTTGAAAAGCCAGCCAGCCCAGCCTTGCCTTCCCAGGACTAGAGGCTGGCAGTGACCTGAACCCTGCTCCCAGAACTGAGGCTCCCATAGGGAACTCCCTGGGTTCTTCTCTGGCCAGGGCTGCTCTGGCTGGTGTGTCCAATGGGGCCTAGTTTGGGGACACACCCACTGGCCCATCCTATCTATGGTGGGCAATGGCATTAAGAACAGGACTCTGCTACCTCCTCCAGCAGTCAGATGGCCAGGGAAGAAGCTCTGGGGTGCCCCCAACCACATGGCCTAGCCCACCAAAGGCATAACCTCACTCTTCCAGTACATCAGGATACCAGAGTAGGCTCCAGATGGCTGTGGGGATGCCACCATCATAGCTATGGGGCTGGCTGTAGGGCTCTACATGGGAGCGGAGCTGGTGGCCAGCAGGACTCTCCTCCCATCAGGAGCGCTGCCCTCTGGGTTCAGGAGTGTCACAGCACACAGCTGCCTAGGTGCAAGATTGCTGCTGATCACTGTGTCTGGCCAGGCTCCATCTCTGTCACCCTCTACCCAACTTCCCTTTGGAGGTAGGGGTAGAAACAGATTGTTGACATGGACATTGAGTATGTTGGTAGAGATGCAAAGGCGTGTAGCATGATCCTGAGCAGACATCTGGGAAGGTGCTCCTTGGAGTACCTGTAAAGGTACTGCAGTCAGACATAGTAAGGTGGGCCATGGTTAGATGAGTCAGGACGAATATGGAGGAAGATGAGAGCAGAAATGGATGAGGTCCCATGGGGTCTATGGGCCATGGAAAGGCTAGGCTTTCATCCAAGACCAACAGGAACTCCTGGAGGCCTTTGAGCACTGGAGCATATCCCCAACACGGCCTGACTTGCTAAAAAGAAAAGGAACATTTGCAAAGGTCCCAGCACGGAGGAGGAGGCTAAGCCATGTGGTCACAGTGAAGGTCGTGGCCTGGGGTTAGATTGTTAGAACATGCTGAAGGTGAAGCTGAGAGCGTTAACAGGGTAACAGGGGTATGCGGGGCCGTGTGTGTGTGGGGTGTCAATGGTGATGCAGTGGTTTTGGAGCAGGGCCTTGAGAAGATGCGGATGGCAGGGCTATAGTCGGGACCGTGAAGCTAAGGAAACTTCCAGGAGCATGCTGGCATGAGGAGAACTAGGAGGATATTGGGGAGCATGAGGCTTTTGGGGAGTGGGGATCTGCTTAGGGCTGGGAAGCCATCGTGGACTGAGGGACTGAGCACCCAGGTTGGCAGGCCATGTGAGTAGGATATGGAGAGTTTGGCAAGTCAGGAGGATCATGAGTTCCAGACCAGCTGGGACCACATGGGGAGACCTGTTTTAAACAACCAAAACAAAAACTTTGTGAGTTTGAGACCAGGCTGGCCTTGAACTCACAGAGGTCTGCCTGCCTCTGCCTCCCGAGTGCTGGGATCAAAGGCGTGCGCCACCACTCCCGGCCCCAAAAAATTAAATATTTTTTAAAAAAACAAAAGAAGTCTGAGAAGCTCAGCCTGACCCATGCCTGTCATCCTAACTACTTGGGAGACTGAGGCTAGGATTGAAAGTTCAAGGACAGCCTGGGCAGCTTAGTGGGAATCTGTCTCACACTTAAAGTTAAGGGACTGGAGAGATGGCTCAGTGACTAAGATCATTTGCTGCTCTTGCAGAAGACCTGGATTATGTTCCTAACACCTACATGGCAGGCAGCTCACAATCATCTGTGACTCCGATTCTGGGGGAATCCAATGCCTTCTTCTGATCTCCTTAGGCACCAGGCATACAGGGGCATATATATACATGCAGGTAAAACATTAATACACATAAAATTAAAAAAAAATCTTTAAAAAGATAAAGCTGGGCATGGTGGTGCATGCCTTTAATCCCAGGACTGCAGAAGGCAGAGACAGGTGGATCTCTGTAAGAGATGTCTGGTCAACATAGAGTTCCAGGCTAGCTGAGGCTACAGGGAGACCCTGTCTCAAACAAACATATAAACAAACAAAAAGATAAAATAAAAAGTAGAAAACATGCTGGGGGGGTGGCTCAGGGAGGCCCTAGGTTCAATTCTTAACAGAAAGATAAAACGAAAAGTCTCAGAGCCTGATGTGACGAATGTGTAATCCCAGCACCGGTGAAGGGGGGCTGCACAGTGCAAACCTGTCTCTTTAAGCCTCTTTTTTTTTTTTTTTTTTGAGACTTGACCATTATATGGAAGCCTTGGAGTGGGTGGTGAAGAGGGGCAGGTGTTCCGAAGTGGCAGAGATGAGGAGGGGACAAGGCAAGCACACAGCTTCGGTAGGAGTCTGTTCACAGGTTTCAGGGGTGCAGAGAAAAGCAATGGGTGGAGGAATGGAAAGGGTTATTAAACTATTATCATCATTGTTGAAACGCCCTGGGATGTAATCCTAGTTAGCTTACAGTTCAGATCCTCCAGCCTCAGCCTTCACTAGTGTGAGGACCTCAGGGTGCCACCGTTATTTCTTTAAAGAAGGAAACAAAAAAAATTTCATTTATTATTTTTATGTGTACGAATGTATTGCCTGCGTGTATGTAAGTGCACCTGGGTTGTGCAGTGCTGTGGAGGTCAGAAGAAGGCAACCCATGCCCTAGCACAGGAGTTATGGACGGTTCTTAACTGCGGGTTCTCTGCAAGAGCAGCCAGTGCTCTTAACTGCTGAGCCATCTCTCCAGTCCCAAGGAAACTTTTTATTAAACTTGAAGCAGGTAAGGGGCAGGCTACAGGTGGTGTCTCCCCTAGGGAGAACACAGGATCCAGGATCAAGGCAACTGTGTTCATTCCGCTGTCCATTCCGCTCTTCAGCGTCACCTCAGGGTCTGGCTCCAAGGAAAGCCAGACACCATGTGCAGAATGAAAGCGAGGGGCTGAGAGGGCCTAAGATTGTCCATATCTGAGCTGGAGAGATGCTCCGCGGTTAAGAATGCTGGCTGCTCTTGCAGAGGACCTGGGTTCGAATTCCAGCAACCAAATGGCGGCTTAACTCCAGTTCCAGGGGACTGGACACCCTCTTCTGACCTCCACGGATATTGCACGACACAAATGCAGTACACTGACTCACATAAAATAAAATTAAATAGTCGGGCGTGGGGGCGCACGCCTTTAGTCCCAGGCCTTGGGAGGCAGAGGCAAGCGGATCTCTGTGAGTTCAAGGCCAGCCTGGTCTACATAGTGAGTTCCAGGCCAGCTGGGGCTACAGCTCCGAGATTGTGAAGGGCGCTTCTAGTTATTCTGATGCTTGAAGTAAAGTGAAGTCCTAGTAAAATTGTGATTAATAGTGCTTGGTTTATATGATTTCGTTTCCCTTCTATTAGGCTGTGGTGAGCTCAGGTGATGGATACACCTGAGGAGACCCTGTCCCCAAAAGACCAAAAATAAATAAATTAATTAATCAATTAATAAGAATAAAAAGATGTTCGGATCTGTCCGGCCCGGAAGCGAGCTGGGGCAGAGGCAGCTAGTGTAGACAGCCCTGGACTGGGATGCTGGATTCCGCTGCAGTCCGAGGGGACTGGGACCTGAGAGCCGGACCAGATCTGGAGCAGGTGCTCAGCCTCTTGGAGCCGCGGGGGACCCGGGAGGCAGGACTCCCGCAGGGGCTCAGCGCGGACGCCTCAGTTCCCACGCCGAGGGTCCGCGAGGTCCGCAGCACCGGCACCTGCCGCCAGGACACGCGGCTCTTCCGCTGGGACGCGCAACCCGCCGCA
>NW_008355419.1:1028217-1032676 GCF_000622305.1 Nannospalax galili
GGCTGGGCGCGCGCACGGCGGGCGGGTGTTGCTGCGCGCCCCTCGCAGTGGTCACCGCTGAGCGGGGACATTCAGGACGAACCTGTCCGGCCTATAAAAGTTGTATCAGACGGTGCAACTACTGATACATTGAAAAAGAAAAAAAAAATCAGAGTTATTTAAATTGGCCCGTATTTAAGTACGCCTTTGAGCCAAGGTATGTGCGAAAACGCGCGGCGTTGTTGGCCACACACTGGCGGGAGGCGAGCGGTGTTTGGGGACCAGAAGAACGTTTCGGAGAGCTCCAGGAAGAATGCAGCCCTGTTCTGTCTCTGGGAACAGGAACGATGGAATCCTCCATCAGTCCGCTGGAGGCCGGTTCGGGGAGCTGGTCTCTGCCCTGCGTCCTGGATTCCACCTGCCTCGAAAACGCGCGGCGTTGTTGGCCACACACTGGCGGGAGGCGAGCGGTGTTTGGGGACCAGAAGAACGTTTCGGAGAGCTCCAGGAAGAATGCAGCCCTGTTCTGTCTCTGGGAACAGGAACGATGGAATCCTCCATCAGTCCGCTGGAGGCCGGTTCGGGGAGCTGGTCTCTGCCCTGCGTCCTGGATTCCACCTGCCTCCCTGGGAAATGGAACTGTTTACACTTGGCAAGGAGAAGTCATTATGGCTGCCTCGGAGAGTTAGTGGACAGGAGGGGCGGAGGCTGTGTTCAGGTGGCTGCTTCGCCCAGGCGTGGGGAGAATCCCAGGATCTGGTGGAGAACTGTTGCCCTGACCGCTTAGCCCATCGAAGTTGCGCCTCCCGGAACCCGACCTGGGTATTGTCAGGTCAAGGGTCGAGGGTCGCTGCTCTTGGGAAGGGACTGGAGTGGAATGCGCGCCCTGTGGCTGGACTGGGCTCTCGGCATTCCTAGGGATTTTACAAAGTGCTCCTGTGCTGGCAGGTGGCTGTAGTCCTGGGGGGGCGGCGGGGCAGAAGGAGGTTTAGTGTCCAGCCTCAGGGGATGCGTGCGTGGCCCCACAGTTTGTCGCGGAAGCCCCTCAGCCAGTTCACTCCCACTCTGGCTATTGAACTTGTGGCGCTGGAGTTGGGGGTGAGATCCGAGGTAGAGCCAGAAGGAAGAGGAATTTATGGAGATCTGGCAGCCAGCCCCACCCAGAGTCCGCAGCTGCCTCAGGATTGGAGTGCCCCTCCAAGGGAAAGCTGAGGGCTGGAGAGATGGCCCCGAGGCTAAGAGTTGCTCTTGCAGAGGACCCCAGTTGGATTCCCAGCACGCACATGCGGCTTTCTGTTACTCCAGTTCCAGGGGATCCAGCGCCCTCTTCTGACCTCCACGACCATTGCACGACATGAGTGCACCTACCTACATGCAGGCATGACACTCATACACATAAAAATAAGTAAATAAATAAATAAATAAATGGAAAGCTAACACTGTGTCCTCAGGCACTGGGAACATCTGGCTTGTGGATTCTGTGGAGTCAAGTCTCAGAAACTGCTGGGCCCGTCTCATCTGGAACCCCCCAAGCTATCTGGAACCCCAAGCTGAGCAGCACAAGCTCACAGTTGGTCCTCACTAAGGCCGAGGGCCTCAGGTGTAGAATCCAACTTTCCCTGGGGGTCAGTTCAGTGCCTTGCAGCCAAGACTGGCCTTGGGCAGTGCCCTCTGTCCTAGACTTGGCAGTCTTGCCCACCCTCCCTCCCTTTGGCCCCTGGGGAACACTTTGGTTACCCATAGTGTAATTCAACCTGTTGACTCAACTCCAGTTCCCTGGGCTGATGGAGTGGAGCCCCCGTTTCGTTTTTCTAACCCTTTCTCTTTCTCTCCCTTTCTCCACTCCTTCCTGCCCCTTCCTCCCCCGGGTCCCTATTCCTCCATTCCCCTCTGCATGCCATCTCTTTTCTTCTCTCTCTGGAGGAGGGGCTCCTCCCCAGCCTTCCTCTCCACTTTCCCTTAAGTCTGCCAACAGAGGACCTTTCCAAGGCTTCGGACCCTAGGCAGTGATAAGAGAAAGTGTAGAGATCTGCCCTCAACTGTGGAAGCTCCAGGGTGGGGGAGAGTTCTGTTGAGGAATGCGGAGTCCTGGGAGCCAGGAATGAGATGCTGCCCGAAGGAGCTGATACGACCACAGCTGAGGCTCAAACATACAGTCCTGTCCTTAGAGCAGTGTGGTGTGGTGGCACTTGCCCCTCTATGGTCCCCCAGCCTCTCTGAGGCTTGAGATCAGAGTGCTAGAATACTTTCTCCCCCAGTGGGTATCCATCTGAGGGGTACCAGGCAGTACTGTGTTCCCGGGGGGAGGGGGGGGTTCTAGGCGAGTCTGGCTTTGAGACTGTGCCCCAGGCTGAGGTGCCTGCTTTTCTGAGACTTCAAACACCACAGTTGGTCTTGTATCCATCCTGTTCAGGCTCTTACTACAAACTTTTGTGTTTGACAACTGGTTATGGTTCTTTAGAATGCAAGGATCAGGGGAGGGAGGCTGGTGCTAACTCCTGGAGGGGCTGTCTCATGAGGGCTCAAAGGCACTGCCTGGCCTAGGTGAGAGGTGACTAGGGTGATAGTCTGGCCCCCGTGGCACTTCCAAAGTGCTGAGGCCTCAGTAGCTTGCCCACCTGTCCTCTGGGTACTAAAGATCAGGAACAGAGGGTGACTTCCATCTGGGATCAGTAAGAGGTCCAAGGAAGGAGTGTCAGCCCTGACTTTCACAGTTCCCTGTTGCAGGACAGGCTGTTACTAGGTTTGCTGGCAGTGTGGGTACTAGGTCAAGGTGACCCCAGGTAACAGGTACCTATGGGTGGGAGTCCCCAGTAATTAGTCATGAATCCTCCCGTGCCTCAGTTTTGTTATCTGCAACGATTCTACAGGCAGGATTCTAGGACAGACAGGATCAGTTCCTGTGGAGAGTGTGGGACCTGGGCCATCTCACCTGAGCCTCACAGAATGGGTGAGGCCCATGGGTCAGGCAAGCCCCTGAAGGTCCCAGCTGGTGTGCTGGGGGCTGGGTAGGTGTCGGTCATTGTTTCTTTGACAGTTGTGTGGGCCACATTAGACAGCCAGGGGGTGAGGAAGCCAGGAGGTCAGCAACAACCCCAGCCTGTCTGTTCCCGGGTTTTTAGGTTTCCTTCCCTAAGCCCTTCACTCTGTGGGTGTCAGGCATGGGTAGATTTTTCCTTGCAGCTTCAGGGAAGGTGTGGTTCTTGCTCAGTTTCCATAGAAACTCTTCGCTTCTGACTGAGACCCTTTTCTGTGAGGATAGGGGAGCAACACCCCCACCTTTCACTTTCCTCCTCCAGGGCATATCATTGTTTGCCTCGGGGCACCTAAGGCCGCTCTGAGACATCTACAGAGGCTCAGACCCCATTTGGAGATGAAAAGATGAAAGGCAGTGACATTCCATCACTTGATTTTCCAAAACATGTGCCTTTTGGAATTGTGTCATGGCTGCACTTGGGTGGAGGTAGGTCATATCATCCCCCCAGGGCATCTAGGAACTGCCTTGATTATTAAATTATTTAACCGTAACCCTGGGTAACACACCCTGGTTTGCGCCCTTGAGGTTTGGAAGGAGGATCGACTGTAGTGTTGTACCTAAATGAAGTTAATGAGCTTGTGTCTACATCCTGGCCTGGCCACTACTAGGAGACGTCTTCTCTCACATCAGCCTGGTTCTCTGTAGAGGCATGGGGGTCATTTTGAAAACTGGTCAGTGGTTCTATTTTGTGTTTTACAGGGGCTGTCAAATTGTCTTTGGGGAAATTTTCATTTCATAATCAGTAACATGGTTAATTAAGCAGTGTTGTCTGATTCATTTGTGGTCCTGATGATAGATACCACTGTCCCCTTTTTCCCAGGGACATCCTGATTACCAGTGTGGAGTCCTCAACAACCTTCCATGACCTCTGTGAGGACGTGCGAGACATGTGTGGCCTGCACAAGGAGCACCCACTCACCCTCAAGTGGGTGGACAGTGAAGGTAGCCCCAGTCTTGTGCTGGTCAGTTCAAGCTTCACTGGGCCCTGCCAAGGTGGCTTTCCATGAGTTGGAAAACTGAACCTGTTAGAGCCAACATTTCTTCACTAGGGGTGGCTGCAAATGGATAGATAGGAACTGGATTCAGGCTAGACAGGGCAGCCTGAGAAACCAGGGAAAAGTGGGTATTCCTGCTGTGTGGGGGACTCTGGTCTCACATGCAGAGAGGCTGTGTGGGTCTCCTGGCTCCCAGTGTGGACAGGTCCTTATCCTTTACCTGACCTTCCCTATCCTGAGATTTTCTGGCAGTTGATTTTGGAAGGACTAGTTCTTCATTTCTATAGGAGAGCCAGAAGGTCAAGAGTAGCTCTGGAGCCTTGGCCTCCACCGCCTCCCCCTCCTCCTCCCCTTCATCCTCCCCCTCTCCCTCCTCCTCCCCCTCTCCCTCCCCAGCCCCCCCCCCTCTCCCCCTAGTTCCCTACCCTCGCCTGGGCTATAAATAACT
>NW_008355419.1:1033113-1081202 GCF_000622305.1 Nannospalax galili
TCACTTCTTATCCCTTTCTTTTCTTCCACCCTTTCCTAACTCTCCTTCTTCCCTCCTCCTCTCCTTCCTTTCTGTTCTTCCCTCTTCTCTGTTTATCTCCTTCTCTCTCTCTCAGTTTTCTCTGGGTCTCACCACCTTTGTCTCTTTTTCCTCTTGTTCCACAGTCTCACTCACATATAGAAAACTGGGATGGGGTGGAGACAGTCAGGAGGGAGCGCTTTTCCTGCTGGACTGAGCACAGCTGTCAGTCCAGGACATGCAAGCGTAGGCAGAGCACAGGACAGCTCCCATTTTAGTGGGAATATTGGGATATGGGACTGGTTCTGTATATTTCTTTATCCACCAAACCTAGAGGGCAGGGATCAGACCTTTCCCTTCACCTGGTCTTGACCTTGCTTGCTGCCCAGCAATCTCTCAGAGCTCCTAAGCCTACAGGCGCACTTGACTTCCTTCTGGGGATTGACAGGTTCTTGCGTGGGATGCCCCCATTTGAGCCACTCATTGGTCTGGATGGCTGTTGTGGAGTCTCCTAACCCTGTTCTGTGCCGATCATGAGCAGCAAGACTTAGCCCACCCAAGCTTGGGTCTGATGTGAGCGAGCACCGGCTCAGACCTCTTTACCTCATTACTGCCTCTCCCCCAACCCCCCAGGTGACCCTTGCACTGTGTCCTCACAGATGGAGCTGGAGGAAGCCTTCCGCCTGGCCTGTCAGGGCAAGGATGAAGTGCTCATCATCCATGGTGAGTGAAGGCTGTGGGGTAGGCTCTTCATCTGAGGAGATAGGTGGTCCAAGGGACCCTCCTCCACCATGGGCATCTTTTCCAGAACACCTAAGGATGAGAAAGTCGTGTGGGGTACGGAAGTTTAGCATATCTTTAAAATATTTATTTATTTATTTTTAAATTTTATTTATTATTTTTATTTTATTGCGTGTCTTGCCTGCATATAGGTAAGTGCACCCGTGTTGCACAATGCCCACGGAGGTCAGAAGAGGCTGTCAGATCTCCTAGGTCTGGAGTTACGGACAGTTGTTAGCTGCCATGTGGGTGCTGGGATTCAAACCCAGGTCTTCTGCAAAAGCAACCAGTGTTCTTAACCACTGAGCCATCTCTCCAGCCCCTAATTATTTATTTTTATTTGATGTGTATGCCTGTTTTACCTGAATGTATGTAAGTCCACCTGTGACACAAAATGCCTGCAGAGGCCAGAAGAGGGCATCAGATCCCCTGGCACTGAAGTTTTGGATGGTTGTTAACTGCCATGTGGGTGCTGAGAACTGAACCTGGGTCCTCTGCAGTAGCAGTCAGTGTTCTTAACTGCTGAGCCATCTCTCCAGCCCCAAAGTTTAAAGTCTCATGATGCTCTTTATTCTTGAGACAGAGTCTCGCTGTGTAGCTATGTAGCTCTGGCTAGCCTGGAGCTTGCTATATAGACCAGGTTGGCCTCAAACTCACAGATATCCACCTGCCTCTGCCTCCTGAGCACAGGGATTAAAGGCATGTGCCACTAAACCTGGCTTTTATGTGCCTTTGAAAGTAAATTTTAAAAATATGTTTTATTTATTTTTATTTTGTGGGTATGAGTGTATTGCCTGCATGTAAGTGCACCCATGTCATACAGTGCCTGCCAAGTCAGAAGAGGGTGTTGAATTCCCCTGGAACTGGAGTTATGGATGGTTGTTAGCTGCCATGTGGGTGCTAGGAATCAAACCTGGGTCCTCTGCAAGAGTAGCCAGTGTTCTTTAACTGCTGAGCCATCTCTCCAGCCCTAAAAGTAAATTTTTAAATTTTTTTATTTTTAAAAAATTTTATTTATTATTATTATTATTTATTATTAATTTTTTGGTCTTTTTGAGACAGGGTCTCCCTGTAGCCCCTGCTGGCCTGGAACTCACTATGTAGACCAGGCTGGCCTTGAACTCACAGAGATCTGCCTGCCTCTGCCTCCCGAGTGCTGGGACTAAAGGAGTGTACCACCACGCCTGGCTATTATTTTTATTTTATGTGTATGAGTGTATTGCCTGCATGTATGTGAGTGCACCCGTGTCGTGCAGTGCCACAGAGGTCAGAAGAGGGCTTCAGATTCCCCTGGAACTGGAGTTAAGGATGGTTCGTAGCTGCCATGTGGGTGCTGGGAATCGAACCTGGGCCCTCTGCAAGAGCAGTTAGTGCTCTTAACCGCTGAGCCATCTCTCCAGCCCCAAAGTTAATTTTTTAATTAAAATTTTATTGCATTTTATATATGTGTGTGTACGTGTGCATGTGTGTGCTTGTGTGCCACAGCACTCAACATATATGGAGGCCACGGGGACAACTTTTGAGAGTTGATTCTTTCCTTCTACCACATGGGTCCCAGGGATCAAACTCAGGTCATCAGGCTTGGTGGCAAGCTCCTGTTCCCTCTGGGCCATTTTGCTAGCCGGAAAGTCAAGTTTTGCTAGGCCTGGTGATACAGGCTTGTAATCCTGCTACTCAGGAGGTGGAGGTATGAGGATGGAGAAAGTTCAAGAACAGTATGTGTAAGACCAGCCTGGGTAACGTAGTGAGACCTTGTTCAAAGTAAAAGTTTTTAGGGCTGGGGATAGAGCTCATAAAGTTCGGGGGTAGAGATCCTGCCTTGCTTTCTCAAGACCCTGGGTTTAATTCCCAGTTCTGTGTTCTGTTTTTGTTTTAAGTCAATTTTCAAGGTACTCGCTGTCTTTTCTCCCTTCTAGGTTAATTTATTAGTGAGAACTCCCCGGTTTCCTCTGGCAGTGCTGCTGTCCAGAGTCACTGGTTGTCCTTTCCCCTGAAGATTTACGAAGGGAGTTTTGATGCATAGGTGTGCTTAGGTTTCTGAGGTTCCACCCTAAGGAACGCCTTCCAGAAACAGGTCCTCATGGGCCCTGTGGAGAGTGCTTTGGCCTGGCTCAAGCCTGGACTTTCCCTGAAGGATGGTATTAATGACACAATGGACACTAACCCTGTCATTTCTTCCTTTCTATCCAGTTTTCCCGAGCACCCCAGAACAGCCAGGCATGCCTTGTCCTGGAGAAGACAGTAAGTGCTTAAGTTTTGAATCCCCTTTTTAACATGTGCTGTGTGTTACACGTTGAACCATTGATCCCTCATGCCAGGGTAATGGGTGGGTTCCTTGTGTGAAGCAGGACTGGGGCCCAGAACCATTTACCCTGGTGAGGGATTGAACCTCAGCATGAGCAGCTGTTGTAACCTCAAGAGCTGTTTTCATTTTGGCTGGCCCCTCCCACTGTTTCTGACCAGTGCTTTGTCAGGGAGGGGTCGGCTTGGTCATTGGATGGCACAATGGAAGGTCCAGGGAGTGCCCTAATTTGGTACCAGGAGGAAAAGTCCAGTCTGAGACATCTGGACACCGTACCAGTACATCTGCCCCAGTGCTGACTACCCCAGGCCTGGCTCTCTCACCCGCTTCCTGCCTGTGTTGGCCTGTCCATTTCTCCATTGGATCTGTTGGTGGGAGATGAGGGAAGCAATCCTAGGAGCAGTGGGTTCCCAGGAGAGCTTCTGTCCTTGCCTCTTATTGTGTCCTGGAGGCCATGCTGAGAAAGTATCAAGGGAGGACAAGGCTTGAGAACTTTTGGGGTCTTGGCCAGTGAAGGAAAAGGACCTGAGGTTGCACAGGCCATTGTGATCAAAGGAAGCAGGTCATGGGCCCTTGTATTTTACCTCCAGTGGGTCAGGGAACCCGCCTGGGGCACCGCGTAGGGAAGTCAAGGGAGAAGATCAATAAGGTGGATGTAAGGGGTGCGTGCCCGGAGAGGCTCTTGACAGGCTGGGCAGGTATAGAGCCTGTGATACAGAAACTCCCTGCCTGAGCCCCACATAGCCTGTGCAGAATCCTCAGAACAGGTAGCCGGCATGTTGATTTGGGGGGTCCTTGTCTCTTGATGGGCTGTGAGGTTTCCTGTTGATTTTTCCCTGGTACTCTAGGACTCTCCCTCTGAGGTGCCCATGTTCCATGACATACATCTGGACAGGGTGTCTTTGTATGTAAAGGAATGAAATAATGCAGGAGCTGTCGTGATGGCTCGGTAGTAGGTAAAGTACTTGCTGTGTAGGCCTGACGACCTGAGTTCGGTTCTTGGAACTCATGTAAAGGTAGAAGGAGACAACCAGCTCTACAGAGTTATCCTCTGCCCTCCACATATACACATCATGGCACTTCACATGCGCCTGTACTCATGTACATACATACATACTTATACAATAATAAAGCTTTAAAAAAATTTTAAGAATAAAATAAAGCGAACATTTGGGAGGGAAGATGAAGTTCTGTCCACGGCCCTCCTCACCCTACACACTGCTGGTCAGCAGGTGGGACTTTCTGGGAGTATTGCCACCTAGATGACTTTTGGGCCTTGATGACATGATTGTATTCCTCTATTTTACCTTGTGCTGGGAGAGTCTACAGGAAGCCCCTGTGACCACCAGGCAAGGGGACGGCCTGCAGCATTTTGCTTCCATCTGGGTCCTGCCCTAGAAGCTCAGGCCCAGGTGGTTCAGTTGTCACTGCAGGGATGTCACAGGCTCCCTGAGAGCTTTGGGTCTCTGTTAAGGAGTAGAAATTGGGTGTGATGGGGTAGGTCCTTGTCACATGGGCATGCAGAGGATGCGGCTGAGTTCTGAGGACTGACCCGGGTACAGGTGGGTCCGTATTGTCACGTGGGCATGCAGAGGATGCGGCTGAGTTCTGAGGACTGACCCGGGTACAGGTGGGTCCGTATTGTCACGTGAGCATGCAGAGGATGTGGCTGAGTTCTGAGGACTGACCCGGGTACAGGTGGGTCCGTATTGTCACATGGGCATGCAGAGGATGCGGCTGAGTTTTGAGGACTGACCCGGGTACAGAAGTAGGTCCTTGAGATGCTGAGGTGGTTCAGTCTCTGGCAGACACTCAGTTTTGCCAGAACATTCCATAGAATGTTTGTCGAGAAGGTCATAGGCTGGATACCCTGCTCACACTCACCCTGCCCTGTCTGCTGTTGTCAGCCTGGCTAGATGGTGCATGAAGTGTTCATCTGTCTGGGGTCAGGAGTTGTGTGTTGGCATTCTGTTTTCTGCAGCGTATCACACCTCTTACTTGATATCCATATTCATCTTAGACAGGAAAACCCTACTCTGGTTACCCAGGGGCTGCCATGGGGGAACTGTGTGACTTTGATGCCTATAAAGACATCCATGCTTATAGTTTTGCTGAGGGTCAGTGAGGAGGGTCAGTCTGGTGGATGTAAGTGGCCAGAATGACCCTCCCCGAGCTCATTAAGGTCATGTGAGATGGATGGATGGGACAGGTGGGCACAAGTAAGTGGGTGAAGTTTTGGAAACTTTGCAGGACCTGGTTGATGTGGAACAGGGGAGTGCCTACTGGGAGTACCACACTGTGCTGGTCTGCCAGTCTCAGCAGATCACTCTCAACCCCTCCTCCTCTAGGGGCCAGTTAGAATCTAATCAGATTCATGGGGATTTCACTTCATTGTAAAGTGTTTAACATTTACCATTTCAACCACTGTGCAGGAAACAGCTCAGCAGCATTTAGTGTGTTCACACAGCTTGGTGCCACCACCTCTACCCCATTCCAAATGCATCCTCACCTTCAGCAGCCACTCAGGGCCCCCGGCCTGGTAGCCACTGGCCCACTTTCTGTCTCTGTGGGTTTGCCTGACTGGGCATCTGGCCTGAGACTTGCACGCTCTGCAGCCGGATGCCAGCTTTGTTCCCAGCATTGTCTTCGCAGGCCCTTCTGTGCTGTCGGCACGTTCCATCTAATCTAAGTTGATTTCTGGCAGAACACACATAATTTATCACTTTTATTACTTTTTTTTTTTGAAATGGGGTCTCATGTTGCCTAGGCTGCCCTAGAACCCCTGAACTCCTGGACTCAAGCAGTGCTCCTGCCTCAGTCTTCCAAGTACATGGGGTGCATGGTGCAGCGCTGCCCGTTTCCTTTGCCTATGTTTGAACTGGGCTATTTTTGTTGGTGAGTGTTAGGAGTTTCTGTGTCAGGTATGTGCTTTGCAAACACTTTTCCTTTCTATGTGTTGCCTTCTTTGTTGAAAGAGCCTTTGACATACAGAGTTTTACATTTTTCTTGAAGTTCAAGTTATCTGTTTTCTCTTTTTAAAATTTTATATTTTATGCTTATGACTGCCTACATGTATGTAAGTGTACCTGTGTCATGAAGTGCCCATGGAGGCCAGAAGAGGGTGCCAGATCCCTGGAACTGGATTTATGGAAGGTTGTTAGCCACCACGTGGGTGCTGGGAACCAAACCAGGTCCTTGCAAGAGCAGCCAGTGCTCCTAACTGCTGAGCCGGCTTTCCGGCCCCTATTTTCTCTTTTGTTTACATGCCTTTGGTGTTGCATCTGAGGAATTGTTGGCAATGATGTGATGTTTTCACTCTGTGTTCTACAGTTTTATAGTTTCATCCCTGATTGTGTGTGTGTATGCATGCATGTATGTGTATGTGTGCGTGTGTATATGCATGCGTGTGCTTGCATGTCTGTATGCGTGTGTGCACATGTGTGTATCTGTGCATGTGTGGACTTTTTTTTTTTTTTTTTTAATATGGGGATCACGTATCTATTTTGGGTTAGTTCTTACGTTTCACGTAAGGTAAGAGTCTAATCTTATTCCTCTATGTGGAATCCAGTTTTTCTAGCTCCATTTGTTAAAAAGATTCTTCTTTTTCCATTGACGGTCTTAACACCCTTGTTAAGTCATTTGCGTGTGCATGCAAGGATCTATTTCTGGGCTTCGCACTTGTTAGGGTTTATATGTAACTTCATGGGCTCATGTTTTTGAACTCTTGGTCCCTAGCTGATGACACTGCTTGGGAAGGTTCTGGAACATTTGGACACTGGACCTAAAGGGCTGAAGTGGAGTTGGAGGGGTTGGTGTACAAGGTTAACCAGATTCTGGTCTGAGTTCTCTGCTACAAGGTCTGCCAGTGCGTGAGAAAGCTGCCACCTTGCAGCCAGCAGCCGCCCACCACCATGCATGCAGCTGCCTGCCACCACGCCTTCTACCACATGGTGGACTCTGCCCCCCAAACCATGAGCCCAAATAAGTCTCTTCTCGTAAGTGGCTTCTTGTCAGGCATTTGTCACAGAAATGAGAAAAGTAAATAATAAATGACTTCGTTGGTCTAAGTGGACATAAGGGATGCTTCCATTGCTGTAACCTTGCCATAAGCTTTTTTTTTTTTTTTTTTTTTTTTTTTTTTAGACAGAGACAAGGTCTTATATAGCCCAGGCTGGCCTTGAACTTGCTCTGTAGCTGAGGATGGCCTTGAACCCTGACCCTCTGCCTCTACTTTTCAAGTGCTGGAATTACAGGTATGTGCCGGTATGACTGAATTTTCAGTAAGTGTTAAAAGTCCAGAAGAGTGGGTTGCTGGAGATGGAGCTTGGTAGTAGAGCACTTGTCTAGCAGGTCACCACCAGTGCCAAAAAAAGTAGGTCCTCTGGGTCTCTGTCAGAATTTGCCTTCTGGACCCTTAATATTCCACATGAATTTTAGAATGGGCCTTCTATTTATTTATTTTTTTTTAAGTTATCATACTTTAATATGTGCTGAAGAGAGAACCTAGGTCCTGAGGCCCTCTAGGCACTCACTCTACACAGAGCTGCACCCCCAGCTCCAGTGTAGACATCTTAAGTCTCCCAGTCCATGAACTAGAATGTTTCCATTTATCTTCTTTAATTTCTTTTAGCAATGTTTTGAAGTTTTCATTTTACAGGGATCTTGTTGTTTGTTTTCTTTTCTTTTGTGGTACTGGGAATTGAATCCAGGGCCTTGCACAGCACGCCTGTAAGTACTCGATCATTGAGCAACATCTCTATACCAGCCTTTCACCTTCTTGTTTAATTTTTATTTTTGTTTTTGTTTTTTGTCTTTTTGAGACAGGGTCTCCCTATAGCTCCAGCTGGCCTGGAACTCACTATGTAGACCAGGCTGGCCTTGAACTCACAGAGATCCGCCTGCCTCTGCCTCCCGAGTGCTGGGATCAAAGGCGTGCACCACCACACCCAGCTCCTTCTTGTTTAATTCTTAAGCCTTTTCTTTCTTTTTAATATGATTATACATGGAACTGTTTTCTTAATTTCCTTTTTTGATTATTCCTTGTATAGAAAGACAAGTGATTTTTTTTTCAAAGTAACAGGAAATCTTTATTTAAAGCAAAGTATCTATTAGAAAGGAAGACACTATCAGATGAACAGCGGTCCAGTGCACAAAGGTATCCGAGGGCCAAGACAAGTGATTGCGTGTTCACTTAGACCTTGCTAATTTACTGAACTTTTTATTAGTTCTAACAACTTTGTTATTTTAGGGTTTTCTACCTAGAAGATCATATGATCTGCAAACAGCAGTAATTCTTCTTCCTTTCCAACTTGGAAATCCTGAGTGTACCTCATTCGATTGTGTTGGATAGAATTTCCATGTTGTTTTGAAAACGGCGAGGGCAAGCCTCTCAATCTTTGCCTTCATGTTGGAGGAAACGTGTTCACTGTGGGTGTTTCCCTTAGGACTTTAATGTGCTGATACGGCGTCTGTTCCTGGGTCATTGCTTGTTTATATCATTAAGTTATTTAATTTTGTCAGTGTTTTTTTCAGTACACGTCTTTCAATGTGTCTATCACCAATCAATTTTCTTTATTTCCATTTTTATTCTTGTATATGTGTGTGCCTATATGAATGTAGCCACGTAAGTGCAGATACCCTTGGAGGCCAGAAGAGGGCATCAGCTCCTCTGGTGCTGGAGTTATAGGTAGTTGTGAGCTGCCTGAAGTGGGTGCTGGGAACTGGACATGGGTCCTCCATCAGTGTACTACACATTCTTAACCACTGAGCCATCTCTCTGGCCCCAAACTGATCAGTTTTCTGCCTTGAGTTTTCTTTGAGTCCCATGGGTAAAGCTCACTTGGGCATGTTATGCAATTTTTTCTTAATTATTGCTGAATTTGTTTTACTAGTATTTTGTTGGGGATTTTTTTTTTTTTTCTCTTTTTAATCCTTGTTGATGCTAGTCATGAGCTTCAGGGCCCATCTAGATAACATAAAGACATTCATCTTGGCTTCTGCAAACAAGGTCACACCAGCAGGTTCTAGAAAGAGGATGTGGGCACATCTCCTGGGGGACCACTGTTCAACTGTCCTCAATTGGTGGCTACATTGAAGTCCACTTGTGTGCCTTCTTGTACGTTGGTGGGGCCAGTTCGACTACCTCATCCTCCTTACTTGTGGGTGGCCTTATGCTGGAGATTATGTCTGTGACTGGGGTGGCCATGAGGCACCTGGTGGGTTTTGGGTCCATGTGTAGACTCCTGGAGCCTGAAGTAGATAATGGGTTTGTGTAAGGTAATACCTCCAGGTCTGACTCCTGGCCCCATGTCCGCCAGCCTGTTTGCTTCTCACATCGACTGTCCTCCTACCTACTGAATGGCTGTGGCCACTGTCCCACTTACTCTCCATCCAAGACTTTGGACGCTTCCTGACGTGGGCAAGATGGTGACCCAGAAGCAGACTGGGGCAGAGGGAGCCTTGACAGGGATGTAGTCCCCAAGGGAAGCTGAGGAGGTAATCTGTTCAGAGAATAGCCTGAAGCACCTTGGGACATGGTGTGTGTAACCCAAGAAAGTGCTGGCAGGAGGCCGGGGGAGTGGGGGTTCAATGGTAGGGTCTGGCCTAGCATTCAAAAGGCTTTGATTCCATCGCCAGTATTAGAGAAAGAAAATGAAGGCCCCGGAGTGTAGCGGTCATGTGACCACCATCCTGCCAGATGAGTCTATAGCATGACTTTGGGCAGGTGGGCCAGGTTTCTAGTGCTCAGTTTCCCCCTTGGTAAATGGGGACTATGAGGTTAATGGCATTTAGAAGGGTGCACACCTATAATCCCAGCACTTGGGAGGCAGAGGCAAGAGGATCAAAAGTTCAAAGTCATCTTTCACTAGGTAGTTAATTCCAGCCCAAGTTTGGCTACATGAGACCTGTCTCAGGAAACAACAAAACCAACAAAGAAGGTTACTGGAACTCTCTGATTCTGCTGTACCTGCCAGCTGGTGATCAGGTAGGAATGAGAGTTCCTTATCAAGTGCCACCACTGCTTCACATAGTCCTGGCCTTGTCCTGGAGATTGAGAGGAAGTAGCCAAGCTCATATTGGGCAGGGGTTGTTTTTACCAGGTCATTGGCTGAGAGCCTGTCATGGCTCTCAGTGGGCTGTGTTACTGTGGGTGGACACTGCAGAATCCTTCCAGCTCCGAGAGGAGATTTGCTAGTATTTATATGTAGGCTTATTGTTTTGTTAAAAACCCAGTTCCATTCAGACACGTCTCAAATTATTTTCAACAAACTGGAAAAGCTACTTTTTGGCCTAAAATAGGCTTCTAACAAAATTAGCAATCAGCCAATTCAGCCTGCATTTTCTAGAATTCTGCAAAACTGGATATTTCAGACTGGACTGGAGGAGAGAAATTGGCCAGACAGTGGTTGTGACGCAATGTAATCATGTTTCTAAATTTTTTTTATTATTTTTATTTTATGTGTATGCATGTATTGACTGCATGTAGGTTACTGCACCCGTGTTGTGCAATGCCCGTAGAAAGCAGAAGAGGCCGTCGGATCCCCTAGGACTGGAGTTACAGACAGTTGTTAGCTGCCATGTGGGTGCTGGGATTCGAACCTGGGTCTTCTGGAAGAACAACCAATGTTCTTAAGCACTGAGCCACCTCTCCAGCCCCGCATTTGTAAATTTTTATGTTAAGCACATTTTTCTTAGTGAATCCCATTATGAATGTCATGATTCTGTTATTGTGTGACGTTTTTAGTCCTACGGGCCTGCAGCCTCTCCAATGCAGGGCCAGGAACTAAATATTGTGGATTCTGTTGTCTGTCTTAAGTATCAGCGGCCATCACTGTATTGTACCTCAATGAGTGTACCAATAAAACTTTAGAGATTCTGAATTTTCATTTCACGTACTATTATGTGTCTCAAAATATCATTTTATCTTATTCAACCAATTAAAATGTAAGAATTTTTTTTTATTTTTTAAGGGCTAGGATAGAACTCATAGCCTTGTACAAACTAGGGGCAAGCATCCAACTGTTGCTATTAAGATACACTCACAGCGTTTGTTTCTTATGAGACAGGGTCTTACTGTATGGCTCAGGCTGGCCTTTAGCTTGTAATCCTCCTTCAGCTTCCCAAGTGAGGGAATTACAGATCTGCTACCACCACAGCTGGCTCAAGAATCATTCTTGCCAGGCTAGAGTACTAGGAGACTGTGCCTTGCATGCCTTTCTAAGTGCCACATTTATGAGTTTTTCTGAAGTGTTCTATGCACATCTGATCAGCTGCCAAAGGAGGAAGCCTTGCCCTTTGAGAAATGGTTTCCCTTCATTTAATGCTTGACTGAGGGCACTGGAATTTGAACCCATAGCTCAGGCAAACAAACACAGATCTCCGAGTCTATGTTGCTGTGATACAGGTGTGGCACAGCCAGCAACAGGTCAAGGACAGCCAACACTGAGAAGTGGACTTGTCACTTAGAGGTCCCCAGGGTGAGGCCCATGCCGTGCAGGTCCTTGGGAGTCCTCAGGGTTGGTTGGTAGACAGGGAGCAAGAGGCACACATTCTCTTGAGCGCCTTCATGTGGTTTTACGGGAAAGGCTGGGTAAGGCCGAAGAGCAGGCTTAAATTTGACTGAGCTGTTCCTGGCTGCCTAGCACCAGCTATGATGTGTTCCAGTTAGAAACTTGTCTTGAAGTACGAGGGCATGTAGAAGAGGTGATCTGAGTGCGGGTCTGGGTTGTTTGTTTTGCATTTGGAAAATTACTTCAAAGCAAGTTCTGTGCTGCCTCCAAGAATTGGTTCCTGTGAGGGGCATCCCATCCAGGGACAGCAAGTCCCAAAGGCCAACATGTCAGGAAGGCAGAAAACAAGGAAATACAGTCAGTGTTCTTGTAACAGCACAACAGAAGTTTGAACAGGGCACTTGCCTTTGTGTCCTCTGCCCTAAGGCATGTAAATCAGAGCAGGGCACTAACTTTCCCCCACCTCTGCTCCCCAGTACTGGCAAGGTGGGTCACTGGGTTTGTTTCCTGAGTCCACCTGGGGTATGATCCTACCCATAGGAGCATGGTCGTGACATGCTATTCAATGGCCCAGGCTGGTATTTACTTGCCCCTTGACATGTTTACCAGAACTGGAGGAAGCGGGGTGTGGTGGTGCATCCCTGTAATCTCAGTAACTCAGCCGGCAGAAGCTTGAGGATTGTGCAAGTTCAAGGCTATCATAGACTGCATGGTGAGTTCCAAGCCAGCCAGGGCTGTATAATGAAAGAAAGGAAGGGAGGAAGGGGAAGGAAAGGAAAGGTGAGCAATCTGGAGGAAATGCGGGATACCTGGGCGTTTAGGGCACCATGTACCAAGGTGGGAGTGAAGGTCAAGCTGTCCATCGTTGGCTCCTAGTCTGCCTGGGAGACTAGACTGGCTGTCACACACAGTGTGTTAGTGTGTTAGGTCCTATACTAGGTGATGGGCCACCTCCTACTTTGGCCTAGGTGTGTGTGGTGCCAGGCTATCAAGGGATGCTCAGCTCCCTGGGAAGCTGCTTTCTCTGTTTTGGCTTTGGCTATCTCCTACTGACCCCTCTATGTGGTAGATGCAATGACCACATGCAAAGGCCACCTGACCTAGGGTTTGACCGCCAGTGTATGGTCAATAATCCTCATCCCTGGCACAGGACAGCCCCAGGGTGCTTGTGGCCCCTGGATGTTCACAGTCCTTGAGCATTTGCATGGAGCCCATCCTGAATGCAGTTCATGGGCCACTTGCTGTGCCTGTAGTTGCTGTGCTCTGAATCCCAGCCTGGGATTGATGGAGGGGACCCCGACCCCACCCCCCACCCCCGTGTGTCTCAACCGTGACATTTTAAAAGACTGAGTGTGAGCTCTCCCTGGCTGGGCCTTGGGTGGCCCTTGTCCTGTCCAGCACTTGCTCAGTGCAGAGGCTTGTTTTCGTGTGACGTCAGCTCCTCCGTATCCATGCCGTGTTTTAGTTTGTGCCTCAGCTGCCGGCTGTAGCTTCCCAGGGGAGCCGGGTACCACCCGGGCTTGGAGACATGAGGAGGCAGGGATGTGAGAGGCAGGGAGCCGGACAGCCAGCCTTCCATTAGATGTCTGCTTCTCCGGAGGTAGCCTGCCCTGTGTGTTCTGGGTCTGGAGGCCCACCCTGCCTATTGTCGGGCCTCCCGGGGACGCAGCATCGGCTCCTTAAAGGGACAGAAGATGCCTCCTTGCACGCCCACCTCCGGTAGAGCATAAAGAATTCTGTGCTGAGGAGGCAGCAGAAGAAAGCGGGTGAGTAATGCGCATCTCTCCGTGGATTTTCCGCCAGGCCCAAGGTGGTGGCGTTGCAGGCCGTGGGCTCAGGCTGCGGAGCTGCGAGTCAGCATTTCGGGTTCCATCCTGGCTCTGCCAAGCCTCCGTGCTGCACAGATGTTCCGGTGCTGACTGCCGGGCAGGGACGCTGCAGCGGCACCAGGCAGCAGTGCTGGGGAAGGCTCGCCGAGAGGCTGTTGTTCCCCCTGCTGACAGATTTTCAGAAAAATAAGCCGTTGCAGAGCATGCCGAGCCAGCGATGCGGCTGATGGGCGTGAGGGAAGGAGATGTGCACGGATGGTATGTGCCCGAGGCCTGGGGTGGGCATCCGCTGCAGAGGCTGGGAGGCTCTAGGCTCAGGGAAGCCTCGTTTCCTCCCCAGCCTGGCCCTGGGGAGGCTGTCGGGAGCAGCGCTGTGGTTGGGCTGTCACCGTCGTGGTCTGTGTCGTTGCTTTCTTCTCGCTCTGCACCGCTGCAAGTGGAGGGGTCGATGAGACCACAATGGTGAGGTCTGGGTGCCCGCACCTGTTCCCATAAACAAGTGCTTCCCTGGTTTGTGGTCGTTCTGAGCCTGCCCTGCCTTCCTGAGCTCTGGCTTTGCACCGGTGACAGCCTCTCGTTGGAACCTGGGTGGCACGAAAGGCACCAACGTTCACAGCTCGGCCAGCGTCCTCCGATGTCGGCAGGGAGTGTGGCCCTGGTACCCGGTTTTCCATTCTGAGATGGTTGGAGGTAGACTTGGATGGGTCTAAGGGCTGCATGGGATGTGGGGTGGCATAGGAATGGGGGTGCTTTTTTGACGTCCATTTTGCAAGGTTTTTAAAAATATATACAAAAAAAAAAAAACCCAAAACAACAACCAGCTTCCCCTGCCAAGTTAGCAGGAACCTTGGGGCCCGGACAACCAGGTTGGTGGAAGGTGGCTCTCCCTCATTTGGAGGGTGCAGGTGCTGGCAGAGCACCCCCCCCCCCAGGGGGAGTATTGAGCACCCCTCCCCCAGGCACAGGCTGCTCCATGCATCAGAATAGGTCTCAAGGGTGACTCGTTTGTTTTGGGTCCTTGAATTTTAAAATACAGGGTTTGGATGGGTGGGAGGGAGAGATGTTGGGGGTGTTTGCCCCATCCAGTACCTGCCAGCAAGGAGAAACGAGCTGTGTCATAGTTTTTCTGGGATGTCTAGGTGCCATGGCCTCTTCCTTTCCTGAGACTGCTCTCCTGCAGTGTGTGGCCGAACCTTTAGCATGTGGACGTGTGGCTGGGGTCTCCAGAGCTGGTTGGGGCTTCAGATTTTCCTGGTAGCTTCTGACCATGTGGTCCTTGGTAGTTTCACAGAGCCACAATCTGGGGATAACTTCAAGAAGCCAAGGGTCCCTCCCCCCAAAGCCAGCCCTGTGGATACTGACAGAGCACAGAATGGACCATGCTATGTGTCACCTGTTTTTGTGTCTTGGCCAAGTTTGTATAGAGACCACTTTCCTGTCTCAACTGCATCAGCTTCCAGTGGGCTCCTTCCACTGCATCTTTGTAAAGTTCAGAGGCACCAGCAATTATGTAAGGAGTTGGGTACTGTGTGCTGTTTAGCTGTGAATTCCATCTCGCCTCCTAGACTTTGCCTCTGAGCCCCCAGGCTACTGCCTTGCAGTACTTGCTGGACTGCCTGTTAATCCATCAAATCGCACAGTTAGGACTGTGCTTGGAGCCCCTGGAGTCCCATCAGCCCAGGCCTGGAGTTGCTGGTAGCTCCAAACCTCCTACTGGGATTATTGGGACTGTGAAGCTTGGCTGTGGGGCCAGCAAATATTCTTGGAAGTTTCGCCCATCACATCATCTGATTTCTTATGTGTCTGTAGAGTGTTCTGTTCACCACAGATGAACTGAGGTCCGATCATCAGGAGGACTGTCAGGGGACTGGGCTGCAAACTTCTGGGAGTCTCAACACTGGTGGTGGTTGTTTCCTTTACTGACTTGGATCTGTTTCAAGGATGTACTGATCAGCAGGGACCATCTTGAATGAAGGAACACTTCTAAATGGGCTGTTTGTAGAGGCCAGGGCCAGTATGGTGCTATCTTTGGTAAGGTTTGGTGATATCTGAAGAACCCAGACTATTCCCTTTATTAAAAATTGTTTTGAGTTATTTTTATTTTATGTGTATGAATGTTTTGCTTGCATGTATATAAGTGAACCATGTGCATGCAGTGCCTGTGGAGGCCAGAAGAGGGTGGCAGATCCCCCTGGAACTGGAGTTATAGACAGTTGATAGCTACCATGTGGGTGCTGGGAACTGAACCTGGGTTCTCTGCAGGAGCAGCCAGCCCTCTTAACGACTGAGCCACCTCTCCAGTCTGACTGTTCCCTGTCTCAGCTTGTCCCTTGGTGCTTTTGGGCATCAGTGCGTCTGACCTCATCTCATTCACTAACTCCCTTTCACTGCCTCGTGCCACAGGGTGTTTGCTCATGCTGTGTCCTCCCCTCCTAGCACAATATGGTACTGGAGCCACAGTTCCCACCCTTACCTCATAGGATGGCCAGGCACCCCAAGGTGTCCAGCTCCCAGCTAAGGGACCAGGCAGGGAACAGGTTCAGTGTATGTTGCTTTATGAAAGGGCAGAAAAGCCTGGTCCAAAATAGGCCATATCCGCCTATTATTTTTCCAATTCAGCTTTTGGTAATGAAATTACAACCGTTTCCATTCATCCAGGAGACAGCTTGGTAACCCCCCTGCCCCAGAGTATTTGGACATGGTGGTTTATTTTTAAGACTGCCCTAAATATCCTATATGTAGAGTAGGGCACCTCATTACGGCAGGCTGCTTTTCCTGTTTCTGTCTCTGAGGCCTCTGTGCAGAATCAGCCAGATTCTGTCCCTCTCCAGGTGGCCACAGGGAACCAGGTGTCGGTAAACAGAGGGTCTTAAGGGTGCTGGACCCCAGTAAGCCAGGAGGCCGCCTCAGCTTCTGTGTGATCCTTTATTAGATACACAGGGGTTTTCACAGGGTGGGGGTTTGAATGTGTCTGATCTTTGTGCTTGCATGTATGCGTGTGTGTGTGTGTGTGTGTGTGTGTGTGTGTGTGTGTGTGTGCATGGATGGGTGGATATGTGGACCGGTGGATGGGTAGGTGAGGGGGTTGGGTGATGTGGAGACCAGGGGCTGACCTCAGGTGTTCCTCTCTAACACTCTCCACCTTACTTTTTGAGGGAGGGTCTCACTGAAACTGAAACTCACCAATTCAGATAGGCCAGCAGACCAGGGATCTGCCTGTCTCTGCTGCCCCAGCACTAGAATTGTTACCTGACTATTTATGTGGGTGCTAGGGGTCCAAATTCAGGTCTTCATGCTTTTGTTACTGAATCATCTCCCCAGCCTCATGCCCAGGTTTTTTTGTATTTTCTTTTTTCTTTTTAAAGTTTGGCTTTTAAATGTCTCTTTTGGTGGAGATTTAGAAAAATATGATTTCCATCAAGATGGAGCCACGCTATGTTGGCATCAAGCAGTGAAGGACCTGGATGGGGTGCAGGCTACCAGTGTCCATCCTGGTTGCCCTGGTCATGGACTCTGAATTTGCTCTGATGTTGAATGGGAAAGCTGCAGGAACCAAATGAGGTCATACTGAACCCAGGAAGACAGCCTGTGTTTCATCCTGGTCAGGAAGCTGTCACCAAATGCTCATGTATAAACTTGGCATTGTATATTATTATTAATTTTTTAAAATTTTATGTGTATGAGTGTATTGCCTGCATGTATGTGAGTGTACCCGTGTTGTGCAATGCTGCAGAGGTCAGAAGAGGGCTTCAGATTCCCCTGGAACTGGAGTTAAGGATGGTTGAGAGCCACCATGTGGGTGCTGGGAATCAAACCCAGGTCCTCTGCAAGAGCAGTCAGTGCTCTTAACCGCTGAGCCGTCTCTCCAGCCCCTGTATATTATTTTTATAACTTATTTTTTGTTGTTTTTGTTTTTTGTTTTTAGACAGGGTCTCACTGTCTAGACCTGGCTAGACTGGAACTTGCTATGATAGACCAGGCTGGTCTCGAACTCACAGAGATCTGCCTGCCTCTGACTAGCAAGTGCTAGAGTTAAAAGTGTGCACCACACTCCTCTGCTTCCTCTTCTTCAAGGGTCACGGAGCTGATATGGTTTGAGACACCCTCCAGAGACCTGGGAAAGGGGATGTGGGTGGCAGAGTTTTATATTCTAAAAAGTACACTTGTTCTAGCTGCGCCTGTGGTGATCATTCAGCTGAATGCTGCCTTGGCTTCTGGCTTCTAGTATGATTCAGAAGTTCGGCATTCTGATACAATATGTATGTGCGTGTGTGTGTGTGTGCATGTGTATGTGTGTGCATGTGTGTACGTGTGTGCATATATACGTGTATGTATGTGTGTGTGCGTATGTGTGAATGTGTGTGTGTGCATGTGTATGTGTGTGCATGTGTGTACGTGTGTGCATATATACATGTATGTATGTATGTGCGTATGTGTAAATGTATATGTGTGTGCATGTGTATGTGTGTGTATGTATATATGTGTATATGTGTACGTGGGTGTGTTCTTCAAAGTTTTTAGTATGTTTTTATTTGTGCTCATGTTCTCAAGTTTCCTGGTGACGTCCCTTGTGTGGAGCTTTTAGGTCTCTTGTGTTAGGAACTTTAAGAGTTGACACATGGGGCATTTAGGTGTGGGGAACTTCATATGGGTTTTCTTGCATGACTGATCCCCTCCGTTGTCCTTTTTAGAGCTCCCACCGGCCGCTGGTTGGGCTCTTGGACTGGTCCTTAGTTTTTCTTATTTCCTAACTGTTTTCCAGAAGACAGCATCAGGTCTTCTCCAAGCCATCCCTTAAATGCCATCCCATCCTCTCTCTCTCTCTCTCTGTCTCTTGTCTCTCTCTCTCTCTCTCTCTCTCTCTCTCTCTCTCTCTCTCTCTCTCTCTCTCTCTCTCTCATCAGGAGCCAGCTGACCTTGTTAGTCTTCTTATATAACCAGGCTGGCCTGGCACTTGTTGTGCAGCCCACGCTGGCCTCAAACTTGCAGCAGCCCTCCTGCCTCAGGCCCTATAGGCACTTACCACCATTCTTGACCCTTTCTTTTCTTTAAACTTCCAAGAAACCTTTGTTGTTCTCTGATCTTCCTTTTAATAATAGTGTTCAGCTCTTGAGCTGGAGATCTATCAGAGTGTTTGGCTAGCATGCACGGTGCCCTGAGTTCAGTCCCCAGTACCACATAAAACTGAGTGTGGTGGTGCAAACTTGTAATCTCAGTACTTGGGAGGTGAAGCCAGGAGGATCAAGAGTTCAGGGTGGGGCCTGAGCGATGGCTCATTGGGTAAAGGTATTGCCACCAAACCTGATGAGTTGAGCTCGATCCCTGGAGCCCATGTGATAGCAGAAGAGAAGCAATTCCCACAAATTGTCTTCTGACCTTCACAGGTGTACCTGTATACATGCACACACGTACATACATAAGTAAATAAGCATAATAAAAATGGGTTTTTTTTAACAAAGAATTTATGGTCATCGTCAGCTACATAGCCAGCCTGGATTACTCTGGGGTGGGGGTAGGAAGGAAAGGACCTGGCTCTTGCTACATACTGGTGCTTTGTGGTTAGTAATTATGATGGAGAGGTATCATCCTGCAGTGTGACACCGTATGGCTTCAGGTCTTCACACATGTGAGGTCACTACATCTTCAACATGCCCTGTGAGGTACACACCTTTATTTTCTCCAGTTGGTGGAGAAAGTACTATCCGAGGCCCAGAGAAGTCAAGACATTTTCCCAAATCACGGAGCCTTATGTAGCAGAGCTGGGCCCCAGTCCATGCTGTTTGCTATAGTGCCCCATGGTCCAAGTATGTTTCTTCTGTCAGACCCCCAGCTTGGTCACCTATCAGCTCCATGACCCTTGTCAGTGCACTGTCTGCCCAGGTCTCAGACCTTCATAAAATGGAGGTAATGGTGCTTGTGGGCTTAGTCCCCCAGTTGTGGCAAGGACTAAACTAACCGATGCAGTACTTGTGTCTGCCATGCACCCAGTGAGGTGAGCCACAGAGGGTGCTGATGGGCTCACTTCTGTGCTTCTCTGGCCTCCTGCACAGCTTTGTTCCCCAGGGTTCTTTCCTCCTGCTTATCTTGACCCTGAAGACCCTCGGGCTTATGAGGTACCACCACCTTTTCCAGGGAGCACTCCCCTCCCCCGCCCCCAGGCAGGGCTGGTCCATGTCCTGGGGAGCATCCTGCTTAGGGCAGGTCCAGCTTCTCACCGAGGCTGTTTCCAATTGGAGCCCTGATTCTGTCAGCTCTGGGAAAGGAAAGACATCTGGAGTCACCCTATCCTCAGGAGCATGGGAGTGAGAGCATCTCAGGGTGCCTGGGTCTGGCTCCTGACCTTTGAGACTGACCCCCTTGCTGAATCTTGACAGGAAGGTCCTAGGCAGTTTGCAAGGACACGACCTTACTGTTTGTTCCTGTTCCCTTGGGTGACCTTTAAGTGCATGGCCACTGTGGGGACTCACCTGCACCCCTCTCCCCCAGGGTAGTATTGATAAGAGAGAATAAGGCCAGGTGACACAGCACGGTCTGGGGGAAGAACACCCTTTGAGACTAGACAGAGCTCCTCAAATACAACACCTTAGGGTCGACTAGAAGCCATGTGATCAGATTTCCTTGGTTTTCCCGTATCCTCTCTCTGTCCCAGGGTGCTGCCCAAGACCCCATATTGTACCCATGTTGCACTCAGCTGTTTCCTTTGCATGGCTTCATATGTTTTCGAGAGCATAGAGAGTGCTGATGGGTGTCTGTCACCCTCCATTTAGTTTTGGTGATGCTTTCTTGTACCTAGGCTGGTCAAGGGTTTGGGGAGGAAGACTTTGGGGGTAAAGGCCTCTCCTGTCACTGAGTCATTGCCTCAGACTGCCCAGTACCCACACAGCTCGGTCCTGCTGTTGTTGGCCTCTTGGCTGAGCAGTGAACCAGGTATCTCCACCAAAAAGTGGCCTTCCCTGCTCCTCAGCTGTTTAGGGGAGGGTGGCACCACGGCCCCCACATGGCAGGTCATCTGTTCCCCTTGAGGGTGGAGGATCTACCTCACCCAGGTAGATGCAGGAGTCTTCTGGCTCATCTCTCCTCCCAGTTAATGGATCTCCCACCTGTGGCTGTGGCCCTTTAGAGTCTGGGTTAGAACCTTTTACTTGTTTTGCTACCCCAATTGACCTGGCCTTTGGAGCTCTTCCAGATGGGTTCTGAGGGACAGTGACAGGTGGCCAGGGGCCACAAAGGTCACTGGCTGGAAGAGGAGTGAGTCAGTGAGAAGGTCATGGGCATGTCTGGGCAGGGATGTATAGAACTCAGGAAGTCCTTAGGGCCAAAGACCCAGGAACAGAGTTGGACCTTGGGAACCTGGGGTCAGACCGTTGGGTCAGGCCAGGGTCAAGGGACTAGAGAGGAGAGGCCACTACACTGTGGACCTCCTGTAGTCCTTGGCTTTGTGACCATGTGTGGGCAGCCAGTATGGTGCCTACCTTATATATCTCACAAACAGACAGCTGATGGGGTAGGCCATGTGGGGCTTGATAGATGTCCTGGTACTAGACATAGGCATCCCTTCCCCGTTCTGTCCTTGTAGCTGTATCTTACCCGTGCTTTCCCACTTACCTGGACAGAAGATGGAGGCAGGTAAGAGCAGGGTGCAGGATGGTCTGTGTCTAGTCTGTCAACCTTCCATCATGCTGCTGAGCAGACTCACACCTGGGGTTCCATCGAGAATGCAGACTGGACACTTGAGCTGGTGGTGCCCGAGCTTCTTCCCACACAGAGCTCCCAGAATGGATGTCTAATTGCCAAGAGTGCCTGGTGTATGCCTTCTTCCCCCTGAGGCAGGTGTCTGGGAGAGGGAGAGATGGCACCCTCATGTGGGTGCAGGTGTGCACAGAGGGGCTCCAAGCTCCTTGAGTTCTTCAAGGCAAACCTGGTAAAACACAACAGTTGCTGTTGTCTGGCTGTCTGACTTAAACCAAAAGGCAACAGAGAAAACTGACTTTGTATGAGGACTATAATTAATCATTCTGTGACTATAAGATACTCATTAAAAATCCCTAGCTGGAGGGGCTGAAGAGATGGCTCAGCAGTTAAGAGCACTGACTGCTCTTGCAGAGGACCCAGGTTCGAGTCCCAGCACCCACATGGAGACTACAAACCATCCTTAACTCCAGTTCCAGAGGAATCCGAAGCCCTCTTCTGACCTCCGCTGCATTGCACGACACGGGTGCACTCACATACAATGCAGGCAATATACTTGTACACATAAAATAAAAATAATAAAATATTTTTTTAAAAATCCCTAGCTGGTAAGTGTTCTACCTGGACTCTGGGAAAGGCAGGGGAGCCAGGAGTTGGGCTATGGCCTGTTTTCCCCATTTAAATACTCCTGTCAGATGGCCTTGAGGCTGCACACACAGAGGGGCTTACACAGTGGGCCCTCAAGGGTGAAGCCCCTCCTTAGGGGCTTTACTGGAGAAAGACATCAGGGGGGTGACTGGACTCAATTTGGTTCATCACCTGAGCATCCATACTTGTCATAGCACCTCAGAGCGACGACACCTGTTTGGCCCATCACAGGCTGTCCCTCACCTTTGTAGCACTTACAGATTTGTAAGTGGGTGGATGGGAGGCTCTGGGGTCCACTGGCTAGCTGACAGGTGACCTCAGGTGGCTCCTTTGCTCTTTTCCCTCTTTGCCATAGTGGGTTTGACCAGGAAGCTGCTTTCCAGGCTACTGTGCTATTGAAGCCAGTTTTTAACATTTCAGCCCAGTTCTCAGTGGCTTCGTCTCTCCTGTGTCACTGGCCTAAAGAACTTTGGGTCTTTGAATGGTTTATATTTTGGGCCCCTTTGAAAGTACAGCAAGTCCTCAGCTTATGATGGGTTTGTAGGGATGAAGCTCATCATAAGCTGTTGGCACCATCCTCACTAGGGTTTCAGGAAGGTTCTGGTGGGAGGGGAGGCTGTTGCAGTGATGGCTCACACTGGCGTCTTTCCATGAATGTCCCTGTTCCTTTTGGTGTCCTCCAGTTCCAGCTGTGAGCTCACGTTGGCCCCAGGCTGATAGCATGACCAGCTACTCTCAGGCAGGGCACCCTAGAATCCCAGCCCTCGGGAGGACCGAGATTTCAAGGCCACTCTGGGTTACATCAGAAGACCCTGTCTGAAAGAAAGAGGGAGGGAGGGAGGGAGGGAGGGAGGGAGAGAGAGAGAGAGAGAGAGAGAGAGAGAGAGAGAGAGAAATAAGTAAATCTTGGGGGCTGGGAGAGCCCAGTGGTTAAGAACTGATTGTTCTTGCAGATGACCCGGGTTCGAATCCCAGCACCCACATGGCAGCTAACAACTGTCCATAACTCCAGTTCCAGGGGATCAGACAGTCCCTTCTGTCCTCCTCAGACATTGTACAACATGGTGCACTTACCTACATGCAGGCAATACACACATACACATAAAATAATAATAATTTTTTTTTGTCTTTTTGAAGCAGGTTCTCCCTGTAGCCCCAGGTCCTGGAACTCACTGTGTAGACCAGGCTGGACTTGAACTCACAGAGATCTGCCTGCCTCTGCCTCCCAAGTGCTGGGACTACAGGTGTACGCCACCATGCCTGGCTTAAAGTAAGTCTTTTAAAAAAATTTAACATTAACTCCGGGATTTTTTTTCTGTGTGTGTACACGAGTGGGTATGCATGCATGTAGTGTGAGTGTAAAGGACAGAAGACAGCCTCCACTGTCATTTTAACAGGGTCTCTTACTGGTCCGGAACTTGCAAAGTAGGCTAAGCTGGCTGTTCAGCAGCCATACAGATCTGCTTGCACCCCACCCCACCCCCGCCCCATCCCTGGCTGGGATTATAAGCTCAGGCCACTAAACCTGGCTTTTAAAAAACAAAACAAATGCAAACATAGCTTCCAGGGTTCTAACCAGGTCCTCATCCTTACAAGACAAGCACTTTACTGACTGAGCCATCTCCCAGGCCAAGGCTCTTGAAATCGAGTTTGCTATAGTCTGCATCTGCCATTATTCTTTCAAAATTGTTTTACATTTATTTATTTGTTTACTTAGACTGTGTGAGCGTGTGTGTGAGCGTGTGTGTGCAAGTGCGCACATGTATGTGACACGTATGTGGCGGTCTGAAGACAACTTTCAGGAGTTGGCTCTCTCTTTCCACCATGTGGGTTCCAGGGATTGAACTCAGGTTTTCAGGCTTGGTGGCAGGCTCCTTTACCCGCTGAACTGTCTCATCTGCCTATTATTCATTTTGAAGCATCAGTTTTCCCACATTTGGCTGGCTGGGTCCTCCGCAGCCTGTGCGCTTTGACACGTATTTCTCTGTGTCCTGACATGATGGTTCCCTTGCGCTTGCCTGTTCCAGCCCGGAACGAGCCATGTCTCCCGGGAGTTTGACCAGCTTGTCTTTGGAGAAAGGTATTTGGAAGCCATTCCAAGTGGGCCACTTTTTGCTGGGCCTGTGGGCCTTGGACTGGTCCGATCACAGACCTAATCTTGGGTGTGAACTGTCTCTGAGTCCCGTGCTAGACCATGGCTCCCCTGCCCAACGTCCTCTGCGTTTCTTTCGTTTCCTCCCCCAGCTCAGCCACTTGACCACTGTCATGTTCACTTATGTTTTCTGGCTCCAGAGCCGACAGAGGTTTGGAACTGCTCCGTCACTATGAACAATCCTGGGTTCATTCGTGGCTTTCTGTCCTTGGAATACACCTTGCTGTTCCTGTCCTCAGGATGATTTGCTTTGAACCCACTTGTCTTCTCTGTGGCTCTGCCATGTCTGTCATGGTCACCTGGCTCATTCAAGTCCACACATGTGCTTTCCGTACACTCCTCTGTTGCGTGAAGTATAGTGAAGCATTGTATTCTTGTCTGTATTTTACTTCCTGTCATCCACTTAAAACTTTAGTTGTATTTTTTTGTGTGTATGTACATGTGTACATGTGTGTATGTGTACATGTGTGCATGTGTATGGGTTTCTGTGCCATGGTGCAGTTGTGGAGGTCAGAGGACAACTTTCTGGGTCCTGGAGCTCAAACTCAGACGCTCAGGTTTGGTGACAAGTGCATTTACCCACTGAGCCATCTTGCCCACCTGTCTACTAAAAAAATCACAACTGTTTATTTAGGTAGGATGAGAACAGAAGTCAAAATAATATAATTTAGATTAGCACAAGCTTTGCAAAATCCAGGAAGATGGCATTAATTAGACCCATCACTTAGTACCTACTTGGCGTGTTTCTTCCCCCAGTATTTTCTATTGGCAATTTGATTTTTTTCTCAGCTGACAGTTCTTCAATATTTTCTATCGCAAAATCTCCAGAGAATTCAGCTTTTCTTCTAACAGTAAACAAATTTTACTTACAACTATTTAGAAAATTGTTTCAAGCCAGGCATGGCAGTGCCTGCTGAGACTTAGCACTTAGCTGAGGCACAAGGATCATGAATTCAAGGCTAGCCTGATATATCCACAGCGAGGACTCAGCAAAACAGTTACTGCTTCAAAAGATGTCTAATGGGCATGGTGGCACATACCTTTAATCCCAGCACTTGAAATGCAGAAGTAGGCGGATGTCCCTGTGATATACAGGCCATCCTGGTCTACATGGTGAGTTCCAGGCCTGCTAGGGCTACAGAAAGACCCTGTCTTTAAAAAAAAAAAAAAAGTGTAAGATGAGTCATCACATGAAAAATCTCAACATGCCCTACAGTCCTTCAGGCCTTCAATGAAAGAAATAAATGAGATTTTTCTAGAATTTGAAGGACAGGGGAGGTAGCTCAGTCTTTAAAGTACTTGTCATGCAAGAATGGAGACCTAAGTTCAATTCTCAGTACCTGTGTTTTTTTAAAAAAAGCTCAATATGGTGGCACACCTGTAGTCCAGTGCTAGACAGGTGCAGAGGGTTAGGGTCCCAGGTCTCACTCGGCCTTTGTAGTCTGATCAATGAGCCCCAAGTCTTAAGTACAAAGAAAAAAATGAAAACAATTCTAAAATTTTATGCCACATATTACCAAACATGAATAAGGTTGGAGAATGAGGAGGTTTTATTTTGTTTTGCTTTGAGGTGGGATCTCACTGTGTAGCCTATACTGGCCTTGAATTCTCAATCCTCCTGCCTCAGCCTCTTGAGCACTGAAATCAGGTGTATCCCATCAGGCCCAGCTCTTTTCTGTTCTTTTTTCGTTGTGTATGTGTTTGCATGTGTGGGTGCACATGCATATAGAGGCCAGATGTTGATGTAAGGAATCACCCTTTGTCTCTCTTCCACCTTTTTCACTGAGGCAGGGTCTCTCAATCAAACCCAGAGCTCACTGATAGGCCTCATCTTCCTAGCCAGCTTGCTTTGGGGATCCCCTGCCTCTGCTTTCTGAGCTGGAACTATAGGTGGACTGTCATACATGCCCAACATTTCATGTGGGTTTCTGGAGATCCCAACTCCAGTCTTCACCCTGGGGCAAGCATACTGCACCCTCTCTCCAGTTCCCTTTAAAATGTTTTTGATGCTGTGATAGAACCCTGGGGCCTTGTACATGCCAAGCAAGTACTCTAACACTGAGCTGTATCCCAGTCCTTCATGTGCTTCTAAACAAAGGGAATTCTGCAAGGAACAGAAGACAGCGTGGGTTTGGAGAGTCACAGTGCGTGAGGTAAAGACCTGCTGATGGCTGGGGTCAAGGCCTCACACAGTGCCACAGCAGCACTTTGGCCCCTGTCCTAAGATACTGAGTGGTTCTTGTGGCTTATGGGTTGTTCATAAAAGCTGTGCTCAGAGGAATTTATCGGTGCCCTATTTTACACTCATTATTTTGCTCTCATCCTATCATCTATAAAGTTTGATGTCACTTTACCAAGAAGAATATCCCAAGATATTGGAGCAAAATGTAAATGTGCCGCCCATAAAATCTATTGTGTAAGAACAGAATGCACCTGGGCATGGTGGAGCGCGCCTTTAATCCCAGCACTTGGGAGGCAGAGGCAGGTGGCTCTCTGTGACATTGAGGCCATCCTGGTCAGCATAGTGAGTTCCAGGCCAGTTGGGGCAATAGGGAGACCCCGTCTCAAAAAACAAAAGAAAAAGGAGAGAAGAAAAAAATTAAAGACTAGCATGGTTCAGTTACTTATATTTTTCTGAAACAGCCTCTCAGAAAGCTCACAACATTTTCCTTCCCTTTTGATGGGCTAACCCCACTGTGCAAAGCAGGGTTAGGACCCTCTTTTCTATGAGGCCACTAAAAATAACCTGCATTTGGCATTGTGGTGGGGGGGGCAGTTGGCCGGACTGGTCAGTGCTTGTACCCCAGGAAGACATGGCCTTGGGGCTAGGGGATGCCGGAGACGGGTGTGAGGGGCAGGCTGCGTGGTGACTGGCACGTGTTGGCTGCCTGGATGCTTGGATTGAAGGCATCCTTTGTTTTAACAATAGCTGTGCCAGTTCTGAATAGTGCTTTCTCTCCTGCTGTGTGCAGAGGGGTTCAGGCCTTAGGGTTAGAGTGGTGGTTCCATGGCCTCCCCTTCTACAGCCTTAGGAAGGGTCACTTTGTAGGTCCCTCAGCTACCTAGTTTAGGCTCTTCTGTCTCCACTGATTACTTGGGACCTATAACAAGGAAAGCCAGAGCCACAGTCCCACCCTGTGCCCACCCCTCCCTGCTCCTTAGTCAAGACAAGGGAGGGTTCTGCCTTTGCCCTCACCTCCTGCCTGACAGCTCTTCCATCCTGCCCCCCAACCCCATTCTCTTCCTTCCTGTACCCTCCCTTCTTCCTCCCTTTGAGTCTGCTCAAAGACCCTGTCTCCCAGGTCTCCCTCTGTGTGAAGTCACACCCCTACTGTGTCCTCACCTCATGGGGGATCCTCTAGGATGGGTCCATCTCTTTTGATCATAGTAGATCCTTAGAGATGAAAACCCACGCCTGCCCCCTATGCCAGGCTCCCTGCCTTGCGCTAAGATGTTAAATGTGAAGATGTTTTGGTGAATGATGACCCACCCATGCCTTCTGCATCAAGAGCTGCCTCCAAAGGCAAAGCCAGGCCCGTGAGGATGAGCTGAGCACCTTCCCACTTCCCAGTGCAGTGTCACCTCCCCTATCTAGGTCAGGCTGTGGACTCTACAGAGCCAGCCCAGAGGGTCACATGTGTGCATGTCGACTCTCAAGGGGCCATGGTGGCAGCAGAGAGAAAGGCATTTTACACTTGTTAAATGTTTCTGGTTGTAAAAGCAGTGCATGCTGACTGCACAAAATCTGAAACACACTAAGTGTCAGAAGAAAATTAAAATTCCTCTTCCTGGTACTCTCCAGAGAGTAAACCTTTGTCCTACCTCTTCTAGCCTTATGTGCTTATTAATTTTTAAAGAAAATACTACTGGTACAAGGTTAGTTAAACCTCCCAGGTATTGGCTAGCAGCTTCTGAGTCCTTTGTGAGAGCCCTACTGTCCTTCCTAGTGAAGGTGCCTCTGAGCTTTCTGTGTCCAAATCCTGGGCCTCAGTCTCTCTCCTGGGTATAGTCTTAGCAGGCCAGCCAAGGAAGTCCATGGATTTTTATTTTTCAAAAATTTGTATCAGCCTGGAGATGTCACTGTGTGGGAGAGCACTTGTCTAGAGAATGTGCAAGGCCCTGGGTTCCATCTCCAATACCGCCCCTGCCGTCACCAAAAAAAGATGTGATCTCAACTCCCTAAACCCTGCCCCCTCAGTCTGGGGCTCTGATGTCCCAAGAAAGTCACCATCTCAGTTTTCTTGTTCTAACTTCGTAACAGTGGTGTCTTGGGGTCACCTATGGCTGACCTTCCCAGAAATGCCTGCTTTATTCTCGTCCCACTGGTGGTCAGCCTGGTCCCTGGTGGCATTCCATCATCCCACTCAACCCTGGCACCATCTTCTTGGTGGACATTGGAGCCAGGGGAAGGATTTGGCCTCACCCTCTTTCTGGTTTCTCACTGCATAGACTATGGACCCTGGGGACCAGGAAGGGCACTTGGAGGTTGGGCAGAAAACAGTTAATTGCATGTTCCCATTTGGTCTTTGGAGGTAGTGCCTAGGGAGACTGGTGTGTGGTGGGTCAGCTGGGCACATTTCCCAAGACAGGTCTGAGTTTGTGGGCTTCATGGGGGTCACCAGGAGAGCACAGAGGACTGTAGAGTGTGGCGAGCCTCTCAGTGTGCTTGCCATGTGGAAGGGTAGAAGAGTTTGTGGGGTACGGGGACCCCATTCATGTATTTGCTATGTAGAGGGCATGGAGGGTCTATGCAGAGCATGGCAACCCTGTCAGTGTGTTTACCATGTGGATGGGGAGAGGATCTGGCCACTGTGCCTAGTCCAAAGTTTGAGGTCAGGATGGGTTTAGGGGTGAGAAGTTGGATGGTCAGTTGAGAAGCTCTGCAGAAGTGGGCAAAGGGGCAAAGAGGCAGATCAGGGGCTTCTGCATCAGTGAGTGGTTAAGCTAGCACCTTGAGGCTTGCAGGGTTTGGGTCAGAGGGGGCTGGAGGTGACCTGTTTTCATAGCACATTGGGGTACTGCGCAGAGTCCCCGATGGTGGGGTTGTCACCCTTCTGGGAAAGGATTGACAGCCCTGGGCATTAGGTTTGGTTCGGGAGTCCTCGGGCAATGGTCTTCCGAGCCCACAACTGCTCCTGTCTTTGCTGTCCTTGGCCCATCCTTAGAACAGAATCCAGACTGGAGATGCTCTCTTCCCTGGGCTCACCAAGAGTCCACCATGGACTCTTAAGCCATTAAACTGCACAGATCAGAGAAGACACACGGGCAGGATCGTGTTGCTGAAAGTAGGCCAGTTGTCTGTGTCTGGGAGTCTCAGGGTCACTCATTACACCCTAACACAGTTCTACACAGACTACCCCGTGCCCTCAGAGGGTGTTGGGGACTTGGAGAGGCTGAACAGTGTGGCCACAGTCAAAATCATGGGGCTGTGTGGCCCGTGGACCCTGTGTTCACTGGGCCTGCAGTATCTGCAGGCAGGGTGGTGCTAGGCGTTGGCCCTCCACTGACAAAGGGGCTCAGAGTTTCTCACACTTTTCCAGTGTTCTTGGATTCTTGGGAAAAGTGACCATGTCTTGAGTGTAAGACCAGAGCTTGGTGGCTTCCTCCCTAGTTGATATGTTAAATGTAGTAACAAGGTTGAGCCTTAGCTTTGCTCTAGATCTGTCATCTCTCCTAAGAGCAATGGCTTACTGAGTGGGCATTGTCAGCCAGTCACTTTGGAGATTTTCTCTCATTGTTTTGTTCTTCAAGGTCTGGGCAGAGTTTTGCCCGAGGAGGTGGGGACACTACCATAGGGACCAAGTAAGGTCTGAGGGAGGATGCTCAGGGTAGAGGAAGCCAGAGTTGGTGATGAAGACACTTGGGGGCAGGAGTTGCCCTGGCTGTCAGGTCTGTGTGTTCTCTGGGTGGGCTGCCAGAAAAAGACACCAGAGCTGGAGACTGAAAGTCCAAAGTCAGGGCACTGACCAGTTGGATGTCTGGTGAGTCTGTTTCCTGGTTCGGAGATGGTGCCTTCTCAGCAGGTCCTCACATGGCAGAAGGGGCAAGTGAGCTGCCCAAGGCCCCTTACACTAGATACCAGCCCCTTTGTAAGGGCTCCATCCTTCTGGTCTGATTACTTCCCAAAGACTGCAGCACTGTCATACAGGGTTAGGATTTGGGTCAGGACTGCAAGAAAAATTATTCCTTCTTCCTCGACTTGTCGTCTTGTACATTCAGTGTTTCACCCAGGCCTTGAAATGTTGAATCTCACTGAGCGCCACACAGGCTCATGGGCAGTGTAAGGGAGGTGTTCCTTGACCTTCGGCTGCCTTTAGGTAAGCCTCCTGTTCTAGATGCATGTAGCCCCACACTGTCCTTGGTCCTTGGTCTTATAGCAGTGTGACTGACCATATGTAACTGACACAGGAGGGTTCTGCTGAACAAGGAGGTGGAATCTGAGCCCTGAATGACAGGACTTGGCTCGGCGCTGTCAACCCTCACATCACCATGAGGATGGTGCCTCACACTGACATCATCCCCCTCAGCTAGCTCGTTTCAGGATTTGAGGCCCTAGGAGTTTTCCCCAGTTACTAGTCAGAGACTACCCTCTGATACTTGTCCAAGGACACCTCCTAAATATTAAGAACTAGACCCCACATCTTTGCTTCATTTTTTGCAATGAAAGAGATGAACACAGGGCCTTGCACATACCAGACAAGTATTCTGCCACTGAGCCGCACCTCCTGAAGTTTGCATCTCCCATTACCCATTACTGTCCCTGTAGCTCTATGGTTTTGCTCAGCTACTTGATAAGGCCTTTGTGTCCTGTGGGAGATAGACCCAGCCTAAGCAGACCTCAGTCTGGGATCCTAAGAATCCTGGCTTTGGCGTTTGGTTATTTTGCTTTGAGCTGTTGGTTTATTTATTTTCAGACTTTGTTCCCTGTAAGCATTTTAACCATATTTAAATGAACTTATCCACATTAAATTTGCAGAGTCTAATTTTCTGTAACATTATGATCTAAGCATGTGTCTGAGCTCACTTTGTAAATGTCATTCTTTGAGGAGTGTGCCCTCCCCACAGGTGTGCTATTAAGGGGGGCTGACAGTTCTGTTTGTTAATTGTGGCAGAGTACACATAAATAGGGACTGGAGAGATAGCTGAGCAGTTAAGAGTGCTTGCTGCTCTTGTCGAGGACCTGAGTTTGGTTCTCAGCACCCATACTGGGTGGCTCACAATTGCCTATAACTCCAGCTCTAGGAGATCTGACACCCTCTTCTGGCCTCTGTGAACATCTGCACACACATGGCATACATTCACAAATACACAAACACTCATAAATAAAAATAAATCTTTTAAAAAGTTTACACACACTGGGCATGGTGGCTTATGCCTTTAGTCCCAGCACTTGGGAAGCAGAGGGAGACGGATCTCTGAGTTCAAGGCCAGCCTGGTCTATATAGTGAGTTCCAGGCCAGCTGGAGCTACAGGGAGACACTGCCTCAAAAAGACCAAAAAAAACAAACACAAAAACAAAAAGTTCACATGTAACAGGTCAGGTGTGGTGACACATGCTTTTAATCCCAGCACTCAGGAGTCAGAGGCAGGCAAGATTTCTATGAGTTCAAGGCCAGCCTCGTTGCCACAGTGGGTCAGCCAGGGCTACATAGTGAGACCCCTGTCTCAAAAAAACAAAAAAAGAAATACACAAAACATAGAACTGACCAGTTTAAAACCATGTGTAAGTTCTGCATTACTGTGTGACTGAGTGCTAGAACTTTTCACCTTACAAAACTGAAACTGTCCCCATTTAGGATTAGGCACTGACCCTCCTTTCCCTGCCCAGCTCCTCGCACCACTGGTCCACTTTAGGGAACTAGATGGCATTCCTCCCATAAGGAGTCACACAGGACCTGTCCTTTGGTAGTTGCCTAATTTCAGAGTAATGTCCGCAGGGATCATCCATGTTGTGGCTGCGGTCAGAATTCCCTTCCTTTCTAAGACTGAATAATATTGCTTTATGTGTATAGAATCACATTTTCTCTGTCCATTCATCTGTAAATAAAAACTTGAGTTGCTTCCACCTTTTGGCTCTTGTGAATAGTGCCGCTGTGGACAGGGGTGTGCAAAGAGCTATTCAAGACCCTGTTTTCTATGCTCTGGAATATATACCCAGACATGGAATTACTGGATCATATGGTGATTCTATTTTTAATGTTTTTGAAGAACCTTCATACCATTTTCCACAGTAACTGCACTATTTGACATCCCTGCCAGCAGTATCCAAGAGTTCCAGTGTCTCCACATCTTTTTTCCATTTCTATGTTTGTTCGTTTAATATGTATTTACTTAATCTGAGTTGGTGGGTAGGTGTACGGAAGCTTGCATGTGGCGGTCAGAGGACACCTTGCAGCTGGTACTCTGCTTCTACCACATGGGTTCCAGAGATCAAAAACTTGGGTCATCAGATTTGGCAGCAAGCACCAAAGTGAGCTTTCTTGGAATGTGAACTTCAAGCCTAGGGATAAGAGCTTTAGCTGTTCTGGGTTTTTGTTTGGTTGTTTGTTTAGAAAAGGAGATTTTAAATATTTTATCTATTATTTTTATTTTACGTGTGTGAGTGTATTGCCTGCATGTATGTGAGTGCACCCATGTCGTGCAATGCCGCGGAGGTCAGAAGAGGGCTTCGGATTCCCCTGGAACTGGAGTTAAGGACAGTTAGTAGCCGCCATGTGGGTGCTGGGAATCAAACCCGGGTCCTCTGCAAGAGCAGTCATTGTTCTTAACTGCTGAGCCATCTCTCCAGCCCCAAAAAGGAGATTTTAAATATATTATTTTAAAACATTAAAGGATAGCTCATCTAGGAAGCCAGAGTCCTGTTCTCAGCATGAGTAGACAGGACTTAGGGAAGATCAGGGCAGGTGTGAACTGGCCAGCCTCTTGTTCAGAGTATCTGGAATGGGTAGGATGGGGCAGGATCATGACCCCTGGGGGTAGAAGGAAGCTAAATGCATCTGGATTAGATGGCCAGGTTGGGTGGGGGAAGAGGTCAACTATGAATTTCATTCTCAGCAACACCATTAAAAATAGCCAGTATATTAGATGTAATGGGTCCCAGGCCACTGCCCTTGACTCCAGGGATAGGCCTGGTGTGGAACAGGCTAGGGTCAGGTACCACACAGTGCTCAGTGCTCTAGAAACACTTGGCGAGGGTCTATTGCAGAAGGTAGAGGGAAAGCACAGTGCCTTTGAGGAGTTGCTTGTGAAAGAGCTTGTAGCTGATCCCCATAGTCCCTGGAAGGCCCCCTTCTCCTCCCATGTGTGTAAGCTCTGGACACAGTTGGGGGAAAGCTCCACCTTGTTTCTCTGGAAGCACCCCAGTGATCATACAGTACTTGATGCCCTGGGTCCCGCAGACCTCTGTCCTCAGTGATCTGGTGTCCACTGCCCCATATGACACCCAGAAGTCATTCCTTTTTGTGCCCAGGCTTAGCTCCCACCTTTGTTTAAAGCATAGTGTGCAAAGATTAGGGAGCCCAGCACCTTAGAGAGACCCAAGGCCTATGTAAGCTGTGAATGATTGGACTCAACCTGCCTGGGTAGGCAGGAGAGGACAGATGAGCCCAGACATCTGTGTGAATGGCTGCTTTGGGTGGACTACAGCACACACACAGACGAGTGGCTGCAGCCTGAGGGTCTGGGCAAGAGGGTAGGCTTTACTGGGAGACACAACTATATGGCAGTTCTAGTTCTGCCCCTTGGCGTGGAAGGATGTGCCATCCAGATCCACGTGTTGGTTTCTGAGTTTGAGGGAACCCTGTTCTCGTCACCCCTTTCCCTCCTACCCACCACTTGCCCTGCTCAGTGTTACTGTGGGAGGCTGTGACCACTGCCTGGTGACTAAGAGTCTGATGCCCACCTTGAAGCCGGAGGAGAGGAACACTGAAAGTAGCTGGAAACATAGCCCTCCTCCCAGAAATGGCTGTTTCTGTGACAGGCTCTTAGAAACTCCTTTTGCTGAGAATCTCTGGCTGTCACTTGGACCACAGGATGCCTGAAACAGAGTGAAAGCCTGGTGTCTCTGCCTCCATTTACCTCCTGTCACCTTCACCTCTGGTGTCTTCACATAAACAATGTCCTAAAGGAGTCACTCTGGTGTCAGGGATACCTAACTTAGTTCAGACCTTTCAAGGCTGAAGTTACAGAGAGCAGAGACAAAGGCCTCACACTTGAGGCTGATCTTGTTCCAAAAAAGGCACCTGAGGTCATTGTCCTAAACCCGCAGTCACCTCGTCTTCACAGGGAAGGACTGCACCCAGATGAGGGCTATTGTCTTTGGGGGCAGGGTGGCACCTGGAACTGGAGCCAAATAATGTTCCCTTCAGGCAAGAAGGACGTCCAGGCAACCCTGCAGAACCAGAACTAAGATAATGATCAACCAGACCACACCCTCAGCAAAACTGCTTAGCTATCCCAGTCTGTTGCCCCTTCTCTACTTAAACCTAAAGCTTATATCCTTGTCCTGAAAATGGATTTGCAATCACTGGACCCCTTTGTCTGTTTCTCTTCATAATGTGCATTTTGATTAGATCTTTTTACCATCACTTGTGTCTTGAGTTGGCAAATTGGGATAAGTGGCCAAGCCTAGCCTGTTGGGGTTCCTGGAGCCCCAGCTTTTGCACTGAAACTCTAGAGTCAAATTTCCACTTATTGTCGTTATCAAGCTAATGAGGAAGAGCATGATCTGTGATTTGTTTGAGATGTGGGTTCATGAGCCAGAAGATAGCCACAAGGCGCTCCAGGCAGGTGCCTATGCCCAGCCCTGGAGCTCCACAACACACAGGTGTTGATTACTTGTTCCAGCAATAAAATACTGGATAAAAGCTGCTTAAGGAAGGAAGGGTTCATTTTGGCTCACAGTTTGAGCATTCAGTCCATCCTGCTTGGGAAGGCATGGCACAGAGCATGAGGCCGCTGGTTAGTTACACTGTATCGGCAATCAGGAAGCACAGACTGATGACGGTTGTGTCCAGGATCCCCGCCCATGAAACAGTGTCTACCATATTGAGCGTAGGTCTTTCCACCAGTTAACCAAATCTAGAGAATCCCTCACAGATATGTCCTGAGATTTCATTTCTATGTTGATTCTAAATTCTCTCCAGGTAGAGATCAAGATCACACACACACACACACACACACACACACACACAGTGCACCCAGAGATCAAGAACACACACACACACACCTGCACAGTGCACCCAGAGATGAAGAACACATACACACACACACACACACACACACACACACACACCTGCACAGTGCACCCAGAGATCAAGATTCCACACATACCCACACAGTGCACCCAGAGATCCAGAACACATACACACACACGCACACGCACACGCACAGTACACCCAGAGATCAAGAACACACACGCACACACACAGTGCACTCAGCTGAACTTTGTTCTCTGTTCTCTTTGATGTAGTCAGGATATTTATTGCCTGTGTGTCATGGTTGTGCCCTGGGCTTAGGGTCAGCCTGGCAGTTGCTGAGTAAATGATGTGTGGGAACAGGGGCCATCCAGGTGAGGTGGGGGGTAGGCCAAGGCTCCAAGATGAGTGGTCTCAAGAACCTTCTGGGCTCTCAGAGACTGTCTCTTCAGGAGCACTTGCCTGGGGAGGTGCAGTGGTCCTGTGTGTGTCTCTGTGCCTGACTTTCTGAGGTACCTTTTCTATCCCACCGATGTGGGCTTTGTCTTTCTGACCCAGGCCAGTGGAGTCATACTCAGTGTGCCCAGTAGACACAGGACGGCACCTTAGGTCTCAGTGTTCTGGTGACATCAGAGGCTGATTCATGTTCAAAGAAGCTGCTGCCAAGTAGCTAAAAATAAGGAGTATCGGCATCTGACTGACCCCACTGCTTATGACCGTGACCTTGGGAAAAGCTCCTTTCTTCTCTGAGCCTCAGTTTCCTCAGACGTCACGTGTGAACAAAAAGTTCTTAACTGATTGGATTTCCCGAGGATCAAATGTAATAATGTGTAAAAGTGCCCGGCCCTAAGCTGGTCTTCAATTAGAACTGTCCCCAGTGTTTGTAGACAATGACCATTTACCTCCAAAATACTTCACAAGAATCCTGGAGCAAAAAGCAGACCTGCGAGGTTGGAGCAGCAGCTGTAAAACAGCAGCTCCTGAGTTCAGGAATGGTGGCTTGTGTCTGGGATGGGCTCATGTGCGCCTGAGTCTGCCCATTTGTGGGCGCCTCTGACTCCGGTTTTCCTCCAGTAAAGCCTAGGAGACTGCTGAGGTGAGAGGGTATATGGATGTCAGCCCAAGTCCATCCTGACCCTGCTGCATATATATCCCCCCATCAGGTTACCTTGAAGCCCCTGGAAGGCTGAATGCCTCCTGGAACTGGGTGCTCATGGGCTGGGCTTACTTGGCTAGACAGGGGCTTCAGTGCTAGAACCTGCTATTTCAGCACACATTACATTTTGTAGCATTTGGGAATTGGGGAACAGTAAGAAACGTTAACTAGCTAATAGACATGCAGAATTGCTTTGTATAGGTAGCCACAGAGTTCCTAACAGTGGTTATTGATGCCATTTTTATGCCATCCAGAGGCATCTGATTGACACAGAGCAGGGCTGGGCAACTGTCTGTTGTGATTGTGTTCTGATTGGAGCAAGGGTTCAGTCTGCAAATACTGACCTCCTTTTCTGACAGCTTGTGCCACACACAGCAGAGGACATCTGGAGGGGTCCGATGGAGTCAGAGCTGCAGCCTGGCCCTGGGAGCTGGAAGGGAAAGCAAAAACCTCAACTAAGAACCCAGCTCTAGAACCTGGGGCTGGGATGAGGCCTGACCACATGGGCATCCGTGCTCAGAGCTTTTCAGCCCTGCCCTTGTGCTGTCATCTGGTTTAGGCCAGGCTTAGGCCACCCAAGAAGTGTGCATTCTAGGTATGGCCAGGTTCTAGGGACCATAGCCCTCTCCCAGGACTTTGGAGAAACACAGAGCAAACTGAGCAATGGGGAGTACAGCAGAGATGCCCTGTCCTTTGTCCCCAGAGCAGGATCTCTGCTGAGAGAGGGTAAGAGTCAAGGGAGCAGCCAGGACCCCCAGGGACATGAGGGATTTATGTACCAGGTCTTTGGATCTGTTGGGGAGAAGTTCTCTGGCTGGGTGTGGCAGTACACACCTGTAATACCAGCACTTGGAAGGTGGAGGCAGGGGGATTAAGGTCATCCTTCAACTAAATGGAAGTTTGAGGTCACCCTGGGCTATGTGAACCCTTGTCCCAGCATTCCCCCCTCCCAGTCCAAGTGTGTCAAATTTAGCCTGGTCTGCCTGCACTGCCCAGCCCAAGAGCAGTGGAAGTTGGTATAGATACTGTGCCACTGTTCAGCGGTTCCCACAGGGCACACCAGGCATGCCTGGGCTCCACACTTGGCCACCTCAGGTGGCTGGTGTTTTCGACACCAAGGTCCCACTCCTGGCCCTGGAGCTTCTGGTCAATTTCATCAAAGTGTCTGAAGTCACTGCAGTGGTGCTGAATCAAGTTCTACCCTGTCAAAACAAAACCTGGGCACTGAAATGTCAGGAGCTGCTGCAGCTGTGACCTGGGGCTGCAGGGAAGGCTCCTTACTCAAACAGCCCGGGGTTCTCACTCAACAACACAGAAGGATTCAGTGTTTTGGGCTGATCACACCCACCACTTCTGGGGTGTTATTTAGGTGGAGACCCAGCTGTGTGTGACCTAGAAGCTTCCTCATCCCTGCTTATCAGAGCAGTAGTGGTACGTCTTATCCTGAGTTGGTGGAACATTGAATTAAGTAATAAATGTGAAATTATAGCATGACATAGTGTATTACTTTCTACAGAACCTCAGGGACATTCTGAGTTTTTCTGCCTAGAGCTCTGCCATTCATTCATTCATTCATTCATTCCACATAGCCTAATGGTCTCCTAGGTGCTAGGCTGGCAGTACTGGGGCACAACATGGAAGATATGCTCCTGAACTGTCCCTTGTTAAGAAGCAGACATGCACAAAAACAAGACAGGCTCTCCTCACACAGACAGGTAGTTTAGAAGTTCCAACTTATGACTGACGTCACCAGCCACCACGGAGGGGCCGAGACAGAAACACTGGGCAAGGCAGCATGGAAGAGTGACCGACCCCAGGTGAGGCTCAGAGGACTGATGGTCTGGACATGGCAGGAAAGCGTGATTGAGGGTTTGGGGGGGAGGGCAGCAGGTGCAAAGCCCATGGTGGCTGTGGCCTGCTATAGCCTGTTGGGTTACCAAGGGAGACCCTGCTGAAGAGCCACCGTAGGAGTGAGGAAGAGGAGGCCATGAGGAGTTGGGGACAAGGCAACCGTGAAGGATAAGTGGGCTTAGGCAGGCTTGAGGGGTGAGGGGATGCAGGGTGAGAGGCAGCATGAGGGGTGGTGGGGCTGGAGCTGCTTATAAGTTAATTCTGCATCTGTGAGGCTTAAGGAGTTAATTCATCGAAACCTGTGACCTATTTTCTGTTCCAGTTAAGTTGAAGGTCATTTGTCGAGCTAATTGGGATCACTTCAAGGAGCAGAAAAATGTTGAAACATATTTTCAAGTTAACAGGTGCCCTATAAGGGTGTCTCTGAGAAAGAGGGCAGAGCTCAGGGCTGCCGGGCACCTCAGTCACTAGGTGTAACAGGAAGACCTGCTTTGAACAGGCTTGCTGAAATCAAGAGTTCCCTTTCATTTTACCTGTGACTGGAATAGCTGGAGTGTCTTCAGATACTGGCCATAGTTCATTCCTGCCAACACTGGCCTAAGGAGAATGGGGGACAGCCTGGGTCCCAACTGGCCCAGCACTCCTCAACAGTGCCTCTGGCCTTCCTTGGGTTTGGTTTTATTTTGCTGTGTTAAAGGTTATTTTGTCTATTATATGGAAGTCTGCCAGATGGAGAGATTGGTCCTTGTGCTGCGGCTCGCCTGGTGGTCTCCAGCTGCCCGTTCAGCTTGTGCTGTGTTCCTGCTCAGCAGCCCCACCTGGTGGCTCTTTCCCTCACTTGCTCTGATCTGGCTCCTTAGGCCCTGCCTTGTGGTGTTAGGGTTAGGGTTAGGGTTAGGGTTAGGGTCCTCTCCCTGCCTGGCCCTATCCATATACAGGCTCTCTGAAGTCAGGTTTTGTGCGTAGAGATGACAGTGACAGTGATACAGGAATGATTTTCGTGTCTGAATCCCCCTGAGAGAGGTAAACAGAAAGGGGAGCTCACACCCTCCTGGACCTTCGTGGAGAGATCCTCTCCCAGCTCAGAGCCCTTGAGCCTCCTTGGCTCAGAGCACAGCAAGTGGGTAAATCTGTCCTGAGGGGAGACATCTGCGAGGCAGGCACAGCCCTGTGGTCTGCTCCAAGGAGTAGCATCCGTCCTCAGCACCTCTGCTTTCCTGACTACGGACCGCACCAGCTCCAGTGCAGGTATCCAGGAAACCTTCTGCACCCTCCACTCCCACCCCCAGACTGTGGGGCTGCATGTGAGGCAGTGCCCTTAGCAAGCTTATGTAAGAAAGGCTCCTGGGTGGAAATGTGAGTTACACAGCTTGGCCTGGCAGGTGGGAGGACAGGGCGGGTCTGCCCCCTTCACATAACCTCCCTCCCCCATTTCTCATTGATCACAGGTGTCATTTGCCTTTGATGCGCCACAGTGTCCCCGGGCTTGTGACGTCTCACGACTTCTTGGGCAGGTGTAGTCTGCAGAACCCACCTGGGTGGGAGACTTACTCAGAGGGAGGTTTTGGTCTTGCTAGAAAGTCCATGAAACCAAGAATCACATCATTGTCCTGTTGTGGGAATGGCTTCCGTTACAAATATGGATGTTCTTTTGTAAAACGAGAGAACTGTGGGAATGAGTTTTTTGGACAAATAGAATCTTAGCTAACCTTGTAGCCAAAGTTATTCTTAGGTTTTGATATCATTCACGCTATCTCCACTTGTTTATAACGTAATCAAGCTTACTAGGCATCGGGCTGCTCTTTAAGCTGAACACGTAGCTTTGATTTCATGGCCCCTCCCTTGCCCCAATCCAGAATAGTGTAGTGTAGTGTGTGTCTGTGTGTCTGTGTCTGTGTGTGTATTGTGAAAATATCAAGTGCTGAAAACAGCAAATATTGATTGGAAGCAACAACTTATTACAGTTACGTTGTATCAACAGGTGGGATTAGATTGATAACATCATTGGTGGTTGTGTAGGCCATTCTCGGTCAGGAGGAAAACTCTCTCTGAAAAGACAGGGTTCCTTTTTCCTGTTCTCATTTCATGTACTGTTTCAGTAAATAAAGAGCAAGGCCTTGGCTCAGGGGGATGGTTTGAGAAGAAAAATCTGAAGAATCAAGTCCTCAGAACAGATTGGGCCCCACTCTTGGCTTTAGGGGATGCTAAGAGCCGGGCTGTCTTTGTCCAGGCACCGCTGTGATGTGGCATCTCACCACCTCTACTGAATGTCATCTCCCAGGAGGGTGAGACTGTCTCTGCCGACTGAACCTGGCCAGTGTGCTTCGCTTTTCTTAGTCTTTCGACATCACTTTCAAAATGAGCAGAGCAGTTCATTGTGTAAAAAAATAATTAGAAAGTTGTGCTTTGTGGAAGGATCTCCTGGGCACCTGCAGAGACCTCTTGGCTGGGGATCACCATCCTTCCGGGCTTGGAGTGTTCTAATGATAACTTGCATCTGATTTTGGTTATGATGTCTGAAGATTTCTGCTAGTGCCTTTTGTTTTGTTTTGTTTTTAGTTTGAGACAGGATCTTACTATACAACTCAGGCTGGTCTTGAACTCATGGCCCTCCTACAGCATGCCAGCTCCCCAGCACACTCGTGGGGCAGGGGCAGGGTCTCACTATGTAACCCTGACTGGCCTGGAGTTCACTATGTAGATCAGGCTTGCCTTGAACTCAGAGTTCTGCCAGCCTCCTGAGCGCTGGGATTAAAGGCGTGCGCCACCATGCCTGGCCCCCAGTGCATTCTTAAAACCTCCTGACTACATTTCAGGGAGATTCTATTCCTTTTCTGTGTTCAATTCAAAAGGTTGTTTTGATTCATACATGCGATTTAAGAACTCTAAAACCATGCACTGGCCAAGTGTCCTGTGTGGGAAAAGGTTGGAGCCTCTTCCACCTCCTGATTCCCTGGGGGTCTCACTGATGTGTCCATCCCCTAACACTTCCCCTTTCTCTCCTTTGACACTGTGCTCCACTGAAGCTCTGCTAATTTACCTGTTGTCCTGTGACACCTCATTCATCCTTTCATTCTAGCTCAGCCATTAAGTTTGTCCTGGGGCAGCCAGTAGCTTCAGGACTCAGGGCCCAGAATGGCAGGTCTACTGAGTTTCAGTTCGTCTTCCTCTAGAAAGAGGATGGTAGGATGGTAGGGAGTCCTAGCTTGCTAGTGAGTGGTCCAGCACCTGGCCCTGCTCTTCAGAGCCCCTCCCCTGCTTTGGCTCCTCTCTTCTCCTGACATGGTGGTCATGGTTGTTCTTGTCCAGTTTTGTTCTGGGTACTGTTTGTCCTTTGGCCCCATTAGACCAGGACTCCAGGATGGAGAACTGTGTGCCAGCACCCAACCCTGAGGCTCAGCCAGGCTGATAGGCTTCAGCAGGGTGGTTGTGTCCTGTTCGTTGTGCAACACTTGTCCCTTTTGCTTGCTACTTAGAAATTAAGACCCTTACAAGGTTTGGAAATACAGGACTAACTAGAGTCCTGACATTGCTAGCTTTATGACCCCGCAGGGAGGCTGTGAGACGCATTGATTCAGTGCATCCTCAGCCTGGAAGCACATCTGATACAGAGCAGGTACACAGTAGACACACAGTAGGCCTAGTCTCCAGGTACACAGCAAAGACGTGGACTAGATAGTTGATACACAGTAAGGACACGTGGTGAATGCATGGCAGATACATTGTGGGTATGATGGATGGGTTGTGGCTAGATGATAAAGAGTGCCAGAGGTGCACTGATTATATGATGGGTACGTGGCAGAGATATGTTGTGAGTACAGGATGACACAGTAGACAGAGCAGATGTGCAACAGATACACAGGGTGCTAATGCCGAGCCCAGTCACTGGGGAAGGCCACTGTTTGTGGGGTTCAGGGGCTGGACTCACTGGGGAGGATTGTAGGTGAGGCTTTGAACTTAGTTTTTCTTCCCCACCCTCCTGTGCAGTCTGACCCCTTTCCCCATCCCACATGTGGAGAAGCGCACCTCAGGGCCATGTGTCAGGAGGGATACCCCAGCCTAGCATGAGTGTCCCCAGCCCGCCTGTCTGGAGACAAGCTTTTGCTCAACCTTGGGATTGTGTTTTTCCTCAGGTCTTGCTTGGGCTTTTTGAGGCCTGTCAGTTTTCTGTTGTGTCCTAATTTATTGCTCTAGACTTTATAGTTTAGTAGCAACTTGGTGACTTTTTTCTCTACTGTAACTAGCCTTTGTAGGAAGGATATCTAAAGATACAACGCTCCACCTTATTTGAAGAGTCTCGAACCAACAGGCACAGCCCAGAACCTGCCTCTTTCTGGGAACTATGAGACCCCCTTGTGTTCTTCTCTGAACCTGGGGACTGGCAGGGGGCAGTACTTCTCACAAAGGGGGGTTTGTGCTGGTGAGATAGAGGAGGGGGGCTGGGGACTTAGTACCTCTTCTGGGATAATGGGAAAGCCACATTTCTGAGCCACTTGGATGCATCCTGTCCAGTTGCCACAGGCAGGGGGCTGTTGGTGAGTATCTGCCTGCTTAGCTGCTGGCCATTACAGCATTCCAACCATCTCTGAATTGAGTCACATCAGTTCAGATGGCTCAGTGTGATAAATCCTGGGCTTTGTGACAGTTTTCCGGCTGTTCTCTCTAGAGGCCTATCTCCGCAGCTGGAGCCTCTCAGAAACAGACAGATGTGGGTGTGGAGGTGGTGGCTGAGTGCCCTCTCGGAACCAGGCAGGAGAGGTGAGTGCATCTGGGCATCTGTGTAGCTCACATTGATTGAGAAGCAGATACAACTCCTAACCCAAAGGAGCTCTAAATTGGAAATACCGAGTAGAGGGTAGAGGAGCTGAGGGGCTTGGCTGGCATTCGACTCCTGGCAGCAAAGAGGAAGGAGTGAGGGCGGCACCCCAAATTAGAACACCTTGACTCACCAGGTTACCTCTTTCTCCCTGTTCCTTGGCTCAGGGGTGATGCTGACAGGCATACACAGGCCAGAAGGCTTTCTTGCTCACATAATGAGGCTTTCTGGGGAGAGCAGGGGCTTCCGCAGGTGATCCAAAGTGGCTCGATAGAGAACGCTTAGGACTCGCAGGAGTTTGACTTCCCCCAGTACTAGAGCAGGAAGCCCCAGCTTGCTCATCAGTGAAGACTGGAGGAGGGACTTCAAGCTCTGTCAGCTGACCTCTGGCCTTTCTACTAAAATCTAGCTGGGTAAGGCAGAACAGAAGCTGTGGGCAGTGGCTAAGGCAGATGCAAGTACCTACCCTGGAGCTGCAGGGGTCAAGCTGAGCTCTGTCAGCCAGAAGTCACCTGAACCTTCAGGCTATGTGTGTACTGGGCCAAATGTATCACCTGACCCAGAGGAATTTGTGTCCCGGAGGAGAGAATGAGCAGCCAGAGTAGCATTGAGCTGGCAGGTGGCAGGAGGGGCATGTCCTGGGAGGCTGTGCCTTCCACGAAGTGACCACAGCTGAGACCCAAAAGAAGGGAAGGAAAAGGAGGGCCCCTCAAGGAGGACCCCTCAAGATGAGCAGGGCGCCATGGGCAGCCAGCTTGGTTAGGGATGAGGGATCCGGAAAGGGAAGCCAGGTCTGCCCTGAAAAAGGTCATGAGGTAGAGCTTCACGTGGCAGGATGGGCTTACCGCCCCCACACCTGGCCAATGACAGTTGCCTTAAAGGGCCAGGAGGAGAAACAGGCTGCAGGAATGATTGACGGGAGGTAGGAGAGTTAGGGGCTAGGCCTTTGTAGGCCATAGTGGACAAGTGAGCATAGAGAATGGAATGAATGCGCCTTCTGACCAAGAACAGCTTGGAAGCACGAGATGTTTTGTCCTTTATGCGTGGCCCATGTGTCTAGTCCGTAGCCATGTCAAAACCCTCAAGTTGCCATCATGTGTGCAGGTCTGTGTTTTTACATGTGCAATCTGCATAAGCAGGCAGTGCAGAAAATTGTTCCGTCTCTGCAGGGATCTGCCTCCCAGTGTGCCTTTTGGCTGCCCCCTTTCATCCACCATCCCTTACCCTGACAACCACCCACCCATTCAGCTGGTGTAATTTTGGCATTTTCAGGACGTCATAGAAACGGAATCATGCAACACCAGCCAGAATCAGCTCTTCACTGCACAGAGACTCATAGACTCACCCCGGGTGCTACTGTGTGTTCAGAGCTGGCTCCTTTTCAGGGCTGTGGCTTGTATGCGTGGCTGGCCCTCACCCATTCCCTAGTGGTCATTTTCTGCTTAACATTGTGTCCTTCCTTATCTTGGTGCAGACTCTACAGAGCTCCCATTCCTGTGGGCACAGCAGGCTAGTTGATGAACATGTGGTCCTTCGATTATTTTTTGTTTTGTTTTGTTTGAGACAAGGTCTCCCTGTGGCCCTGGCTTGTCTGGAACTTACTATGTAGACCAGGCTGGCCTTGATCTCCCAGAGATCCACCTGCCTCTGCCTCTGCCTCCTGAGTTCTGGGATTAAAGGCATGTGCCACCACGCCTGGTCCTTCAATCATGTTTGTGGCAGAGTGTGCTGGGAACCTTGGGAGACACTGGGCCCAATCTTATTCTTTTGCCAGGACTTCTTTGAGACAAACCCTAGAAGTAGGTTTGCTGGGAGCCCATGATGACTGCCAGCTTTCCTGGATCCCCAGACTGGGTCTGTGCTTTCTCTTACAGTTCTAGTTTGCCTTCAGATGCTGTGACAAAACACTCCGACCAATAAATACCAGCTTAGGGAGGAAAGGGTTTTTTGGCTTACATCTCCCAAGTTCATCACCGAGGGAGCAGGAACCTGGAGCACAGAGCTGAGACACTGGTCATGGAGGATCACTGCTCACTGGCTTGGTCCTTTGCCCATGCTCAGCCTGCTTCCTTATATAACACAGGCCCACCTGCCCAGGGGTGGCACTGCCCACAGTGGGTTGGGCCCTCTCACATCACTCAACAATCAAGAAAATACCCCTCAGACATGGTCACAGGCCAGTCCAATGGAGTCAATTTCCCAGTTGAGGCTCCCTCTACCCAGGTTAAAGCATCCAGCACACTGACGTGCACCAGCTAAACAGGAAGTTCCCACTGTGTCCTTTGCTGTTAGATGTTGGGGCTTATGCTAGTTTCATTTTTGTTACTGTGATAAAATGCCCTGAGAAAAAGAAACTTGGAGAAGAAAGGGTTTATTTTAGCTCAGAGTCCCTCATAACGGGGACATCAAGGTGGCAGGAACTTAAAACAGCTGCTTACATCACATCCAGAATCTAAAGTAGAGAGAGACGACTGTGTGCTCACTCACCTGTTTACGCTCATCTCCATCTCTCCACTCTCACACGCTCAGGACCCCCGCCTAGGGAATAGCGCTGCCCTCAGTGAGCTCAGTCTTCCCACGTTCATTAACCTAAGACAATCCCCCATAGACATGCGCCCAGGCCAACCTGATCTAGACAGTCCCTCATTAAGACTCCCTTCCCAGGTTGTGTCACGGGGACAGTTAAAACTAACCAGCACAGGGCTCATAGCAGTTGAGTGGCGGCCTTTTGCCATGTGTCTGTAGAAAGTCTGGGGTGAGGAGACACATTCCAGTAGAGAGGGCACTGAGGGTGATACCACACCAGCCCTTTCTGGACCCTGGGAACATGATGTCCTCCTCAGGTCTGGGCCCACACTCAGTGTGGCCTGCTCCATCTCCATTTTCTCTTCTTCACTTCTTCCTTGAAACTCAGCCCTCCTCCTTCAGGAAGCCTGCTGTATCCTCCTGGCAGATGGTGAGCAAAGCCAACTCTCCAATTCCCATATGTGCCAAGATAGGTGTCCCATGTTCCTGCAACCACAGTTGACCTTAATACTCCGAGGGGTAATGTTTTCATGCCCCCAAGGCCTGTGTCTTGAAGAATACCTGACATCCCCATAGCCTGAGTGGATGCAGGGGAGGACAAGGCACTGAAGATTTGTGGGTGGTGAGTGAAGCAGGTAGGGGTGTGCGCAGGTTTGGGACCTGTTGGGTGGGACCTTGTGATGGGCAGGACCTTGGACTGGGCTTTCTGGAGCATCTGCAGTTGTTATCGATGATGTGCCAAGGGCTGGGGTAAGTGAGAGCTACAGTGCAGCTGATGGAGTCCGGGTCTCTGGCTACCTGCTATGCCCTCACATAGACAGACTGGCCTCCCTGCAGCTGTGTGAACGACAGCAGGGTCTTCTCCAGCCTCCTGTCCTTACTGTCAGAACATCCTAAATAGTCTCAAGTCCCCAGAACCATTATTGGAGATCAGGAGCTGTGCCCTGGTTCATCACACTGGGCTGTGTGCCTCTGAGGACAAGAGTGGCCTTTATTTACCATACCCCCATCTCCAAATCCGCACCCTCCCAGTACTGTCAGAGCTCTCCGTTTTTCTCAGTAAAGCAAATGTGAGATGGGCCAGATCGTGGCCCTAGTAATGCTTGCTTATCACTCCCAAGGCTGAGTTACTCTGATGTCTGTGACTGTTCAAGATCCTGTTTAGTAAAAGTACCCATTCATGTCTCCTGCCCATCGTCAACACTAAGTGTTGTCATAAGACAAAATTGTCATAAATTTACAGGTTTGTTGTGGTTGAAACAGAGTCTCAAGCCCCTGGACTTGGACTTCCACCTGGAACTATCTGTCGTACATGCACCAGGCCCAACCAAAGATCTTCATTAGCTACTTGTATCCCTGGAATCCAGGGACATCTATTCCATAAGAAAGTGTGTGTTCCTGTGAGCCAAGCAGAGGGCTGATTGATGGTTCAGAATTGCTGCCTTGTAAGGTTAGGACAAGGAGACAGAACAAAGTAAAGTAACAGACTGGTGCTGTCAGGCCAGTTCAGGTCAGGTATTGTTTAAAAGGATAAAGGCAGAGGGAGTTTCCCACTTCGAACTTTAGCACTGGTTATTTTTTATTTTTAAAGAATATTTATTATTTTTATTTTATGCATGTAAGTGCATTGCCTGCACGTATGTAAGTGCACCCATGTTATGCAATGCCGAAGAGAGCGTCAGATTCTCCTGGAACTGGAGTTATGGGTGGTTGCTAGCCACCATATGAGTGCTGGTAATTGAACCCGAGTCCTCTGCAAGAGCAGCCAATGCTCTTAACCGCTGAGCATCTCTCCAGCCCCACTCCTTTTTTATTCTTAATATGTTCTCTTGGGACTCAGTGCAAGAACCCTAACACAGTGCCTCCTGTATTTTTTTTTTAATATTTTATTTATTATTTTTATTTTATGTGTATGAGTGTATTGCCTGCATGTAGGCACGTGCACCCGTGTCGTACAATGCCCGTGGAAGACAGAAGAGGCCATCAGATCCCCTAGAACTGGAGTTACGGACAGTTGTTAGCTGCCATATGGGTTCTGGGATTTGAACCCGGGTCTTCTGCAAAAACAATCAGTGTTCTTAACCGCTGAGCCAGCTCTCCAGCCCTGTATTTTATTTATTTATTTTTTTTAAGATAAGGTCTCCCACACAGCTCAGGCTGACCTTAAACTCCTGATTCTACCTCCTAAGTGCTAGGATTACAGCTTCCTGTAAATTTTACTTAACAATCATCTAAAACTAGTTCAACTATGGTACTCATTTTATTAAGCTATAGATAATTTTATTTAATTTTAATTTTTTATTATTTTTATTTTAAAATAACTGTTGAGCCATATCCCCAGCCCCCAAGTTATAGATACTTTAAATATATTTTGGGGAAGACTCTTTTTTCAGATCAAAAAAATTTTTGTTGTATTCATATGTTTGTTTGTTTGTTTGTTTGTTTGATATAGGGTCTCCCTGTAGCCCTAGTTGGCCTGGAACTCACTATGTAGATCAGGATGGCCTTGATCTCACAGAGATCTACATGCCTGTACCTCCTCAGTGCTGGGATTAAAGGAGTGTACCACCACACGCAACAAGATTTTTAATTTTTTTAATTGTGTGTGTGTGAGTGA
>NW_008355419.1:1081577-1087336 GCF_000622305.1 Nannospalax galili
GTGTGAGTGTGTGTGTGAGTGTCTGTGAATGTGTCTGTGAATGTGAGAGTGTGTGAGTGTGTGTGTGTGAGTGTGTGTGAGTGAGTGTGTGAGTGTGTGTGTGTGAGTGTGTGTGTGTGAGTGAGTGAGTGTGTGAGTGTGTGTGTGTGTGTGAGTGTGTGTGTGTGTGTGAGTGAGTGTGTGAGTGTGTGTGTGAGTGTGTGTGTGTGTGTGTGTGTGTGAGTGTGTGTGTGTGAGGGTGAGTGTGTGTGTGTGTGTATGTGAGTGAGTGTGTGTGGGTGAGTGAGTGTGTGAGTGAGTGTGTGTGTGTGAGTGTGAGTGAGTGTGAGTGTGTGTGTGTGTGAGTGTGTGTGTGAGTGAGTGTATTTGTTTGTGTGTGTGTAAGTGTGTGTGAGTGTGTGTGAGTGTGTGTGTGAGTGTGAATGTGTGTGTGTGAGTTTGTGTGTGTGAATTTGTGTGTGTGTGTGTGTATCAGTGAGTGTGTGTGAGTGTGTGTGAGTGTGTGTGAGTGTGTGTGTGAGTGAGTATGTGAGTGTGTGTGAGTGTGTGTGTGAGTGTGTGTGTGTGTGAGTGAATGTGTGTCTGTGAATGTGTATGTTTGAGTGTGTGTGTGAGTGTGTTTGTGTGTGAGTGTGTGTGTGCGTGTGAATGTGAGTGTGTGTGAGTCTGAGTGTGTGTGAGTGTGTGTGTGAGTGTGAGAATGAGTGTGTTGAGTGTGTGTGTGTAGGTGTATGTGCACCTGAGTGCAGGTGCCTACAGAGGCCAGAGGTGTTGGATCCTGCTGAAAGATGGAGTTACATGTGGTTATGAGCTGACTAATATGGGTGCTAGAAACCAAACTCAGGTTCTCTGCAAGGGCAGCCAGTGGTCTTAACCACTGAACCATCTCCTCAGCCTCTGGAGGCTTTGATTCTGTATTACATCTTTCCTCAGTCAGTGGCTTACCCTTAACTTGGATGATGTCTTTTGAGGTACAGAAAATGAAATTTTGCCGGGTGTGGTGGTGCACGCCTTTAATCCCAGCACTCGGGAAGCAGAGGCAGGAGGATCTCTGTGAGTTCAAGGCCAGCCTGGTCTACATAGTGAGTTCCAGGACAGCTGGGGCTACAGGGAGACCCTGTCTCAAAAAGACCAAAAAAAAAAAAAAAAAAAAAGAAAAGAAAATGAAATTTTTATAATTAGTACTTTTTGTATCCTGTTGAAGAAATAGTCCCTCACCCAACACCTTGAGCACACTTTCCCATGCTGATAGGCCTTAGTGAGTTCCCAAATGTCAGGAGTGAGTTTTCTGAGTGGTATGAAGTAGGGTGGGGTCTATTTAGTAAGGACCCTCCTTTCCCTTGCACTTCAGTGGCCTGTTGTGGATGAGGCTGTCTGTGGGATCTCTGTGGGGACTTCCTCAGCCACCAGCCTTTGCACCCACACCACACTACTGTAATTACTCGAGCTTTCTTATCAGTCAGTCGTGATGTTTTATCTTGTAAAATTCCCCAGTTTTATTTTTCCTCAAGATTGCTGTTTGCTGTTTTTCATCTTTCATATTTCCATACAGACTTTATAATTGGCTTATTAATTTTCAAAAGACTAGCTGTGGATGTAGATCAGTGCTATACAGCACTTGCCTAACTCACACACGGCCCTGGGTTCCATCCCCACACCACAAAAACAAAACAATAAAATGTCTTATTGGAAGATGGGCATGATAGTGCACACCTGTAGTTCCAGCATTTTGCTATCTGTTTCCTATTTGATACAGAGACAGGTAAGGAAATGTGACCATTGTTTCATTTTGCCCTCTTGTCTGACTTCGCAGACCTGCTAGGGCAGTCAGCCCGTGATCGCTTCCCCTTTGCACCCTCACGCCCTCAGCAAAAGGCAGTTTGTTTCTCCTCCCCCATCACCCCTGACTGTGACAGCCAGCATGTCCACTTGTGGCTGGTTTCCGGGAATGGCTCTCAGAACTCCCACTAAGGCTGTTACCGGGGTTTTCCCTTTTGTAAATTCCCATTATCAAGATAAGGAGATTCTGTTTTATTCCTTGGGGAACGTTGTCATGGATGATGCTGAATTTTACCAGCTGCTTTCTTCTGACACGATAGAATACTTCTCTTTTGTCCTGCTAACACAGTGAATTCTGTGACTTGGTTTTGAATGCTAATCTGACTGGGTGTCTGTGGTGCATACGATCCATTTCATGCCTCAGTTTGCCAATACTACGGTATTTTTGCAACTCTGTTTATGAAAAGATTGGGTTGTAATTCTTTTTTGCAGTGTTATCAAGCGTTTACTCCTGAGGTTTTCTGGTCTTACAAAATTAAAACTTTTTTTAATTCAGGAAGGTTTTATGGTAGATTGATACTCTAATTTTTTGGACAAGTTCACCCATGAAATCACATGAGCCTGGCATGCTTTAGGAAATGTTTTCTTTAAATTGCAGGTTTAATTTTTCAAATGGAAGTCAACTCTTCAGATTTTGTGTTTTATCACCTTTACTAAGTTGTCTTCTCAGGATTTGTTGAAGTTGGAATTGTTATGTTTCTTTGTATATAGTTCATATCCTTATTTTCTTTTAAAATTCTCTGAGGAGGGAGCCAGATGGATGGCTTAGAGGTTAAGAGCACGTACTGCTCTTCCAGAGGGCATGAGTCTGCTTCCCAGCATCCATGTGGTGGCTCATAACCACCTGCAGCTCCAGCGCCAATGGATCTGATGCCTCTGGCCTCTGAGGGCACCCAACCCTGATGTATGTGCACAGACCCATGTATGGACACGGACGCATAATTAATTAAAAATAAAATAAATCCCTTTAAAAACTAAACAAATAAATTATAAAATGCTTTTTGAGGGGTTGCTCTCGCAGAAGACCTGGGTTTGATTCCCAGTAGTCCATACCTTTATAGGCACCTCCACTCACATGATACATGTGCATACATGCAGACAAAACACTCATACGCATGAAATAAAAATAAGTACTTTTTTTTAATGCTCTGATGTCTATAGACACTGTAGTAGTCTGATTCCTGCTTTTGGTATTTTGCAGCCTGCCTCACCTTCTCGTTAGTCTTGGTAGACACTTTCCAAGCCTAGTTATCGCTTTAAATAGCCAAGTTGTAGAGCTTTTCTGATTTTCTTATGTTTGTCTAGTTCGTTGATTTCTTCTCTGCTCTTTATTATTTTCTTCAGTATTCTTTGGGTTTAATTTGCTCTTCTTTTATATTTTCCCTTAAATAGACTGGCCTCAAATGCACAGTCCTGCCTCAGCCTCCCACACCCCGGGATTACGGGTGTGCATCCCAGTGTCCTTCTTTGCTGTTTTCTGTTTGCGGAGATTGATGTTTAAGTCATTAGTTTTTGACCTCTTTCCTACTGTGGATCTTCAACCCGGTTAGTTTTTGTTCTGAGCACAGCTTTAACTGTGTCCCATGAATTGATCGCTCTTCTATTACCACTGTAATTACTTGAAATTTTAAACTTTGCCTTCCTTCTTAGACTTAGGTCTAAGGGTTTTGTGTCTGTTTTTGTTTGGTGGCTCTGACTTTTTTTTGAGACGAGGTCTCATTGTGGAGGTCAGGCTCTTCTGGAACCCAGAATCTTCCAGACTCAATCTTCCCAGTGCCTGAGTCAACATGCCCCACTTAGGTTATGTAGAAGCACATTATTGACTGGGACACTGCTTAGTGGCAGAACATTTGTCTAGCATGTGCAGGGCCTCTGGGTTCAACTCCCAGTATCACAAAAATGTAGAGATATATGCAATGGCTTGGTCCAGTGATGTGTACCTATGATTCCAGCGATCAGGAGCCTGAGGCAGGAGGCTTGCCAGGAGTTTGAAGTCAGCCTGACCAACTTAGCAAAACCATATTTCAACTCAAAAAAAGGTGTGTTATTTCATCTCCGGCTCTTTGGGTATCATTCTTTCTCTGAATGTAAGCTTTGTTTCACTCTGGCCAGAGAACACACTCTGTTCCAGTTCCAGTCTTTTGAATTTGTGAAGATACTCTATGGCCCAGAATATGGACTACTTTAACAGATTCTGTGTGCGCTCAGCACTGCATGCTGTGTGCGCTGGGCCCAGTATTCTGGTGTCCTTGGTCAAGTTTGCTGTCTTCAGATCTGCCTTTTTTATCACATCTCACAGCGGTTAATGGGAAACATACATTAAGTACCCTCAACTTTAATTGAATATTTTTTCTGTTTCTCTCTTCAATCTTTTTTTCCCTTCATTGTTTTGTATTCTGTTGGCTGCATACAGATTTAGTTCACCATCCCCCTGTGCTTGGGATCAACCCAAGTGCTAGGCAAGTGCTGTGCCGCTGAGCTACATCACCAGCCCTTTTAACGTTTTTTAAATCGGAGGCAGAATCCCGTTCACGTGTCTCCAGCTGGCCTGGAACTAGCAACCGTGCCGTGCTCAGCTTCATGTCTTCCTTTTCATGGGCACCTTCATCCTCATGAAATGTCGCTCTTCACCATGAAAAGCATTACATGCTCCTCTACTATGACAGAGCCTCATCCCGGGAAACCCACCAGAAACTGAAAATACCTTAAGTCGAAGTCATCTCGCACACCTGACCCTCTGAGATTCGGTTGCTCACCTTGTGGTCTCGCGATCTCGAGGAGCCTGGGAACTGTGGTTCACTGCCACAAGGGGTTCCTGACCTCAGTGTCACAAGAGGACTGGACTGTATTCATCACTGGCCAGGGAACAGCAGCATTCAGTCCAGATGTCCTGCTGAATTTGTATTGATCTCACACCATTGTAAAGTCAAAATGGAACCCATTATAAGCTAGAGACTGTACTGCCCTCAAAGTCTCACCTGTCCTGTAAAAGTGTGACTATCCTCATCCCCATGTGTGTGGTGAAGAAAAACTTGCTGTGTGCATGGTCTATTCTCTCTTTTACTATTATCCTTCAGTATGAGAAAGGGATTTGCTCCAGCTTCCCACCCCTAGGTCATACAGGTGCTCAGGTCCCACTTGTAAAATACCATAGTACTTGCATATGACCTCTGCACACCCTCCTTGTACCTCACCCCCACCCCAACACTGTGCTCTGTCCTATCCTGCTTGGCTGTGCCTATCTCTGAGACAATTTTCCTTCTGCCTGAAATATTCTTTTCAGTAATTATTTTTTTTTAACCATGGATTTGCTGACAGCTAATTATCTGGGCTTTGTTTGTGTGAACTCTGTTCCCTTGCCTTCCCGTAGGGGTGGTGTTTCCTGCTGGGCTCCATGTGAGCCTTAGATCTCCATCTGAGATTGGGGATGCGGGGTGGGGGGAGTGGATGAGTCAGGTGCCAGGTGCATTTCAACTTAGGGTATTTTCAGTTTCTGGTGGGTTTTCTGGGATGAGACTCTATCCTAGTAGACGAACACATGCTGTTGTACCTCATCCACTGGACCCCAAAAAGACCACCGAGTACCCAACACACCAAAATGCAAAAGCAAAGGTTTAGGGTTTATTCGGGCTTAAGCTTGGGCTCTCAGACCTCACCAACTCAGTGGATCCGTGCTGAGAGCCCAGAGTAAGGGAGAGTGGAGCCTTTTATAAGTTTTAGACAAAGAGAGGAGGGGGATACCAGAGATACATTTTGGTTGGTTCAAGGAGCCTGCACGCGCCAACATAATTTTAAACTGATTGGATGTATAAGATGCAGCCCTGGAAGTTTCTTATTGGTAGGTGCTATTCTCAGGGCTGTGGAATGTGCTGACTGTTACCTGTGGGGCCAGGAGTCTCCATTTTTACCTTAAAGGGCAG
>NW_008355419.1:1088800-1092035 GCF_000622305.1 Nannospalax galili
TTGAGTCTCTTTCCTTTACCCATCTTTAGGGCTTTGGTAAGCGCAATCAGTTCAGCTTTTTGGGCTGATGTACCTATTGGCAGTGGCTTGGCCCAAATGACTCTCGAGGTGGTTGTGACTACTCCCCCAGCATGCCTTTTACCATTTCTGATGAAGCTGCTTCCATCCATGTACCAGGTTTGTTCAGCGTCAGGCAAGGGAGCATCCTTCAGGTCAGGTCTGATGCAATGCGCCTGTACCAGAATTTCAGTACAGTCATGGAGTGGGTCCCCGAGATCGGGATCTGGCAACAGCGTGGCTGGGTTCAGGGACATTGGTACCTGGAAGGTGATCCTGGGCGGATTTAGGAGCAAAGCCTGATAATGAGTTAATCGGGCATTGCTCAACCATCGATCGGGGGGGTTGCTTGGGCACCCCTTCAAGGGCCTGAGGGGTTGCCACAAGCAGGTCCTGTCTCAGGGTTAACTTGTTAGCATCCTTAACCAGCAGGGCCACTGCTGCTATAATTCACAGGCAGGGCAGCCATCCAGCTGCTACAGGGTCTAATTTCTTTGATAGGTATGCAATAGGTCTCTTCCAGGGGCCTACTCTCTGGTGAGGACCCCTTTCACAATACCTTTATGTTCATCCACATATAAAAAGAAAAGTTTACTTATGTCTCGTAGTCCTAGGGCAGGGGCCTCTAAGAGCTTGCATTTTAGGGTTTCAAAGGCCTCTTGCCTTTCCTGCGTCCAGTTGAAGTCCTGTCCTTCTTTGGTAGCCTCATATAGGGGTTTTGCAATTTTGGCGAACCCCAAAATCCAGAGGCGGCAGAACCCTGCGGTACCCAGGAATTCCCTCACCTGTTTTCTGGAGGTCGGTGCAGGTATCTTTAGCACAGTCTCTTTGTGGGCCTTAGTCAACCACTGCTGCCCCTCCTTGAGGATGTACCCTAGGTAAGTCACTTCTTGCAGATATATCTGAGGTTTTTTTTTGCTGAGGACCGGTATCCCAAGTCCCCAAGTATGTGGAGTAAGTCCTCTGTCCCCTCCAGGCAGGACTTCTGGTCCGGTGCCGCAATCAATAAGTCATCTACATATTGTAACAGGCTTATGTCGGGGTGTTGGGCTCTGTACTCACCCAGATCTTCATGCAGCCTCCTTGAGGATGTACCCTATGTAAGTCACTTCTTGCAGACATATCTGAGCTTTTTTGGCTGAGGCCCGGTACCCCAAGTCCCCAAGTATGTGGAGTAAGTCCTCTGTCCCCTCCAGGCAGGACTTCTGGTCCTGTGCTGTGATCAATAAGTCATCTACATATTGTAACAGGCTTATGTCGGGGTGTTGGGCTCTGTACGCACCCAGATCTTCATGCAGGGCCTCACAGAATATAGATGGAGAATTTTTAAACCCTTGAGGCAGTCGGTCCAGGTCAGCTGGCCACTGATTCCTGCCCCCGGATCATGCCATTTGAAGGCAAAGTAGGGCTGACTGCTGGGAGCTAGTGGCAGGCTGAAGAAGGCGTCCTTGAGGTCCAGAACTGTATACCATTGCCGATCTGGTGGCAGGGTACTGAGTAACGTATAAGGGTTGGGGACAGTGGGATGAATGTCAATGACTCTCTTGTTCACCTCCCTCAAATCTTGTACCGGTCTGTAGTCCCCGGATTGGGGCTTTTTGACAGGCAGGAGTGGGGTGTTCCAGGCAGAATGGGTCATTCTCAGCACCCCAGTTCCATTAATCTGATATGTGGAGTAATTCCACGTTTTGCCTCTAGGGGCATAGGATACTGGTGCACTTTAACAGGGTCCGCCCCTGCTTTGAGTTCAACATATACAGGAGGCCTGTGTCCTGCCAGACCCATACCCCCTGTTTCTGCCCAGGCTTGGGGAAATTTTTGGAGCCAATCTGATATATCAGGGTTTGGTTGGATCGGCTCCTGATGGAGTCTATATTCCTCAGTCAGGTCGTTGGTGACTAGAACCTGAACCGGTGCCCCGTTGTGAAACAGGGTGGCTCCTTTAGCTGTGAAGTGGATCTGTGCCCTCATTTTTGACAATAAATCTCTGCCCAGAAGTGGGTAGGGACATTCTGGGATTACTAGAAATGTGTAGGATACCCGGCCCTTCCCTAAATCTACTGTTCTTCGGGTAGTCCATGAATAGGGCTTTGTTCCTGTTGCCCCTGTACCCATGTAGTTCTGGAGGACACTGGCCCTCTTGGCTCCAATAAAACCGAATTCTGGGCACCAGTATCCACCATAAACTCAATTGGTTTCCCCTCTTACCCTGGGCTCGGGGAGGGGACCTGAGCCCCGTCTCCCCTAGTCACTGTCTTCACCCCCAATTAGAGCTGGTAATACCTTAGCTGATCGCTTATTCTTCTTGGGGCAGTCCTTCACCCAGTGCCCTTCCTCCTTGCAGTACGCACACTGGTTTTTCCCTCCCTTATTTCGTGGTCTGGATCCTGATGGTGAGCTCCCTCCATACTGGGGGTTGGTTGCCAATATCTCTCTGAGGTCCTTCTTGTGGCAGGCCTGTTGTCTCTCCAGGACCCTGGTCAGGCTTGCTTCCTGTCTTTTTTCTTTTCTTTCCTCTCTTCATCCTGCTGTCTCCCTTCTATTATAAACCTTTTCTGCCACTGCTATTAAGTCCCTAAGGTTCTTTTCTCCTAGTCTATCTAAAGACGGTAACTTTCTCTTGATGCGAGCCGACGCTTTGAGACCTGCTAACAAAGTCTGGCGATAGACCAGGAGCCTCTCCTTACCTTCTGCCGTGTTGTAGTCCCAGTTGGGACGGCTAGGGGGAAAGCTAGCATTAATGATGCCTGGGTCTGTGGTAGGGTCCCTGGTGGGGCCCGGAACCAATTTCCGGGCTGCCTCCAGGATCCTGTTTCGCTCCTCAGTAGTGAACAGGACACTCAGGAGCTGGTGGCAATCGTCCCAGGTGGGCTGGTGAGCAAAGAGAACAGTTTCCAATAAGTTAATCAAGTCCCTGGGGTTTTCAGAGAAAGGAGCATTCTGTGAGCACCAATTGTAAAGATCACTGGTGGCAAAAGTCCAGTAATGAAAGGGCTGATTGCCCTCTCCGTCTGGGAGCCCTGCCAGCCGAAGGGGGAGGACAATAGTGTCAGGCTGGGGGGCTGCCCCCCTCCGGCTCCTTGTGGCCTGTGCAGGTCCCTGTGGAGGCGATGGTGGCTCCTCAGGGTTAGGAGGCGGGGCCTGCACTTGTGGTGCCATTGGCGGGGTGTGTATCTCA
>NW_008355419.1:1092650-1119305 GCF_000622305.1 Nannospalax galili
AGCCCTGTGGGTTCCCCTGCTCGATTATGCCAAAGACCATATGCATAGGACACGCGTGTCCCAACAGGGTTGGGTCGCAAGGTCCTCTGAGGTTTCAGATGGACTAGTGTCCTGGTGGGGTGTCTGGTGAGGAACACCCACCCCGACGAGGATGGGGATGTCTCCCGAATCCTCCAGGTCACCTTGCTAGCATTCCAGCGACAAAAAACAGATCAGATGGCCGTGACCAAAGTGAAAGTATAGAGAAGACAGTTGGACAAACACAGTTTTACAAAAACACCCGGCCGGTTAATCACAAACCTTTTGGAGTTGGTTCCCCTCGGGAGTCTCTGGGGGGATCCCAGGAGAGCCTCCAAATGTTGTACCTCATCCACTAGACCCCAAAAAGACCACCAAGGACCCAACACACCAAAATGCAAAAGCAAAGGTTTATGGTTTATTCGGGCTTAAGTTCAGACTCTCAGACCTCACTAACTCAACGGATCCGTGCTGAGAGCCCAGAGTAAGGGAGAGTAGAGCCTTTTATAGGTTTTAGACAAAATGGGGGGGAGATGCTGAAGATAGATTTTGGTTGGTTCAAGGAGCCCGCGCGCCAACATAATTTTAAACTGATTGGATGTATAAGATGCAGCCCTGGAAGTTTCTTATTGGTAGGTGCTATTCTCAGGGCTGTGGAATGTGCTGACTGTTACCTGTGGGGCCAGGAGTCTCCATTTTTACCTTAAAGGGCAGTTTTTATGCCCGGCCTTGCTTAATCTATAGTTTCCTGGAAGGGGGGAATAGCAGGCAGGGGTCAGGGCATGCCAGGGCATGTCTAGGCATGTCTAAACAGCAGCCAAGCTTTTTACAGAAGCTAAAAGAGCAATTAATGGGGGTCTGGAGGGATTGGGGGGTAGTGGGTGAATGAAGAGGGTCTCAGGGTCCTACAGTGCAATACTTTTCATCTTGAAGAGTGACATTTCATGAGGATGAAAATGCCCTGTAGATCTCATTGTCTTCCCTTGAAGGTAATCTTTTTCTTTCTCTGACTCCAGCTCAAAATTCCCATGTCAGCTGGGCGTGGTGGCGCACGCCTTTAATCCCAGCATTTGGGAGGCAGCAGCAGGTGGATCTTCGTGAGTTCGAGGCCAGCTTGGTCTATATAGCGAGTTCCAGGCCAGTTGGGGCTACAGGGAGACAGTGTCTCAAAAGGACAAAAAAAAGAAAAAGAAAAGAAAGAAGAAAAAAATCCCGTGTCCTTCCATTTCGGCAGCCTTGGGAAGGAGACAGGGAAATGGTGCATTTGCCTTACTTGGGGCTGAGCATGCTGTCTCCCTCTCTTCCTCCCCTGGATGCCATACTCAACCCCCTCTGGTGTGGGCTTCCATTTGTGTTTCTTTATCCTGATTCTTTTTGTTCTTTGTACTTTTCTTCCATCCTGACAGAGTCTTAAAATTGTTTATTTATATTTTACTCATTTACCCCGAGCACGCCTGTGTGTGTGTGTGTGTGTGTGTGTGTGTGTACATACACATGTACACGTGGGGTGGGGGTGGGGGGGTCATGTGCCTTTCACCTTCGTGTGGGTGCTGGAGATCAAACTCAGGTTGGGCAGCAAGCACCTTTCCCCACTGAGCCATCTCACCAGCCCTCCTCTGTCTATTTTTTAAGATGTGTTTTGGACATTCGCATCACCCATGTGTCTTTTTCTGCTTTCTCTTTGGTTACCTGCTCCTATTTTTTTAGCCACCTGATGGTTTCTTCTTGAACAACAGCTGCTGTATTTGAAAGGCAGGGGAGTTCCTGGTGGGATTTCTTCCTCCTCAGGATTTTTACTCACTCAGGCAGAGGGAAGTAAAAACAGATGGATAGATCTCCTGGACTTACTTGAGTCTGATCTGTTTCTTACTTTACCTTAATGCAAGAATATCTGTTCCAATCTGGACAGTGGGGTTTGCTGGAACCCCAATCTGCCCTTCATTCCCCAAGGCCGAACTGGTCACAATCTCTGTCTGCCCTTTGCTTTGTTTTACACGGTTTCTACAGCTGCTTTCCACCTGGTTCCGTGGGCTCTTGTCTCAAATTAGTATAGTCACATTCGGCAGAGCTTCAGACCACGTACTGGAGTTCAAGTCGTCACTCTGTAATTCCCATTCTCCAGGATCCGGTAGAGGGGGGTCGGGCGGAACACCAAATCAGAGGTGTCTTTTGTGGGTTTTTTATTTCTATGAGACAGGGTCTCACTATGTTGCTGGTCTGACCCTGAACGCTGGGACTCAGCCCTTCCTCGGCCTCCCAGGTAGCTGGGGGTTCAGGTATACTGCTGTGCCTGACGGGTCTTCAACCTTAAAATCTCAGGGGTCTGCCCTGCCAGGTTTTGGATTCTGGGGCCTGGTCACTCCTTTTCCCCCCATCTCCCTTTCCAGGCTCGTCCCTGGAGATGAAAGTTGCCCAAATCTCAGTGTCTAGGTGAGATTGAGAACTTTAGGCCTCAGAGTTGACATGGAGCTGGCAGGGTCGAGTGAATGTTTTACATCTGAGGACATGACTTTTGGGGGCCTTGGGGTAGAATGTTATGGACTGAAGTTTTATGTCTCCCCCATCCATATGTTGCAGCCCCACCTCACTATGATAGTACTTGGAGATGAGGCCCTTGGAGGTGACAGGGTCATGGTGGCAGGTCCCCAAGGGGATTAGTGTCCTTACAAGCAGAGACCTCAGAGGCCTGTTCCCACCCTCACTCCCCACCATAAAGGACAGAATGAGAATGCAGCGGTCTGCAGCCCAGTGAGAGGCCTCCCCTGAACCCAACCTTGCTGACACCTTGAGCCTCCAGAGCTGGTGGAGGTAAGCGTCTGCTGTGGGACGCAGCAGCTCTCTGCCTTGGGTGTGGTTCAGCAGGTTGAGACAGTTCTGGAGGTCTATCTCGCTTGCCTTGGTAGCTTTAATCCCAGCTTCATCTCCAGTGAGACACTGGTGAGCTGAGCTCCAGGCTCCGCTTTCTGTGTAGCCCCAAAGGAACCAGAAAGCAGCTGGGGCTCAAGGCCCAAGGCATCTGCTTGATCTTCTTCCTCCAGCACAGCATGGCTTCGATTTTCCAGCTTTCCCTGGTCACCCCTGGATGGAGATGTCTGGTTCCTTCACTGGTTCTTGGCAGTGCGTCACATTCACAGTGTGCCCCGTTGTACTGTCTCAGCCACAGCACTTCGACATGGCAACCTTGTGCGTGCACCTCTGTGCCCCATGTACCATCCTTCACTGGCTTTGGTACACACCATGGATTCTGGCTCCTGAGCTCTAGCTTTGGCTGGGACTCACATCTGAGGGGTAGGTCGGTCCCATGGCCACAGGGAGGTGGGCAGTGGTGCCGTGCCCTCAGAGTGGGCTGTTTGTTCTCTGTGTGGATAGAAGCATACTCAGCCGGAATGCCTGGCAGTGAGCTACTTGGAACTTGAGATGGCCCCTCCTCTCACACCCCTGCTTGGTGGCAATAGGTGGAGGGGGGAGCATCAAGCTCCTGGACCCCCGAACCTGAGCTCGTACACCCTCTGAGCGTGTGCTGGCCACTGCTGGAGTAAGCAGACCAGTCCCCTTGGCTCCCCATCTGATTCCCAACAAGCCCAAGACCTTTCTTAGGTATCTTCTCGTTTTAAGACCCTGAGGCTCAGTCCCTCAGTCCAGTTTTGGCTAGCTGTTTGGCTCAGATATGGACAGAGACTTCTCAGTGCAGTTAAGCCAGACTGGTTCAGCAGCCGCGTCATGCTGTGGCCGTCCAGCAGGGGGCCCACGTGATCCAGCTACAGTGCTGCTGTCCACCAGGGAGAGGCACTACCGCCTTGTCTCACACCAGAATGAGATTTCCTCCTTCCTTCTTGTATACTGTGGAGCAGAGCTCTTCTGGGACTCAGCTCCCCGACATGGCAGCCCTGCTTCCCTCCGTCTCTGCTGTGACGGCCCCACCAAGCCTGTGTGCAGTGTCTGATTGGCTGCCGGGGAGGGTATCTAGTACTTCCCACAGGCTGGACTCCTGAGGCTCAGGGACCTCAGTGCCTGGCTCCCCTAGGGTAGACTGCCAGAGGCCAGCTGTACCCACTCACACCAGGCACCTAAGAAACAAGCCCTGAGTCCTGTGTCCTTTTCCTTGGGAACAGACTGTTTGATAGACGTCCACACATTTCAGCTGCAAAGCCCCTCATCTGTACAGTGGCAGTTCAGTCTGGCAGTGACAATATTGGTGCAGTTTTGGTGTCAAGGTGGGAAGATACAGGGGGCACTGACAGGTTGTTGTGGCTGCAGGTCATGGGTAGTGCCCAGAAGGTGTCCCAGACTTACCCTGCCTCCCTGAGGCCCCATTCAGTGTGTGGGCACTCAGGGTGGCCCAGCGTACCTAATCCGACAGTGTATCTGCCCGGTCACATGGATGGCCACTGACATCACTAGAGATATCCTTCTCTTGATCGGCGTAGACAGCAGACAAACATTCTCAAGGCTGGGGTAGGTGAGACTGCCCCGTGTGTCTATGGATGCCGTGGTAGCTGCACAGCCTTGGGAAGAGGCTGGTTCCTGCATCCTGCCCAAAGGGAAGCTAGGCTAAGTGACTGACTCCAATATGAGCCACCACCCCTGGCTGTGAGCCCACACTTCATTTCTTAACTTTTATGTTTTATTAGCATATGTTAATATACGTAATGAGTTCCATGGTAACATTCCTATACCTGTACATAGTGTGATCTAATCATGCTCGCCCCGCCCCCGTCTCTGTTACCCTTTCTTGTCTAGCTTGGTTTGTTTTTGTTTTGTTTTTGTTTGTTAAAAATTTGTATGTATTATTTTTGTTTTATGTGTATAACTGTATTGCCTGGATGTAATACATGAGTAAGTACACCTGTGTTGTGCAATGCCTGTGGAGGTCAGAAGAGGTCGTTGGATTCCCCTGGAACTAGAGTTATGAACAGTTGTTAGCCGCCATGTCAGTGCTGGAAATCGAACTTGGGTCCTCTGCAAGAGTGGCCAGTGCTCTTAACCACTGAGCCATTTCTCCAGCCCAGTTTTGAGGGGTTTTTTATAGTCTTGTTAGGTTAGCCCAGGCTGGCCTTGGACCTGTGGCAATCCTTCTGCTTCGGCCAGCCAAGTGCTTGGATTACAGGTGTAAGCCACCAAGCCTGGTATTGCAGCTCATTTTCTCCCTGACACCAGCATCAGTGTTCCCTCGTCTGTGACCCAGGTTAGTCCCCACTGAGGCTGGCATGGCCCATCACGTTGGGGCCACTGCCTATTCGTGACTGGCTTGTCCACCTCCCCTGTGTTTATCTTTTTTGTCTTCATCTCCTGTAGGACAGCAGCTTCTGTACTTCCCACCCATCTCAGACGTACTGAGGGTCCCTGAAGTCAGGGGACCTGGTTACAGCTCCTCTGTGTGGGCTGACTCTCCTTGGCTGTACATCTGCCGTGTTTTTTTTTTTACATTTTCTGGTGTGTTGTGGTTGCAGAGGGACGCTCCCTGGGCACGGATAGAGTGGCTGAGGAAGGGCGGAAAGCCTGTGTGGGAGCCAGGGCCGTGCCTGCTGCTCACAAACAGGCTCACTTCCCACGCAGCCATCATTTCCCACAGCAGCGGTTCCCGCACGTCTGTTCAAGCCTGTTTTTGTGATTTCAGTGTTATTCTTCAGTTACCTTTCAAAGCATGATGTGTGGGGGTCATACTTTCAGCTGGGAAATAGATCAGTGGTTAGAAACAGGAAGTTCAAATTGGAGGCCTGGGATGGGAAAGTCCCTTGGTGGGGTACACATTTCGGCCCCTGCTCCAATGGGGAGTCAACCCCCAGATGTGTTACCCCACCCAGCCTTCTCACCTTTGAAGGGTCATTCTCCCATGGTCGATGCTGCCCCTAGTGTCAACCTGGGGTGATGCCCACCTGGCAGGCTAGAAGGAGTGAGCATTCTTGTTCACACAGCCCTCTCAGGGGCACCAGACACTGAAGTATAGTGATAAGGACCTAGCCAGTGGCAAATGTGAATGAACAAGCGTCCCCACGAGTGTCCTGTGACACTGTATCCATGTTCTGTTATCCCCAGGGTGACCAGGTATCTGGTGTTGAAGGCTCAGGTTGATCTCTACACCAGGGACTTGCCTACCCTAAACTCCAGACTCTTGGTCATGTGGCAGCTGGATGTAGCCTGGGATCTTTTGGTAGGACAGATGGTCACCAAGAACAGAGACGCCTGGAGTTGGTGTACCAAGAACCTGACCCAGATCCCAGCAGGGCACACCTGCCAGGCCACCTAAGGCTGAATTACAGCCCTGCGTGTCCCTGCACTCTTTCTTCTACTACATAATATTGTACCTAGAACTGGACATCCAAAAGTTCTGGGATTATTTCAGGTGAATCGATGTACAGAGGAGAAAAGCAGACAGGTTTAGAATCCTGACAAAAACCGCTGTTCAGGAACAGGCTGAGCCTAGAGGTGGTAGCACCCACTCTGCCCCCCACCCCGTGATAGATCCAACTCAGAACCTTCTGTGGTCCCCAGGCATCTCACTGGCTTCTTAGCTTTGCTGGCCATTGACCTGGGGCTGCCACAGAAGGCACTGAGCTCTCCGTGACACTTAATTGCTGACGTGTGTCCCGTCCTGGGTGTTGCTGTGCCCTGTGCTTTTTATACTGTTTGTTCACATCCAGTGAATGAGGAGCCCTCCAATTTCATTCTGCTGGAATTCAGCCCACCTGCTCCTCCCCAAGCCTGAAAGAGGGGAGTTTGTTCGCCATCAGTTGATTGGAGCTTAGATTTTTAAATGTGGGATTTTTTTGCCTTGTCAGAGTGCTCAGATGCTAGATTGCCATGGGAACAGCTCGTTAAGATGCCTGTGACCAGCCTAATTATAGAATTTCAAAGACAAGTTGAGAGCTCCTTGAGGTTGTCAGTTAAGGCTGAAAGAAAAAGAAAGGCAGCCCACACACTCCCCAGGACTTACTGCTGTTCACCATGTACTAGCACCTGGGGAGGCTGCGTGGCCGAGTCCCCAGTGGGCATGTGACACTGACCTAGCTCGTCCTGTTCACCATGTACTAGCACCTGGAGAGGCGGTGTGGCCGAGTCCCCAGTGAGCATGTGACACTGACCTAGCTCTGACCCAGGTACCTTCCCCAGCCAGAGCTCAACCTTAGTACCTGGGGCCATGACAGAACTGCCTGATCCTCCAGGAATCCCCCCTGCACTATGCAGGGAGCATCACACAACCCCAACAGGCCCTGTCCCTACCCTCCAGCCCTTCCTTACAACCTGGACTTTCAGCCTGAACCAGTTTCCACATATGTCCCCCCCTATGGGGGCAGGATTAAGGTGCCCAGGTGGGTGCACAGCATCCCTTGCTCTGGCCCGACAGGAAGCTTGGCTCACTTGCGCCCTTGCTCACAGAGCTGATCATCGCTTAGGAATAGAGCTTTCACTTTGCAGGCAAAACCCAAATTCTGAAAGTACAACTGGCCTGCATGGGACAGTGGTATCTGGGTTCCCCAAAGCCTCCAGGGTCCCAGACCATAAGCCCACAACACCACAGAAGATTCTGTGTGGCCATGTTCAGAGCCACACTGAACTTTTGAAGGAAACTTCAAATAAAACTGCAGTTTGAAAGTGTTGGTTTTAGCAGTGACAGCCCTTGTGGAAATTCAACTTTCTAAGAAAGGTCTGGGTTGGTTCAGAAGCCAAGGTGGTTACGACCCTGTCCATCTCAAGAAACTATAGGCACCTGCCACTGGGGGATGCTCCTCAAGCCAGCCTCCTCCATTCCAGAAAGGACTCTGAGAAACTGTGCCAACCCAGAGAAGCCGAAGGCTACAGAGAACCACATGCCATGGAGGTCCTAGATGGGCCTCTGGGAGGGAAGAGGACGCTGAGGGACTCAAACGGTGCGCACCTCACGTACTAAACTTCCTTTTCGCTTCACCAATTGTGACAAAGGTGATGAGCTGCAGGGGCAAAGATGGCAGGGAGACCTGGCAGGAATCTCGGGAACACTGTGTATGTAGGGTTCAAAAAGTCTAAAACCAATCTTTAAATAAATAGCTTATGCCAGTCTTGGTTCACGCCTTTAATCCCAGCACTTGGGGGCAGAGGCAGAAGCAGGCAGACCTCTGGGAGATGGAGGCCAGCCTGGTCTACATAGCATGATGGATGAGGCGGAGGCAGGCAGTCAGCACGGGGAACACCAACAGGTGGCAAGAGGACTGTTCCTACTACCTTTCCAGTTCCCAAAATATACCAAAGGTGTTTTGAAGTGTATATTTTTTGACATGAAGGGTGCTTGGCTGTTGCTGTGAACCCTTTCTCACTTGGTCAGTGCTCTTCCAGCAGTGACCCAGGCATGGATTAGACACCCTGAGGCTCCCCAGACTTACCTAGGGAGCCTACTTCCAGGGGCTGTGACTTTCCTTTCTGTGGAATGCTGCAGTACAGCCCCCTCTCTGCTGATGGAGCTCCCCTGGGGCCTCCATGTGGGTCAGAGTGCTCCAGAAACACCCAGCAGACAAAGGAATTGGTTCACATGGAGGCTGCAGGTCAAGCCAAGTCCAAAACCATGAACTATAGAACTCCCTCTTGTTAAGGAGAAGGCTATCTTCAATCTATGCATGACTTCAGCTGATTAGACGAAGCGCACTCGGTGAAGAAAGGCCACCAGCTATATTCAAAGTCCAAATTTAATTGCCATCCTCACCCATATATACCCTTACAGAAGCCTCCAGAACATTAGAGCTAATCAAGTTGACACATGAACTCTGTAGATATACCTCCTGTCAACTTGGCACCCATATGCAATGCTTTAAAGCGTACTCAGTCTCTAAATAAAGACAGTTACAAGGTTTGTCCTGCTGAGGACAGGGTTATGTATGCATCTAAACACACTGACCCTTTTCCTCAGAAGGTCCCAGTCACCCGGGCCAACCCCCAGCAGGCAGTGATGGCCTATCTTTGCTTCTCTTTCCTCTGTAACTTTCCTTCTGAGGCAGAGGGACCAGCATTGAATCTGTGCCTGTGACTCCTTGTTTGTCTACCAGACAAAATCCTGTGAAGCCACTGGAGGACACTGGCCTGCAGGGAACAGGAGTGCTTCGCAGACTCGGCACCTCCCCAGTTTATGTTCGCAAGAAGTCCTGATCCTTCCTGCATTGCTGCCCAGGGTGCCCAAGATGGGGTGATTTGTAAGGAACAGAGTTTTTCGGTTTTTTTTCCCCAAAGTTCTAGAGGATGCACATCAGGGAGTGCCCTGCCAGCCTCTGGTGAGAGCTTAGTGCTGTGTTATAGTGTAGGGAGTGTCAGAGACACAGCAACTTCCTAGCCCATGTCTTTCCTCGTTGTAGAACCACTAATGCCTTGTGTGTGTATCCCACTTACTGCCTTGTCTAACCCTGATCGCCTCCCAGGTGTGACTTTGTGATTGAGATTCCAACATTTGAACTTTTGGGGACACAGACAAACCACAGCAGATCCTTGAAATTAAAGATCACTGCTGCTCTCTCAGAGGACTTAGATTCGAATCTCAGCACCCACATGGTGGCTAACAACCATCCATAACTCCAGTTCCAGGGGATCTGGTGCCCTCTTCTGGTCTCTGAGGGCATTGCATGACACCAGTGCACTTACACACATGCAGGCAAAACACTCATACATATAAAATAAAAATAATTAAAAATTTTTTTAAGTGAAATGGGAAGGGTGTTGCTGTGATAAAACACCATGACCAAGGCAATTTATAAAAGGAAGCATTTATTTGAGCTTACAGTTCTAGGGGGATATTGCCAGGGGAGGCATAGCTGCAGACAGCTGCCCCCCCACATGTGGGAAACAGCGTGAACTGGAAGTGGGGTGGGGCTGTGGACACTGAAAGCCTGCCCCCAGTGATGCACTTCCTCCAACAAGGCTAAAGGTTCCACACCATCCCCAAACAGCACCCCAACTGGGGACCAGATGTTCAAATATATGCACCTAGGGGGAACAGTTCTCTCTAACCACCACAGGAGGCCAACGAGATGGTTTGGCTGGTAAAGGTGCTAACTACTGAGGTCATCAGCCTAGCCTGATGATCTTAATTTGATCCCCAGAACCCACATCATAGAAAAAAGAGAACAGACTCTCATAGGTTTGCCTTCTGACCTCCACAGGTATGCCCATGGCATGCGTGCGCGCGTGCACACACACACACACACACACACACACACACACAGAAAGCGTAAAAATAAATGTATTTAAATATACATAGAAATAAATAATTTTAAAGCCTTAAAAAAAGAAATGTTCTCTTTGCCTGTTTGGTTTCTGTTGTTAGTCTCCCTCTACAGCCGAGACTGGCTTTGAACTTTTGATCCTCCTGCCTCAGCCTTCCAAGTGCTGGGATTATAGCTATTACTACCATACCTGGCTTGAAGCATTCTCAGGTGCTCAGGGAGCTCCTGTGGGAGCTCTCCTAAGGCTATGATCTAGAAGTGGAGGAAATGCTGCACCACAGGAGCAGATGTACCTCTTCACAAACCTGTCTTTGTGCTGACTTAGACCCTCCCCAGGAGCACAAGCATCGCCCTGGTGCCTTCTCAGATATGAAGAGGACTGTGAGGCTGACTTGGCTCGGCCTCCAGGTGTGCCAGAGCTCCGCTTGCCATCTTGTACGTTTCTCCAACTTCACAGGTTGGGCTTGTCCGTCTCATTTGCTGGCTCCCGGAAGTGTCTGCTCATCTTCCACATATGGGTTCTCTTGATTTTTTCGTGTGTGTGTGTGTGTGTGTGTGTGTGTGTGTGTGTGATATATATATATATATATATACGTTTGCATGTGTGGAGGCGCATGTGTGGGTGCTAGTACATGTGCACACGTGTGAGCACGTGTGTGGAGGACAGGGATTGATTTGGGGAGTCTTTTTGGTTACTTGCCACTTTGTTGATGCAGGGTCTCTCGCTGAACCCAGACCCTGTCAGTTTTGGCTAGTCTAGCTTGTCCCAGGGATTCCTTGTCTCTGCCTCTCAAGTGCTAGGGTTACAGGTGGCTGCCATGAGTCTGGCTTAAACATGGGTTCTAGAGATCCAAACTCCAGTTCTCCCACCAGCCCAGCAGATACTTTGTCCACTGAGCCATCTCCTCAGCGCCAGTGTATTCACCAGTACTGTGACTGGCTCCAGGCGTTATTAGCACCAGTAACTGCCAGGCTTTGTCCTGAGAGCTCCTGGCTTGTCTGCCGGGACTCACCCTTGTCCACGCTCAGCCATGTTCACCCCTCCTTGGCTTCCTCTGTCTTCAGTCCTTCCCACGGGTTCAGATTGTCCCCCGCATCCTGTTCTAAAAGATCATTGTCATTTGCTACCCCATTCACGTTTTGATTTCTGAAAGACCAAATGTCTGCATGGTAGAAGGCAAGAATTGTAACTCATTCTGACCACCATAATGAAATGCCCCAAACTGAGTGAGTGTATAAGCCACAGGAGCTTGCTCTCCCAGTGTGGGGCTGGAGGTCAGGGGTCAGGAGCCAGCATGGGTAGCCAGCTTCCAGGTTTCAGGTGACATCAGATGACACCTTTTCAAGTGTCCGTATGTGCAGGGAGCGAGTGCTGCTCTCTTCTTGGGAGGGCAGCAATTGGGGCCCTACCCCATGCCTTCCTTTCACCTTAATCACCTACCCAGAGGCCCAGTCTCCAAATACAGCCCAGTCCCTCAACAGTGAAGTCCTGGCTTTTTCAGAGGAGGCACCACTGTAAATCCCGGTCACCGGTCACATCTGTGCTCCACATCTGGGGACTCCCTGATCAGCCTTGGCCTCTGCTAGGGTGTCTTTGGTTCCCTTAACTTCTCTGTAGTTCACGAAGGCATTGAACTTGTCCTTCATTTATGTCTTAAGGCTGTAACTGAACTTGAAGGTTTTCCTGGAACAAGCAGGGCAAAAAGACCTGGCCCACAAGTCCTGTTTGTCCCCAAGCTGCCGGCTCAGCCCCCTCAGTTTTACTTCTCGGCCTCTGTCCCCTGGTCACTTCATGCCTTATCCCCTCTCTTCAGCTGTCAGATGGTGTGGGAGCCACACGGAAGGATAGTAAGGCCTATGGATGTTTGGAACAAGGACTTGTTTCCTGAGCTAGGCTTCCCCAGGAATGTGGGTGGGCCAGGAGAGGCAGGGCTGTGCCTGTCATGGACAGAGGTCCATAGGACTCTCTCTGGACTCCTCAGAGCCATGGGGAAGGTGGACTCTGGTTTTGTCCCTCTCGGTGGTATATGTTGCTCCCATGGGCCCCAGACCTAAAGCCCCATGTGGGTGAAATGGGAAGGGACAGAGGTTGGCGCTGCCTCCATCCTGGTCCCATCTGAGGCTGGAACCCTGTAGGGTTACCAGATGACACTTCTACCAAGTGACACTCAGGCTGCACTCTGGGGGCATCAGAGGCACACCCCAGTCTGCAGGAGGGCTGGAACGTAGGGTCTGCAGTGGGTACGTCTGTGGTGGCCAATCTGCCCCTGTCTGTGGGGCCTTCATTCTTCCTGAGCTCCCAGAGGAACCCCAGTTTCCGACTCCTCACTGAATCTCCCTTTTAAAGAGAGAGAAGCAAGTTTGCAGTTTCTGTGACCCGATTTCAACAGTTTCCAGCCAGAGCTGGTAATTTGCTTGTTTTAAAAACATTCCGTTATACTTTCCACTTTGGAATATTTGCAGCGCTTTCATTAGGCTCCTGCGAGTCGCTCTTGCTGCAGGTTTTATAAAAGCACAAAGCTTCCCATTGTACGTTGTGTTTCTGGAGATTTTCTCTCCGCATGCTCAGATCATGGCATTTGAGGCTTGTAGAGTGAACAGTATTAGGCTGTGGTTCTGGTTGGAGCTTCACTGGTGTTTAAAGAGCAGCTCCTCTAGTCTGAATGTACTTGTCACAGAGTGATGTTGGAGTAACTGAATTCAAATGAGTGTTTTGGAGAGTTCTGCTCTCCTCTGCTCCAGCGTGTATTAGGTTAGAGGGGACTGGCTTGAGTGAGTCACTGATGATGCTGGTGTATTCACCCTTTAGGCTGACTGTAGACTCCAGTGTGGTATCCACTTTCCCTCTTCGGATAGTCATATGTAAATATCATGGTCCACTTGAACCTTGTGCCTGTATGGAAAAAAGGGCCTGGTTTTCAGAAGCTGCCCAGAGGGAAGGAGGGTGAAGGCAGACAAGCAGGCAATAGGTCCCTGGGGCTGGAGGAACCGACATCCTAGTGCTGGACCCTGCCTATTCCTGCCAGCTGCCCTGTTTCTCCACTGCTTTCCGGAGCCTGTCCTACCTGGGCTTCCATCTCCAGCATCCAGGGCTGTGCCAACAGGAGAATCATGTGAGGAGAGGAGAAAGGGGGCTTCTGCCCAGGGAAGCTGTCATTGCAGCTCTGGCATCCCGAGGCCTGGATTGTAGGCCCAGCTCCAGTCACCTGGACAGGGTGATCTGTCCCCATCCATGCCTTGGGTGGGGGAGCCAGTTCCTGCACCACGATGGTACTGCTTTATACCTTTTTCACATCCTCTCTAGAATCCATCTACCGCCGCGGGGCCAGAAGATGGAGGAAGCTGTACCGCGCCAACGGCCACCTCTTCCAAGCCAAGCGCTTTAACAGGGTGAGTGGTTCTCTTACTGCTCCCTTCCAGGGGTCATTTTTATTGTTTTTGCAAGTTAAGAAAAAGGGAGAAAAGCTTCCTGCTCCTACTTGGCAGGGCTGGGCTCCCTTCACGTACCCTGGAGGGAAGTCCTGAGCCACCAGCTTAACCAGTACTGCAGGGCTATGGAAGTGCATTCTGGGCTGCTCTGAACCCGTGAAGTTCCTCTCCAGTGGGTCTCCTGAGTGGTGGCCACTAGATGCATATATCTGTGCCTTGGGTGTCCCTTCCTGCCCCTGATTATATAATCCTTTATCACTGCCACTGACTCTGAGGACTTGGTCCACCTGCCTCATGACCTAGAACTACCCAATGGGACTTAGCACAGCCTGCCTACCTCTTTCGGCACATGATGATTCCTTTGGGTTGCAAGGGTCTCCCTGGACCCCCAAAGCCCCAGACACCCCTACCTTCCTGGATTTTATCCCTCTAGTGGTCAGGGATATGTGGCTTCGCTCCCCAACTCTCTCATCACGGTGCTTCTGTGTTCTCCAGTGTGCGGTGACCAGGTGGCTCTGTAGTGACGTCCTTCCACTGCAAAGGGGAGGTACCTATGCGCTTCTGTGTCCAGCAAGCTCCTCCCACTCCAGAGTGGCTTGGGGTGTGTGAGCACATGGAGGCCTGCGCCCACTGCAGCACTGCATGGAACTACCACATTCACCATCCCCTCAAGGGCAACTGCCTGACCAACCCTTCACTTTTCTGCTCTCTGCCCCTATGCTAGGTAGAAAGGTTAGCACTGAGTGGCCACAGGCCCAACAATTCGAAGCTCAGACAGCTGTGCCACTGGGTCAGCCCAAACCCTGCTGCTCCCTAAGCTAGAGGCTCCCTCTGTCTTGTTTTCCAGTCTGCAACATGGGGTGATGGTGGGAGGGATGGAGAGGTAGGTGCACAAGGGTTGTGGATGTGTGTGGTGGAGTGACAGCTACGTGGAGGCTGCTGCATCTTCAGAGCAGCCACTGACGCCCTTTGTGCGTTGTCATGAACTGCACCGTGCTGGCTGCCTTGGCCTCTGGTCCCTCCCTGGTCTCTTCTGGAGCCATGGTGGATGCTGGGCGTCCTCTGTAACCCTGGGTGGTTCTGTGGGTGTGAGTTGCACCTCTTACATTTATCTGAGTACTGGATACCTGTCATGTGTCAAGAACATGGGGCTGCCCTCACCCCTGTCCCAAGAGCTGATATGGCTGGGGTGGTAGCGGGCCCAGGTACAGAGCAGGAACATGTATACTTGATCTGAGCCAAAGACTGAGAGGCAGTGAGCAGAAATAGAGAACACTGGGCTGAGAAGGGATGTGGGCCAAGGGCCAGGAAGACAGCCAGGTACTGCTTGGAGGAGAAAATGTCTGGTCAGCCTGGAAAGTCAGCCTGGAGAGCATGCTGGGAACCTAGGACACAGCACGCCTGGGAGGGCCCACATGTAGCAGAGGACACCAAGACCAAGTCCAGGGACTGTCACAGCAGGCCTTGCTCTCACCGCCCCCCATTAAGGTTCTCCCAGTACCCCCGGGCCTAACACATAGTTGGTACACACTGAACATTGGCTTGTCCTTTATTGTGACTAAAGGTTGGAAGATTGCCTAGGGAGACCTGGGGAGTCACAGTGGCAAAGAAGAGGGAATGGAATGTCTGCCAAGTAAGACCCTGGGGAGCCTTGGAGAGGCCTAGTTGGTCACCAAGCAAGAGGTGAAAGGGTGCCAAGTGTCAAGTGCTGCCCAGAGGACAGCTGGGATAGGAAGGCTGAACCTTTGGCACCTCTGCTGCCCAGCAGGGTGTACTCCTGGAATTTCACAGTGAGCCAACCAGACAGCAGGATAGAAGCTGCCTACTGAGAATGTGGAGAAGTAGAGGCTCCAGGCCTCAAGGTACACATTTGTCTGTGAATGAAACAGGCAACTGACCATCTGTGCAGCCAGGTGCCCTCTCTCCTGTGAGCCTGGCACTGATGCCGTTCTATCCAGAGTAGGAATCTCAGGCACCCCAACAGCCCACCAGAGAGGGAGTTAGAAGTACTGTCCTGACCTGTGTTTATTCCCCTCATTCCTGGTTGACTGATGGCTAAGACAAAGCCCATCTACTCATCCACCCACCCAGCACCCAGGCCAACACTCAGGTAGCACCAGGAGCCTCTCACCCTGGCGCGTGTGCATGCGTGTGTGTGTGTGTGTGTGTGTGTGTGTGTGCGTGTGTGTGTTTATGTGTGTGTGTTATATGTACACATTCATGTAGACATGTGCATGTACATGCACACATACACATATGCTGGTGCAGGTAGAGACTGAAAGTTGATGTCAAGTGTCTTTCTATGTCGCTCTCCAGCTTATTTTTTGACACAGGGTCTCTCACTAACCCTGGACCTCACTGATTCAACTCGTCTGCCTGGCCAGTGAGCCCTGGGATCCTCCTGTCTCTGCCAGTGCTGGTATTGCAACCTTGCACCACCACACCCAGCTTTTGATGTGGGTACTGGGGATTGAACTCAGATCCTTATGCTTATATGGTAAGGACTTTGACTGCCGACTAGCCATCTCCGCAGCCCCTGTGGCTCCCACCCGGCCCTGTGTTTGCACTTCAACTTTCCTCTGGCTTTCAGAAGAAAAAAAGGTTCATCTCAAAGGGAGAACCTGCAAGTAACACTGGCCTTGGCCCGTGACAGGGAATGGATGGGGCCCTCAGGAGGACCCTGAGCTCCGCATTTCCTGTAATGGAGGAAGAACTCTGCCCATCACACTGAGATTGTTGATTAAGTACTGACCAGGAAATGGAGAGATCTAAGCTCTCTTGTTTTTATTCAGATATGCTGCAGAGGTGGATTTTTTTTTTTTTAATATGTATGCTTGTATTGCCTGCATGTAGGTAAGTGCACCCGTGTCATGCAGTGCCCACGGAGGTCAGAAGAAGCTGTCAGATCCCCTGGGACTGGAGCTACAGACAGTTGTTAGCTGCCATGTGGGTGCTGGGATTCGAACCCAGGTCTTCTGCAAGAACAACCAGTGTTCTTAACCACTGAGTCTTCTCTCCAGCCCCGGGAGATTTATGTTTTAAAAATTACAAAAACAAGAATCAATGCAGGTCTCCAGGGAAAAATGGGCAGCGGGAACTAAAGAGGTTTTTAGACTCAGCCATGTTAAACAAGTTGAATTTCTTTAGTTTCTAAACAAATGTAGAAACCATATAGGAAAAATTGTCTGTATGTGTTCACGTGTTGATGGATGGATGCACATGTGATTACAGGAGCATGCGTGCATTCGTGTGGCGTGCGTGTGTGTGTGTGTGTGCGTGCGTGTGTGTGTGTGTGTGTGTGTGTGTGTGTGTAGGCCAGAGGGCAACTTCAGGTGTCAGTCTTTTGGTGCTATCACCTTTTTACTGAGATGGGGTCTCACAGTGGCCTGCAACTCCCCAGGCAGGCTAGACCGGCCAGCCACTGAGCCCCAGGGACCTGTCTCTGCCTCCCCAGTGCTGGGATCACAAGTGCACACCACTGTACTCAACTTTTTTACATAGTTGCTGGAGATAAAACTCAAGTCTTTGTGCTAAGCACTTTACCAACTAAGCCATCTCCCCAGCCCTGGGAAAAATGTTGTAATAAATGAAACCTGGAAGACTAAAAGATCAAAGCAATGCAAATGGTTTCTATTTAAGGAGTCCCTGCAGGTCGACTTTGATAAATGCTAGGACAGAGCCAGGTGTGAGTGGTTAATTGAAGACTGTAATTGTTCATAAATGTAGGCTCTTGACTCACATAAGTATTTTTTAAATGATGACAATTTTTCTGTCAGTGTCAAGGGCATTGAAAGGAATCTGATCAGTGTTGACCCAGTGAGGTGCAGTGAAGGCCCTATTCCTGGGGTGAGGTGCAGACATGGACCCTACCTTCTTGAGTGTGTGCCACCCAGCTTCTTTCTAGAAGAATCCCCCAAAGGTTGGTTCCATGTTGTTCTTACAAAAGTGGGGACTGAACCTGGGAGAACAAGGCTCCCTTTCCTGCAGAAACGCCACCCATGCTAGAGACCTGAGCCACAGCAGTTGATGTTCCTTATGATGGCCACATGGTCCTGTGCTGGGTCATACAGGCCTTGGTGCTACAGGGGAGGTCTGAAGACTTTGCCATGAGTCTGCAGGAAACAGTAGAGCATGCTCACAGAGGTCACAAGGAAAGAAGGGAAATGGACAGGGAGACAGGCTTAGTTGGTGCCACCAGGTAGGACCATCAAGGATTTCCACTAAGCTTGGGTCTACATTTTCCATTTGTCAGGACTTAGACCTCTGTTATAACCATTCAGTGCTGCCATTGTGGTTCAAAAGCAGCCGCAGAGGGTCTGTGTGCCAGTGCAGCTGTGTTCTAGTAAAATTTCATGTACGAAACAAGCAATGAGCTGGGTTTGACCCACAGCTGTGGTTTGACGAGGCGCTTGAGACTGATACTTGCTCAGGTGTTTGAGGCCCTGAAAGGACTGGTTTGGGGTTTCTCATGGGACCTACCCTCACTGAACCACTGGCATAAAAAAAAAGATGCCAGCCATGAACTTAGTGGGCAATCAAAGAATAAGGCTGCCGCCCAGGTACGGCAAGGCAGAGGGGCAAGCAACACTCTGGGAGTTTGAAACCTCGCACCAGGCCTCACGCATACTTACAGCCAGAATTAGTATCCTGTCAGTGGGCACAGCAGAAGCAAGTGCAGCTTGTCTTCAAGGCAGCCTCAGAGACTTCCCACAGATAAGGGAACAGGGCTTTGGAGCTCACAATCAGAAACCAGAAAACGTAGCAGAAAACTTGGCATTCTGATCAAGAGCCAGCAAAAACTGGGACAGAAGGTTTAACCTAATTGAATATAAAATAAGTGTTTAACATGTCTGAAAAATTTAAATGTGATTGTAAAATAGGAGCGGGGAACAAATTGGCAGCCTGTGAGACAGATTTTAAGATATTTTTCTTTTATTAATCTATTAATTCATGTGAATTTCTGAGAACCGAAACTTGAGAGCTTCGGTTTGGCTTTATTTTTTAATGGTGTGTTTTCTGAAATGTTTATAGTTCAAGTATAGATTTTTTTTTTCTTTTTTGGTCTTTTTGAGACAGGGTCTCCCTGTAGCCCCAGCTGTCCTGGAACTCACTATGTAAACCAGGCTGGCCTTGAACTCACAGAGATCTGCCTGCCTCTGCCTCCCAAGTGCTAGGATTAAAGGCGTGCAGCACCATGCCCAGCCAAGTATAGATTTTAAAAAAAAATTTTATTTATTATTTTTATTTTATGTGCGTGAGTGTATTGCCTGCATGTATGTGAGTGCACCCATGTCGTGCAATGCTGCGGAGGTCAGAAGAGGGCATCAGATTCCCCTGGAACTGGATGGAGTTAAGGATGGTTTGTAGCTGCCATGTGGGTGCTGGGAATTGAACCCGGGTCCTCTGCAAGAGCAGTCAGTGCTCTTAACTGCTGAGCCACCTCTCTAGCTCCCTCGAGTACAGATTTTAAATAGAGTCACTGGTACAGTTTTGGCACCTTCCATAAGAAGGTATAAGTGTGAGGTCTCAGTCCAGTCTATGCTGGCAAATTCATGCTGCTCTTGGTACAGGTGACATTCTAGAAAAGGAGTTATTGTCCAAGTATGTTGATGCAAAACTGTAATCACAACACTGGGGGGGGGGGGCTGAGACCAGCCTAGGCAACATATCAAGTCCCTGTCTAAAAAAGGTGGAGGGTTGGGCATAGTAGTGCACACCTTTAATCCCAGCACTTGGGAGGCAGAGGCAGAGTCAGGTGGATCTTTGTGAGTTTGAGGCCAGCCTGATCTACTTGGTGAGTTCTAGGCCAGCTGGGGCTGACATTGTCTCAAAAATACTCAAAAATAAGAAAGGTGGTGGGTTTCTGGGGCTGGAGAGGTGGCCAGTGATTGAGAGCTCTGGTTGCTCTTGCAGAGGACCAGGTTTGGTTCCTAGCATCCACATGGTGGCTAACAGTTGTCTGTAACTCCAGTTTCATGGTCTCTGACACCCTTTTCTGGCCTCTGCAGACACTGCACACACAAGTGCACTTACATACATGCAGCCAGAACACTCATATGCATTAAATTAAAATACATACTAAAAAAATTAAAAGGGGGATTTCTGGGGCTGGAGGGATCTCAGTGGTTAAGAGCACTGCAGCCTTTCACTGTTCCCAGCACCCATGTCAGGCGGCTCACAACCACCCTACCTATAACTTCAACTCCACGGTATCTGACAGCCTCTTCTGGCCTCCACAGGCTTATTATACACATGACTGACAGACATAGACCTAAATAGAAGCAAAAAGAAAGTCTTTTTCTTTAAAGAAAGTGTTTCTTGCTGGGTGTGGTCACACATGCCTTTCATCCCAGCACTCACAGACACTGGTGTATCTCTGAGATTCAGGCCAGCCTGATCTACATACTGAGTTCCAAGCTAGCTGGGGCTACAAGGAGACTTTGTCACAACCACCACCACCCCCACAAATGCATTTCTTTTGTAAAGGTACATGTAACCAGGGCTGGAGAGATGGCTCAGCGGTTAAGAGCACTGACTGCTCTTGCGTATCAGGGTTCCATTCCCAGCACCCACGTGGCAGCTAACAAGCATCTCTAACTCCAGTTCCGGGGCCTCTGATGCCCGCTTCTGACCTCCAGGGGCACTACAGGATACTGGTAGACATATGCAGGCAATACACTCATATACATAAAATAATAAAACATTTAAAAAAGATACATGAATTTGCCCCTAAATATGATCCAAATGTTACAGATTAGTATGTTAAATGATGACTTGGAGAAAGATAAACATACCTAATGTGTTGGATTAAAAAGTATGACTTTTTGGGCTGGCAAGATGGCTCAGCAGGTAAAAGTGCTTGCCATACAAGCAACATGAGTTAAATCTTCAGAGAACTGATTCCCAAAAGTTGTCCTCTAACCTCCACACATGAGTTGTGGCACATGCCTACAATCACACACACACACACGCAATAATTAAATTTAAAATGTAGCTTTTTACTGCCCCTAGAGGCGTTGCAGGTATGGCTGCCGTGTCACATGTGTGTCAGTAGGTGGAAGAGGGGAGAGAGGCTATGTCTACACTCAGTGTTCTGACCAGTGAACATCCGAATGATTAGTAGCCTGACAGTCCCTGAAGCCGAGCTGTGGGACCACCCTTCTCCCAGTTGGCTGGCCCAAGTTATTTGGTGCCCTTACATGTGCCCAGCAGGCAGCTGTTGCACAGAAAGGGGGTTTTTGTTAAATTGACTTGTCGAAGACCAAAACCAGTAACCTTTAAAAGGTCTGGGGGAGGGGGGCAGGGGCAGGGCACAGTAGCACATCCCTCAATCCTGGCTAAAAGAAAAAAGTAAAAGCAGTGATGACACTAAAGCCTTCCTTCCTTTCAGGCCATAAGTGGAATTGTACCTAATAATTTGCAGTGCTTAGCCAGCTATGTCCAGAATGTGAGGCAGCTGCCTCTGTGTCCCCATTAATCCAGCTAAGAGGGGCTTCCAGGGTGCTGTCCATGGTCTGGGTTTCTTAAACTGGCAGAGCTGTGGGCCAACTCTAGGGTAAAGCACTTGCCTAGCCTGTGTGAGACCCCCCCAATCTCCATCCTTAACAGTGCAACTGGCCGGCCTCTGGGGTGCAGTGGTTCACCGTTCAGCAGAGATTCCACTTTCCACTGGTTCAGTTACCTGTGGTCAGCCACAGATCAAAAATACCAAGCAGTAAAGTGTGAGGTGGGGTATTGTGCTGTCTGGCTCCGGGAGTGAGTTGTTCCTCTATCCAGCATCCCTGTGGTTTTATACTAATCAAAACAGCTGTTGCATGAGTGCAGTCCTGTGTTCAGCCCTCATGATGCTGACAATGAATATGCAAAGGAGGCATGCTAAAGTGCAAGGGAAGGTGGGTAACTGCAGCAGCCTGTGCTGTGTGCCTTGGGCTGAAGGGCCAGTCATAGCCCTGTTAAGATCCAGAAACCGGGAAGAACAAGGCCCAGCTCTACCCTGTGGCTGATCTGGACAAGTGCAGATACAGTTCCAGACCATGGGCCTCAGGGGTGTGGCCGCTGTTACCTGGCCATGGCACTGCTGAGCTGCCACATAGTTCCTTTTGGGGGGGCATGGGGGTTCCAGGCTGTCTCATCCTAGTAGCACAGGTCCTGAATTGTCAATATTATTTGGATTGACTTGTGTTTGACTAGAAGGTGTGGTAAGGCTGTGATGACCTGTGGTGGTAGTACCTGGAGATTCCAGACTGCCAACTGTATGTGGTCTTAGAAGTGATAATTACTTAAGAGGGAAAACTGGCTGTGAGTGCTGTATCAAATGACCCAGATAGCCTGTTTATTCTTTTTTTAAAAAAAGTAGCTTTTTATTAACTAGTTCAGTAAATAGTTGCTGGTGTTCTTGGGGTTGTAGTCCAGAAGAGAAGGGACCTGGTCTTTGTAGCTGGAGCTGTGTTTTCCTACCTGTAATTAAGGAAAAGCCTCTAGCTGGATTGACTTGGTCAGAGGTCTCAGGTGGTGCCCTCTGACCATTCCCTAACCCAGTCCTGTGCTTTCCAGGGTATTACGGGACATTCTGGAACGTTTGCTGTGGGAGAGTTTTGGGAAACCTGTGAGAACCAAGAATATTTTTTTCCTGGTACCAAAGTCAAAATTGAAGGTGTGTTATTCCAGCAAGCATTTATTGTTCACCACTGTGTGCAGTGCACCGTCCTCGGTGCCAGTCACGCAGTGTTAAACGCTGGATGCTGGCTTCCTGAGCAGGGCTCCTCCGTGGTAACAGGGCTCCTTGGTGCATCGTCACTGGTGAGCAGGTGTGTTGCTTAGTCCTAGGACTGCCCTGTGCCCAGCTGCTGTGAGGACTCAGTTGATTTTGTCAATTCATTCGGGCTGTGGAACTTCTTTGTATCCTTAATTTGGACATATCTTAAGGCTCTTAGAGGCTTCTTGGGAATAAGAGGGCCAGGTGTGGTCGCACTTTGAACCCCAGCACTCTGGAGGCAGTTCAAGGCCAGCCTGCTGTACACAGTGAGAAGTAGAGGCAGGCAGACCTCTACGAGTTCAAGGCCAGCCTGCTCTACACAACGAATTTCAGAGGAAGAGTTACATAGTGAGACCCTGTCTTTGAAAAAAGAAAAAAACGGCGAGATGGGCTGGGGATGTAGCTCAGGTGGTAGAGGACTTGCTTAGCATGCACAAGGCCCTGGTTCCATTCCCCCAGCACCACATGAAAACCTGGGCGTATTTGCAGATGCCCATGATCCAAGCACTCAGGAAGTGAAAGCAGGAAAATCGGAAGTTCCAGGTCAGCTTGGAGTGATGGCTCAGTGGTTAAGAGTATTTGTTGTATAACCCTGGGCACCTGAATTTTGATCCCAGTACCCACATGACAAGTCAGTTCTGGTCACACGTGCCTGTAACCCCAGCACTGAGTGGGACAGGAGAATCACTGAGGTCTGCTGGCTGCCAGCCTAGTTAAAACAAGTTCAGGGTTCAGGAAGAGACCCTGCCTCAAAGAGAAGGCAAAAAGTGATAGGGTAGGACACTGATGCTCTCGTCTGGTTCAAAGCCATCCTTGACTACATAGAGAGTTAGAGATTAGCCTGGGCTACACGAGACCCTGCCCCCCCCCAAAAAAAAAGAAAAAGATAAAGATAGCTGAAACACATGGAGGTTAATTCTGGGACAAGTTCCTAGTGGTAAATCCACCTTCCTGTTGATAGGTGCAAGCACCCTGCAACTGCAAGCAGTCTTCGTTTTGCCATTGTGGCCAGATTCTGACCACATTCCTTCTCACAGTGTAGAAAATTCCAGAAGTCATGAAGGCATCACCAGTGGCGCTGATGATTACTAATTTCAGATTGATAAAAACACAAAGAATAAAGAATTGTTTACAATTCTGAAAAATACTGAAACAACAAAAATGACCGCGTCACGTAACTGCCACCTCAGCTGCCCTCAGTTTCCACTGGGTAGGCTGTCACAGGAGCCGCTGTCACAGTCCTCTTGGCTTTGGCTGTTCGACTCAGACAGAACCAGCCGGGCAGACACCACAGCATGGCCCCTGCAGGACAGAGGCCTTGCCTGAGGCAGGGTCTCCTCACCTCTGGCCCTCAGGTAGGGCAGTGTTGGGATAAGCCCAAGAGAGAACCACTGAGCTAGGGCAGCCCTGGCAGCTGGAAACGAGGTACCGGGCCCTTCGCACCCTGGGTGGTGTCTTCTGAATCAGCACAGGTCTGAGTTCTCAGCCAGCCTCTTGAGTATGGCGTGGGCTTCTGAGAGGGCCAGCTGGGCCTGACAGCCGCTGTTCCCATCTACAGAGAGCGTACTGTGGCCAGTGCAGCGAAAGGATATGGGGCCTCTCAAGGCAGGGCTACAGGTGCATCAACTGCAGACTGCTGGTCCATAAACGCTGCCACGTCCTCGTCCCGCTGACCTGCAGGAGGCATATGGTGAGTTGGGGACCAGGGAGGGGCAGCTGGCTTCCACTGGCCAAGCTGACCTTGGTGACCCTTGGTCCTGTCTTTCCATGGGGTTGTGTACTGCCCCTACCTCCAGACAGGGGGAGCCCTGTGTACTGTAGTGACCATGGGCAGTCTGGGCAGAACTCCTCATCCTGAGTGCCAATTCCTGAGCAGTAGGACTGGAAGTGTCAGTCCCCTGGCACATGTTTTACTGAGTTTCCCACCGTGTGCTTTCCATCCAGCCTGCCTGTGGCACCTACCCTTGATAGCAGGCATCTGGCCTGGGTGCAGAATCCTCTCGAGCCCTGTCCATGAGTGCCAGGCCTGGGGCCTCCGCCCCCAGGAAGATTGGCTCATCTACATCTTGCCTGTGAGGAGGAGCAATGCCTCTGAGGTGACATACCCACACCTCTTACAAATAAGAACATGGGGCCGGGCCTGATGGCACACGCCTTTAATCCCAGCACTCGGGAGGCAGAGGCAGGCGGATCTCTGTGAGTTCAAGGCCAGCCTGGTCTACATAGTGAGTTCCAGGACAGCTGGGGCTACAGGGAGACCCTGTCTCAAAAAGACCAAAAAAATTAAAAAAATTAAAAAAAAATAAGAACATGGCACAGATCCAGGCATGGGCTGCTCACACGAGCTAGATGAACTGACCTACTATCCTTTTAGCCATGTCTGCCAAAAGCTATGAAGAGGCATGTGCCCTTTGACCATACAGGTCCACATTCACTTAAGATGAGACAAGCCCAGCGATGTGGTCTGTAAGAGCTGAGTGAGGCCCATGCCTGAATCTTCCTGGCCACCACTAGAAGCCGTCTCTGTTATGACTTCAGCTACCTGGAGCCCTTGGAATGATAAACAGGGGCCTGGCTGCCAACAAGATGTCCACAGTACATTGAGGGTTGCCAGGCATGGTGTAAAGCACCCCTTTGTCAAGTCAAGAAGTCTCTCCTCCCTTGTTAACCCTCATTCCTACTCCCAAAACACAATGGCTGTGGAGCCACCACACCTTGTACGGAGCAGTCCCCACAGCATTCTCATGAAGGTCAGCGCTGAGGCGTCCAGAGCCTGAGGTGCTGACTGAGTGGCCACCTTAGCTGTAGACTTTAGGTGACACAGTTCTCCTCTGTTCAGTCCTCTACCCTGCAGTTACTGTTTACACAGCATGGCGCACATGGTGTGGTGCCCGCGTTGTCCCTCCTGCCTTGTCACCCCAGCACCATCATTTCTTGCAGGATTCTGTCATGCCTTCCCAAGAGCCTCCAGTAGATGACAAGAACGATGGTGTGGACCTTCCTTCTGAGGAGACTGACGGAAGTAGGTGCCCCTTTCCCTGCTGTGCAGTGCCATCTGCTCAGCTCTTTCCTGGACCTTCCTCCTGACTCCCTCCTACCTGCTCTCCAGGGGTCAGTGTGGGTAACCCCTGCAGAGCACTGTGCCAGGGCCTCCCCTCCATTCCCAAAGAAATGGGTGGGGCAACTGGCCTTCCCTGGGGAGCACCAGGCAATGATCACCTCATCCCTGGGAACATGGAGCTGAGGGTCCCTTCCTCCATGCTGATTTCAGCTGCTCTGCCAAGCACTTGGTGTGTGAATGCCAGGCCAGGTGTCTCCCACATATGAGTACTGTACAGCACTGGCCTCCAGGGGAATGCTGTGGGGACTGCTCCGTACAAGGTGTGGTGGCTCCACAGCCATTGTGTTTTAGGAGTAGGAATGAGGGTTAACAAGGGAGGAGAGACTTCTTTTTAATGGTAAGACGGTTCAGAGCGATTTCAAATACCAGTTGAACCAACAGCCCAGCTCCAAACTGCCACCCTGCAGTAGGTTTCTTACGTGGTATGGTATGTAAGTCCTGTAGATGTATCTGCCCGGTATGGTGACTTTAATCCCAGCACTTGGGGGATGGAGGCAGGAGAATCTCTGTGAGTTGCTAGCCTAGGCTACATAGCAAGTTCCAGACAGCTGGGGCTACATATTAAGTCTGTGTCTGTTCTTGGGGATAAGTAGCCTGTCCCCTTCAGGGCCTTTGAAAGACAAAACAAGACTATAGAACATGAAACACTTGGTAGTCCTCACACAAGCTGTCCTCCCTGTTCACCCATCCATCATCCATCATCCATCTGTCCATCCTGTACTTCTCCCTCCATCCATCATCCCCACACGTCTAGCCATCATCTGCCTATCATCTACTTCTCCATCTTTAACCCATCCATCTACCCATCTGTTCATCATCCATCCATCCATCATCCACTTGTCAAACCCACCCACCCATATAGCCGTGAACTCATGCCCACTCCATACATGCACTCCTAAGACAAAGAATAGATTGTACACCAAAATCTTATGACTCCAGTTGGTTCCAGACTTACAATGATTCTATTTAAGATTCTTTTTTTTTTTTTTTTTGGTTTAAAGTCAAACTCTTTGTGATATTACCCTAATAGCAACCAGTCACTTATTAATTTAAAAACTGATAATAATTGCAAGTAAGCAGCTAATGTCTCCTCTCTCTCTCTCTCTCTCTCTCTCTCTCTCTCTCTCTCTCTCTCTCTCTCTCTCTCTCCC
>NW_008355419.1:1119790-1124926 GCF_000622305.1 Nannospalax galili
ATACACGCAAAAAAACCTTAGCCCCAGCTCTGTGGGTTTTTTTTTTTCAATGATTTTTTAAGATTTTTTTTTTTTTTTTTTTGGTCTTTTGAGACGGTCCCCCTGTAGCCCCAGCTGGCCTTGAACTCACTATATAGACCAGGCTGGTCTTGAACTCATGGGGTTCCACCTGCCTCTGCCTCCCACGTGCTGTAATTAAAGGCATCCGTCACCACACCCAATTCTACTTAAGATTTTTTTACTTTTATGGTAGTACAAAAATCTCCCCACACAACCACCCTGATTTACCTTTAGTATGTGTTCAGTTGCCCCAGCTGGCCTTGAACTCACTATATAGACCAGGCTGGTCTTGAACTCATGGGGTTCCACCTGCCTCTGCCTCCCACGTGCTGTAATTAAAGGCATCCGTCACCACACCCAATTCTACTTAAGATTTTTTTACTTTTATGGTAGTACAAAAATCTCCCCACACAACCACCCTGATTTACCTTTAGTATGTGTTCAGTTCATATTTGATAGCATACTAAATACCCGTTCTTTTCTTGTGTTTTATCTCTGTGTGTTGTATGTGTCTGTGGGTACATGTGGGGGTAAGGGTGGGGTGCCAGCTTATGAGGCCAGAGGTTGACATCTATTGTCTCCCTCTACTGCTTTTCACCTTATTTTTTGAGACAGCGTATCTCTTGCTGAACCCAGTGCTGGGATCATAGGCATACACCACGTACCTGGCTTTTATGTTGGTGCTAGGGATCTGAACTCACATCCCCATGATTGCACAGCAAGCACTTTTACCATCTTCCCAGGCCTGTCGTTTTATTCGTGAGGCAGTCTTATGTAACCCAGGCCCCAAACAATATATAGTCAAGTATGGCTTAAACTTCTCTGATCCTCCTGCCTCCACCTCCCAAGTGAGTGCTAGGGTTATGGGCATTCACAACCATGCCCAGTTGGTTTATATGGTGCTGGTGACCAAACCCAGGACTTTGTATATTCTAGGCAAGGACTTTACTGAGTAAGCCACATCTCCAGCCCTCTTTTTGTTTCTTTGAGACAGGGTCTCACTATGTAGCCCTGACTGGCCTCAAATAGCGACCCAACTGCCCCGGCTTCCCAAGTGCTAGGATTACAGGCCTGTTCTACCACACCCTAAATGAAGTTAGGCACACTACGTTTTTCATTACAGTACTTCGAACCTGTGGCCTGGGATGGGTGTATCAAGTTGTGACCTCATCATAAGTTAAGGAGCACTGTTGCTTCTCGGGGACACTGGGGAAGCCTATGGCCAGTGCAGGCACCCACCCCCATCTTCACACAGCTAATTTAGGTCAGCCCTGGAAGCTGGACTTTAATAGGATTTTCTAAACTAGGATCTGATGTGGCTGCTTCCTGGTCTGGTCCTGAGCACCACTGTCCTGTCTGCGGCCCCTGCCCCCTACAGTGGGTTAAAGGTCCTCTGGGTTCCTGGGTTCCTGGTGACACTCACAATGTCCTTTTCTGCTTCTTTCCACTAGTTGCTTATATTTCTTCATCTCGAAAACATGACATCAAAGATGATTCTGAGGTAAGCAAATAAAATGCTCATTAACGTGTGTGGTGTCTCTTGTTTCTGGGGCAGTCATGTGATTTCAGAGTGGCCTGGGTATGTTACGCTGTTGCTGAGCTCAAAGGAGACTGCTTTTGTGGGACTGTCCTGAACCTTGGGCCTTGCTGTAAATCCCCTTTGTGAACCCCCAGAAGCCACTGCCTCACAGGCTATTTGGGGCCCACATCCCACCCTCAGTGCAGACCAGGGCTGGCTCTCGAGTTCATTCTTGCCACATTTTATCTGCTCCAAAGCCTCTGTTTGTTGCTTCCTTTGGCCTTTCTAGCTTGGCAAGCCTGAACTGCCCTCTCAAGCAGGCCCTTTCCTAGATGACCCACAGGCTCCATCTGGCTCTGTCCGGCTACATACAAGCTCATACCTACAGCCAGCTTTGGTGATAAATCTGGGAAGACAGAAGAGCTTGCTGCATTCAGCCTTTGCTTCTTACCTCACAGAGCAGACCCCCACTTTCCCCACCCTCACGGAGCAGTTCCCTGCCCTCCTGACCCTCAGAGAGCATGCCTACTCTCCCAGTCTTCACAGAGCATGCTCAAGTCTCCAGCCTGACATGGTGAGCTGGCCCCAAGTCCTAAATCTGGCACATTCCTTGTGGAGGCACCACTGTGTTTCCAGCTCCTCCTTTCAGAAGCCCACAACCTCAGTTCTTCATTGTCTGTCCCGAGTTAGATGGAAGTTAGGCACTGGAACATGAGATACGGCTCTGCAAAGCATGGCGCAGCTCCAGACTGAGGGACAGGCCCACATTGCCCTCCATAGGAGGCCTGCACAGTTCTTGGATTCTGGCGGACGGCACCCCTCCATTCTCTGAACCCCTTTCCTAGGACCTTAAGCCCGTCATTGATGGCGTCGATGGGATCAAAATCTCTCAGGGGCTTGGGCTGCAGGACTTTGACCTCATCAGAGTCATTGGACGTGGGAGTTATGCCAAGGTCCTCCTGGTACGGTTGAAGAAGAATGACCAGATTTATGCCATGAAGGTGGTAAAGAAGGAGCTTGTCCATGATGACGAGGTAGGTGCACACCCTACCAAAGCTGCCTGTGGGATTTAGGGTGTGGACGTCTGTGCAGAGACACTGCCATGCAGGAAGATATCCCTGAAGGCCCTGCTGACATTGGCTTTAGGCAGGGCTCACTGAATTATAGGCTTCCACTTCCAAATTTGCAGTAGTAAAATTTGAGCCCTTGAGCTTGATGCCATCACTCCTGCTGTTTATCTCTTAATGGAAATCTGTATCATTTGCACCTTATGTGGACTAGTGGGACTCCTTGCACTATGATGAACAGTAGCACGGTGAACATTCACACATTTACGTGCAGGTATTTGAGACCATTTCCCATGCTATCCAGTGTATGTCTAAGAGTGGCACTGCTGGCTCATGTAGTAACTCTGGATGTAAGTTATGGAGAAGCTCTCAAACTTTCCAACATGGCTGTACCATTTCTCCCCAGTGGGGCACAGGATTCCTGTTTCTCCACACCCTCACCATCACTTAGTTCTGGCTTTTTGTTTCCCTCCCAGTCGATGTGTGGGTACTCACTGTGGCCTTGACTTGCCCTTCCCTGATGATGAGTGAGGCTCTTCACAGCCTGTTGCCATTGGGTCTTTTGCCATCATACCCAGTGCCGACTCTGTCTCTTGGGAGCAGAGAAAGGCAGATATGTAGATAACAGAGATGCTATTGCGCCACTGCTGCTGGCTCTGAGCAGGTCACAGAAGGGATCCCCAGGCCCCACCCCCAGCCAGGCTTAGGGTTTGGAGCTGGGGCTGCTCTGGGGCCTTTGCTTGCAGGATGCATTTGTACAGTACATAGCCTGGCACACTGACCCCTTCTCCCTGAGTGCTGAGCTCCTAAGTGGGTGGTGATGAACGCGTCATTTGTGGGTCACGAGCAGAATCTGAGCATCATCTTCACTTCTGCTGGGGTGAGGATGTGGGGAAGAAGGCTTCAGATCTGTCCCTCCATCCCAGCCCTGGAAGGAAATAATATCTGCTCTTGAAAAGTGTGTGTGACTTGAACTGATGCACAGGAACCACGTGTGCCCATGTGAGTGCATATGAATGCATGCATGCATGTATGTCTGTGTGCATGTGCATGTCTCTGTGAGAGACCTAGTGTCCTGTGCACCTCAAGGGTGTCTTGCTCACCACCAGGTGTCAACCCTCCTCACAAACTTGAGGGGCTTCCCTGCCCTTCTCACCAGGGACTGGTTCTCCGCTGAGTTACTGTGTCCGGGATGTGGCTGGAGAAGGTGATGGTGGTGAACAAAGCCTGAAGAGCTGCCTCACACTCCCTGTTGACAAATGCCCACGAGGCTCTTGCTTGTCCTTGGGCCTGGTCTTTGCTTGCACAGAGATGACGTTCCTGGGGCACACGAGCTCCTCAGCTTCCTGCCTGTGCTGCCCATCCCTGCTCTCCTTTGGAATCCACCAGTCTCGTCCTGTCCCTCCAGGCTCCATGCACGTTTGTCCAACCCTGTTTACCAATGCTTGGATGGTTTGAAGTAAAATCTTTCTCCTAATGACATTAGTTCTCCAGGGATGACCTTGCCTTTTGTTCCCTTAGGAGTCAGTGTCCTCCGCCAATTCTGCCAAGTCAGCCCTACACAGTAACAGGTGTCCCCCAACACAGCAGCTCCCCCTGTAAATTATAGTTGGTAGTAATGCATTTAGAAAGCCTAGTGGACAGATGCTGCTGGTGGAGGGTGGTCTAGGGCTGGGAGGGATGGAGGTAGCCAACCCTTTGGGTTTCAGTCCAAGCATCTGGGTGACCTAGCTGCTGCTTGAAAAGTGACCCACCTGAGTAAAGATCAGGTCCGGCATTATTGAACTAGCTAGTCTGGAGCCTGAGTGAGGTGGGACTGGGCATCCCCTGCATGGAGAAGGAGCCGCAGCTCCTCCACTCGGCGGAGCTCCTAGGGAGGAAGAGCAGCAGAGGACAGGCGGGCAGAGTCGTGGTGGGCTCCAGCTCACTAAGGGGGTCTCACCAAGAGTTTGCTCGTTTTTTGTTTTCGTTTTCCAAAAACTCCCAGAGAAGATGACACCATTTGAATATGACTCTGTCCCTCTCTTTTCTACACAACCAAGATGAGGGGTTGGGAGCCTCCTCTACCTCTGCTCCCTAGGGCTGGGGTAGGGCCAAGCTGTGGGCTCTGACTTTACAGCATCCCTCTAAAGCTACAGCACCGAGTAGGAGGAGCTGGCCCTGTAGTGGGCGCTTGTCCCCAGGCTCAGCACTGTAGCCTTGGGCCTCGGGATCCATTTAGCCCTCCACCCTCACTGTCCTTGTGTCCTAAATGAATGGGATTCAACCTTCTAAGAATTCTCATAGGGTACAAGGAGGCAGTGTGTGCAGAGACAAGGCCAACAGGACGGCTTGGGACAGGGGATGGGGTGTGGGGTGATGACACTGGAGATGGGGTGATAATGACAGCAGTGCTGGTGGAGGTGGGGTGGATGGGTGATGGTAGTGATGACCAGAAGGTGTCAAAATAAGGGTTGTGGGGTGGATGGTGATAGTGGTGGTGATGGGGTT
>NW_008355419.1:1125517-1132322 GCF_000622305.1 Nannospalax galili
ACCTTCTAAGAATTCTCAGAGGGTACAAGGAGGCAGTGTGTGCAGAGACAAGGCCAACAGGACGGCTTGGGACAGGGGATGGGGTGTGGGGGTGATGACACTGGAGATGGGGTGATAATGACAGCAGTGCTGGTGGAGGTGGGGTGGATGGGTGATGGTAGTGATGACCAGAAGGTGTCAAAATAAGGGTTGTGGGGTGGATGGTGATAGTGGTGGTGATGGGTTTTGTCTTCTTTTGATTTTTGATTCTTTGAGACAAGGTCACATTAACCCAGACTGCAGACTGTGTACCCAAGTTGGCACAGAACTTGCTCTAGGCCTCCTGCCTCTTTCTCCTCAGTGTTCAATTACCACACCCGACCATGGCATGTTTCTTTTTTAAAAAAGTTTTTTTAGCCGGGCATGGTGGCGCACACCTTTAATCCCAGCACTTGGGAAGCAGAGGCAGGCGGATCTCTGTTGGTGAGTTTACTGCCAAACTGGTATACATAGTGAGTTCCAGGACAGCTGGGGCTACAGGGTGACCCTTTTTCAAAAAAAAAAAAAAAAAAACTTAAAAATATTATTTTATATGTGCGTTGCCTACATGTATGTGGGTGCACCCATGTCATGCAGTGCCGCAGAGGTCAGAGGAGAGCTTCAGATTCCCCCAGAACTGGAGTTAAGGGACGGTTCGTAGGCGCCGTGTGGGTGCTGGGAATTGAACCTGGGTCCTCTGCAAGAGCAGCCAGTGCTCTTAACTGCTGAGACATTTCCAGCCCTGATGTGCTTAATAGGTGCTTTGTTTCCCTCTCTCAAAAGCAGAGAAGAAAGGCTTTTCTGTCTCGGCTCTGCCTTTTCCAGGAGGCCCCTGAGAAGTGCTTAGTGCTACCTACTGTCTTTCAGGATATCGACTGGGTGCAGACGGAGAAGCATGTGTTTGAGCAGGCGTCCAGCAACCCCTTCCTAGTTGGCTTACACTCCTGCTTCCAGACAACGAGCCGGTAAGGAAGGTGTTCCCCAGATTCTGCTGCTTTCCAGGTAGAACCTTCCAGAAGCTGTGTTGGGTTTCCAGTTTCAACTGCCTCCACAGGGTTCCTCTGATGGCAAGTGTGGGATTTTTAGGTCATCTGACTGACTCTGCGGTTCTCATTGTTGGGTGTCATATTTGGTCGATTTCACACGTCTGAACTGATGTGATTCTACTTGTGGAATCTCGTTGAAGGCGTCCCACTAAGTGCAGGCACTAAGTTGGGTGTAGGGTACCAGGGCAAGCACAGGGTTCTGTGCTGATGCTGTGTACCAAGCTGAGAAATAAACTAGTAAGTGCCAGTGGCATCATTTGTAAGTTTTATTGTATATGTTGGAATTCTACTGCCTTAAAGATGCTTGAAATCTAGTGCTATAAGATAACAACTGTATGCCGTTTAGAATCTGGGGACCAGTGACTTGGACTCAGCAAGTTTATCCCTCATGTTCCTGAAAGAACTTCCTGTTCATTGAGTCAGTAGGAGGACAAAGCATCCCCTGCTTGAGACAGTGGCTTGTTGAACTAGAAGGATAAATTGACAGAAGGGGCTGAGTCAGGTGTGGTGGTACATGCCTATAATCCCCACACTCAGAGGGCTGAGTCAGGGAAATTGTGAGACCAACCTGGGCTACGTACTAAGACCCCATCTCAAGGAAAAAAAAAAAAAGACAAAAGAAAAAGTACTTCAGGCAGAGTCTACAGGAAACTAGGCACAAGTCTTAGAGCCCTGTCCCTGGTCCTCCAGCAATGAACTGTGACAGCTCGAGGCTTTATCAGGGGCTAGTCATGAAGGCTCCCTCTATCAGGTGCCAACAGTCCTGACTCAGAAATATTCAGCCACCAGTCTGCTCCTAACTATGGAAGCTGAGAAGCCCCACGGTCTGCCATCTACAAGCTGGAGACCAAGAAAGCCAGTGATGATTTGCAGGCTCGAGACCCCTGAGGGTATGAACAGACATCCCAACCCAACCCCTCAGCCCTCTGCAGATGGATGTCCCCACTGTCTTCAAGTGTGATCTCCCAAGCACTCCCACAAACACACCCACATATACTGCTTAGCAAGATACCCAAGCATTCCTTGGCCAGCCAAGTTAACATAAAGGCCTGAGCTTGAACCTCACTGTATGTGCAACTGGCTTAGTGAGCTGTGCTGCCTACATAGGAAACATTGTTTACTGCACAGAGAACTGTGTGCAGTTCAAGTTCCCCAGCTTTAGCAGTTGATGTGATCCTGTCCCTGCAGATCTCTTACCTTATCTAAGCAGCGACTCATTCTCTCTTCCACTGTAGGCTTTGTCCATTTGTCTGTCCAAAGCCCTAGACTGAACTGGCCTTTCCCCATATGGCTGGGAGCATTTCTGTCTCCTGTCATCCACTGGAACTTCCGTGGTCATCCCTTCTCTGGTTTTAATTCTGCCTCCTAAATATGGCTCAGATTCTCTCCTTTCTCCTGCCTGAAGGCTGGCTACAGCCACCTCAGGATGCCCAGTCCCCAGGGCTCCCCACACTGTTGCTTCTAAAGTGGGAACTAAGCCCTGCATAGGTAGTGCTAATCTGAGGCCTTTCTCCTACTGAATGGCAGCTGATTACTTCGCAGTTACCCCTGGGAGGAAATCCAAGTTTCCTGTGCATGGGGATGAGCATAGTGTGCCCAGGCCCTGGCCCTCTCTGTACTAACCCCCTGCCCCTGCCTCATGGAGTTCTGCCTCCCCACTCCTCCCTGAGCCACTGCAGTCAGTGGTCCCCTTTGTGTGTCTCCATGGTCCTGTCTGCACACTGTCCTGGGCCTGGCCACATCTCTTGTGAGTAGGAACATGCCTGAGGGAAGGCAGCCCACGCAGACTCAGCTGTGGAGTTCCCAAAGAGATTCCAGTGTGGTTCTGCCCTAACACACATTTGCAGAGATGCTGGTATAACAAGGATCAACTATTTCAACCTCACATCTGTCCTGGTCACCTCGAGCACAGCTTGTCGGCACCTAGCCACAGATGAGCTCCTCACACAAGTGCAGAACGTGGGACTGGGGCGACACATTCAGCCCCTTCGGCACCATGCCGGAAGCCTGGTTGTCGGGGTGGTTACATCCGGTTTCTTTGTCTTTTTTCTTTTTACTGATTCTGTCACTGACACTGGAAGCATGTGACATGGGTTGTTTGAGTCTGGGGTCTTTTCCCAGGTTTTTTCTGTATCTGCTCTGACCCTCAGTGAATATGTATGTCCATCTCCCCTCCTGGTCATGACCCCTCAGAGTAGGGCTTTGCTGTGTTTTGTGTCTTCAGCATTTGGCTCATACCTGTCACTTCGTAAATAGTGATGGATTAAGGGAAAGTTGAAGATAAAATCATGCTTCCTGCACAGACACCAAATGTGCACCTATAAATTTCCTGTGAGTTGTGAGGGAACCAGTGAATGTTGTAGCCCACCCATATGATATGACATACATATCAGCCACCAGGAATGCCAGTGGATTGGCAGTGGGCTCAGAGCAGGGGTTGCACCCCCCATAGACCTCATTTGTAGGTCTAGGAGAAACTTCTCTTATATTGCTGTCCATGGAGCCCCTCACACAGAATTGGAAAGTAACTTAGAGGCCATGAGACATCTCTAGAAAAGGTAGCAGAGGAACGTGCAGACCACAGAGGGCCTGGTCCCCCAAGAAGATGCCCTTGTCATCACTTGGGCCTGCTGTAAAGATCTCCTGACAGCAGTCCAGTCAAGTCCAACGCCTAGGCTTCCTGGCTATGTGTTCCTGCACTGTGTAAACCCTCCATGAGTTTCTTCTGGGAACAAAGCTGGAATATTCTGGAAGGTACTGTGGAATCAGAAATTTACATCAAGGCCAGTTCATGGCAACCTGTGTCCCACTGTGGGGAGCCTTCCTCCTGGTTGGCACTGTGTCTTTGCACAAGCAAATGGCAGCATTGTGTGTGTGCCTGGGGAGGCCAGCTGTTCCCTTGGTCCCTTAGCCAGATGGGGGAGAAAGGAAGGCTGTTCCAGGTGCCCAGAAGGCCTCTCTGGCCTGGCCCAGGTTGAGGCAGAACCACCAGGAACCCATGTAATGGGCTATGGAAGTTGAGAGGCTTCTGTGCTTCGTAGCAGAAAATCTGGCATTTGCCATTGGGTGCTGGCTGCACCTGGATACCTTCCTTTGCCGCCTACTGCTGTTGTGGTAACCACAGAGTTCCAGAGGACTTTGTCCATGGATCTCATCCAGAGGTCTTGCTGAGTCTGTTGCTAGGGGCCTGATGAATGCCACTGTGTTCCACCCCCCAGCAGATCACACGCAGGAGGAAACTGACAGAAACTCGGGGCAGCATGTGAGTGCTTGCTGGCAGCCCACAGTGGAGACCCAGTAAATAAAGGCAATGGTTTCCACATGTGCCTGGTGATTATAAGGAGGCCTCAACAGGGAGGAATACGGCTGTCTTTCTTTCCTTCCCAAATCCAGTGTTGCCCATTCTAGTGGGCCCCACAAAATTCCTGATCACACAAGCTGGCATCACTCCTACCATGTGTGTAAAACAGTGCTGTAAAACAAGGACAGGGGCATTTTAACACAAAATAAGTGTCTGTTTATGGGGAGCCATACACCCATCTATACAGTCTTTACCAAACAGTAGCTAGAATTAAAATTGGTCACAAAATTTCTAACAGGGAAAGCATTTCCGTTTAAGCTATTCCAGGAAAAATGGCACCCTAAAAAGTTCCGAATGTGTGCCCCAAATTAAAGGGTGGCTTGGGGATATCTCTGCACAAAGGAGCACAAACTGCTCCTTAAATATCTGCAGCTGGCTGGGGAGTTGCCGGAAGGAGCATATGGGCTTAATGTGTGTGGGGCCTTCGGCTCGGTCCCTAGCACTGAAAAGAAGAAAGATCTTAGTTAGCTTGACCCTTTGTGGAGATGCTTTCACTCGCTCATTAAAAATTATTTAATATTATGTGAGGCGAGTGTGATAACCACTGCACTACAGAAACACCTTAATATATTGTGGGGCATGGAGTGTACCACAACCTCTGTGGAGAAGTCAGAGGACACCTTTTCTCCTCGGATCACCAGACTTGCACAACAAACGATCTCATGGCCCCTACTTTCTCTCTAGAAAGGACAGGCCTGCTCCCCTTTGTTCTTGGAGAGCCCATCAGAGGCATCTTCATGTAGACATTTGAGGAAACTTGCTCTGGCTCAAGTGGCTCTGAAGTATTAGATGCCACTTAATCCAGCCCTGTCCCTTGTGTATTATTCTTTATAAATAGTAGGTCATAAAACCTGCCACAGCACTGGAGAGGGAACAGTTTTTCTCTCAGAACAGGAAGTAGCTCCCTTGGGGTAGGCCACAGATGTATCAGGAAGGGCGCCAGAGGGCTGGAGCACCCAGACTAGATCATAGCAGAAAGTGAAACAGGGCATCTGCTTTCAGCAGGTGTGACAAGGAGGTGAAACTCAGCAGAACGGCACATCAGCGCTGAGCAGCCACAGATTCAGCAGGTAATCCATCAGGAGGGTCGGCCTCACCTCTTGCCCTAGTGGGGAGTGAAGGAGAAGGGAAGTGCTCTGATACCAGGAGCCCACCTCATCCCCCAAGAGTAAGCAAAGTGAGCCCAGTAACCCCTGGGCTGGACTGGGCTGGACTGAGCTGGACATGGAGAGAGCCCAGTAGGTATGAGGGACAGAGCAGGTAAGGTAGGGGGGTGAAAACCAGGAAAGGTGGCCTGACAGTGAATAGAGCAAACCAGGTCCACCGCTCGGGAAGCTGCCTTGTCAGGGGCTGAACTGACATGGTAAGGGCATACAAGCCAGAGGAACTGTAGCCTCAGAATGTCAGCAGGGCCAAAATAGCTGCAAACTTGGCATGAATCACCCAGCAGACTTAGAGGAAGGGGAGGTGAGTCAGGCTCTGCCAGACTCCCTGGTGCACTGAGTAGCATCACGCTGCCAACCCAGAATGAAAAGAGCGAGGTTGAGTGGCTGCTGTGGAGCCGAACATGGGCATCTTGTCAGCCTTTGTACTGACAGCATACCTCACAACCCTTAAACATTGTAGTGCAGGTCCCAGCCCTCATACCCCAGAGCACTGCTCCGGCCTCTAGACAGGCCTGGGCTAGGGGTCCAGAGCAGGCTGGTTCCAGCTGGGCTTCCCAGGGAAAAAGTTTCTTCCAGGGTAGGTAAACTATAGCTCACTTAGGAACATAGGAAGCCGGGGGGTACTTTTGTTAAGTGTGGTCTCTCTGCACCATGTTAGGAGGGCTGGACAGCTACTGGCGAGCCATCAGGAAGCTCCAAGCAGCAAGGGACCCTGGGAACTCTGTGACATTGCCGCTACTCATTGACTGGTAATGGGGGTGGGTCCCCCATTGAGTGTGCCCTCCACCATCTGGAACCACATATTAACCCTCCAGTAAGAGGGATTTGCTGTCTACTCCCAATCCAGAAGTGACAGGCTGCTCTTGGGTGTATCGCTGGGAGTGGACACTCTTCCACAGCTGAGTCCTTAAAACATTGTGTTAAGGACCTGGTGGCCTCAACTGTCAGACCTAAAGGTGACTCTGCCATAGTGGGTGGATATGAGGTAGTTATGTTCCTCTTCCTCCCTTCAGAGTGGAGCCCCCTTCTTGCTCTGGTCTACCCTGCCCTGGGGACAGCCCTTGTCTCCTCCATAGGGATGTGGAACTCCTTTTATTGAAGGGACTTTCAGGATCAACCTGAAGGTCTCTTTCTCTCTCTCTCTCTCTCTCTCTCTCTCTCTCTCTCTCTCTCTCTCTCTCTCTCTCTCTCTCTCTCCCTCTCTCCCTCATTTT
>NW_008355419.1:1132630-1141893 GCF_000622305.1 Nannospalax galili
TCTCTCTCTCTCTCTCTCTCTCTCTCTCTCTCTCTGTGCGTGTGTGTGTGTGCGTGTCCGTGTTTGTGTCCGTGTTCCTTCCCCTTTCCCCTCTCCCCCTTCCCCTTTCCCCTCTCCCCCTAGAGTCTCACTATATAGCCCAGACTGTCATGGAACTTTCCTGCCTCCATCTGCCGAGTGCTGGGATCACAGGCACACACCATGCCTGGCATTCAACTTTCTTTTGTTATATATTGGTTGGTACAGGGGGGTCCAACCCCAGACCTGCACATGCCAAGCAGCCACTCTACTACTGAGCCACATCCCAGTTCTTCTTTGTCTATTCATTGTGTGTGTGTGCCTGTGTGTTTTATCCATGTATGTGTCTGTGCATGCGTGCGTCAAGGCCGGAGGCTGACTTGAGATATCTTCCTTAATTGCTCTTCACCGTAGGTTTTGAGACAAGGCCTCTCACTGAACTAGGAGACTAGACTGACTGGCCAGTGAACTCCGAGAATCCTGCCTCATGCTCCCAGCTTCACCCCCAGCACTGGAGTTACAGGCACAGCTTTTTGCGTGGGTTCTGGAGAGCTAAATTCAGGTCCTATGCTTGCAGAGCAAACACTTTCCCCACTGAGCCAGCCCCATCCCCTTTGCCCGTTCCCCATTCTTTTAAAAAACCACATACTAAAATTGGAACGATACAGAGAAGATTAGCATGGCCCCTGCACAAGATGACACACGAATTTGTGAAGCGTTCCATATTTTTAAAAACTTTTTTGTATTGTTTTTATGGATGAGTATGTGTGTGTCTGTCTGTCCATCTGTATATGTGAATGAGTGGATGCCATGTATGTGCAGGTTCCTCTGGCGGGAAGAAGGGACAGATACCTTGGAACCGAAGTTACAAATACTCGTGAAGCACCCAACATGGGTGCCAGGAAGCAAAATGTGGTCCTCTGGAAGAGTAGCACAGCGCTCTTAGCCATCCAGGCCTGCCCCCACCCTTCCTGCCACCCCCCATATACACGTACACACAACAAACAACACACAGGAGCCACGCAAATAGCCTCTTGGTTAGAAACCAGCTTTAGCATTCCAACAGGCACAAACATCAAGCAGGACTCACCTGCAGCCCCACAGTACACTGAGAACCCCCCAGTACACTGCAGACCCCCCAGTACACCGCAGACCCCCCAGTACACCGCGGACCCCCCAGTACACCGCGGACCCCCCAGTACACCGAGCTCACCATAGCTCCCTGCCTACCACTCTTGCTTCTTCGTGTTTTTTTCATGCCTGTTTTTCCACTTGGACTTTAGAAGCAACCTGTTTGACCACAGAAAACAGAAGGAAGTTTTCTGTGGGAAACTCCTGAATGAGGTAGATGTCCTCCTGTGCTGACTTCCCATCGGAGACATTGCTTTCCAAGTTCCCTTCACAGTTCCCTCATGTTCAATTTTGTCCTGAGTGTTCCTGCCTCTCCTCTCTATGGTAGGTGAGGTCCCTTCTCCATTACAATGCCTAGCAAGTTTGGGTTTTAGTGCTCACTCTGGCCTTACGGCTTCTCCTTAGAACTTTCAGGCCATTTTGTTGGGCTTGGGGATCACAGTGGTGACCCCTACAAGCAGGGCCAGTGTTGTCCTCCCTCACAGCATTGCCATCTCCTCATCCCCCTCAGGCTGCTGATGCTGGCTGGGTATCCCCTCCTTCCAGGTGACTGGTAAGAGTGACCAGCACTGTTTTCTGGCCCACAGATAAAATACTAAGGTGGCACAGTGTGGAGCACAAACATTAGACACATTCCGTCAGAAAAGAAGAACCAAATAGGAGGGACCAGAACAAACTCCCACACCCTTTAGACAGATGGCATGTACCTTGTATGGGCTGGAAGGGACAGTAGAGACCCAGCCTCTACCCATGGCCTTTACTCTGGGTTCTGAGTCACGGGAGACTACCCCTGGATGAGGCATTAGTTGTTAGAGACAGGACCTATCCCCTCCAATCCTGGACTGGCTGACTGAGGTGGGAGAAGATTCTAGAAACCCTAAAAGGATAGTGTGGAACAAGAAGAGGAACCAATAACTGGCTTGGAAAGGTACTTACCTTGGAATTCTACATCTGTTTCTGTTTTACTATCAAGAAAGAGCATTGTGGGCTGGGGAGATGGCTCAGTGGTTAAAGCATTTGCCTCACAGGGAAGAGGATCAGAGTTTGGATCACTAGAACTCACATAAATGTCCAGTGGGTATGACTGCTGACCTGTAGTTCCAGTTCCAGCCTTGGAAGCAGAGATAAAGGATTCCCTAGCCGTGGGAGCAGAATCCATGAACTCTGGGTTTGATTGAGAGACTCTGCGTCAATAAACAAGATAGAACAAGGGAGCTGGGGAGATGGCTGAGCAGTTAAGAGCACGGGCTACTCTTGCAGAGGACCTGGGTTTGATTCCCCACCCACATGGTGGCTAACAACTGTCTGTAACTCCAGTTCCAGGGGAGTTCAAGGCTCTCTTCTGACCTCTGCAGGCATTGCACAACATGGGTGCACTTACACACATGCAGACAAATAAATAGGCCTAAATAAAATGCTTTAAAAAAAAAAAAAAAGATAGAAGCGGGGTGCGGTGGCGCACGCCTTTAATCCCAGCACTCAGGAGGCAGAGACAGGCGAATCTTCTGTGAGTTCCAGGCCAGCCTGGTCTACAGAGTGAGTTCCAGGCAGCTGGAGCTACAGGGAGACTCTGTCTCAAAAAAGACCAAAAAATAATAAGAATTAAAAAAAGAATGATCCAGGAAGACTCCTGGCATCAACTTTAGGCCTCCAAACATGCACACACATGCTACACATATACAAACATGCACACACATGCAGCCATGCCAAAAAAAGAGAGCACCTTGCCTTGGAAGGCTCCTCAACATTTCTGTAGATGGTTGAACTTTCACTCCCTGGGGCTCCCTGAGGTGAACTGTCACCTGGCACTGACCCGCCCCTGGATGCCTAGGGAGCCCTGTGTTAGTCTGACAGTGTGTGTTTGAATTCAGTTTGCTGATACTTAATTTTTTTCATAGCTGTTTGTATTGATATTTGATTGATTTTCTTAAAGTCTTTATTGGATTCTCCATTTGATTTTTAGTTATGTGTGAGTGGATGTGTGCATGTGAGTGCAGGTGACCTTGTAGGCCAGAGGCATTGGCTCCCCCAGAGCTAAAGTTACAGGTGACTGTGAGCTTTCCAGTGTGGGTGCTGGGAGCTGAACTCAGGTCTTCTGGAAGAGCAGAACTCACTCTCAACCCCTGAGCCATCTCCCCAGCCCCCTCCTTATTAGATTTAAAAAAGAAAAACAACTTCTAAATTTTTTTTCATTCTATGGAAAATCCTAAATAGTATTAAAATTTATTAGCTACAACTTAGAACTTGTATATGTGTGGTGAGAGAGAGAGAGAGAGAGAGAGACTGGGGAGGGAGCCTAGTGGTTACTCTGAGCCACAGGCCTGGGATTACCTCTTGGTGGGATTCCCTGTGGGGATTCCCCCCCCATCCCTGCATTAATCAGTGTTGTTATTATTCATTTTAAGTGGTAAATTCCCCCAGGCCCTTCAGTGCTTGCTTGGCTATTCTGTTTTCTTCTGTCACTGAGTTTTTCAGTCAGGCACCATCTCTGACTCCAGGAAGAGAGTGGGCATCCTCTGGTATCTGAGGACCCCAGCCTCTCCAAGTCACACTGACATTCAGACAGTTCGTGGTGTGCTCCAAATTTGTCCCTGAGACATCAAAGCTAGCTTGTCCCCTCCCCATCTGTATAGAAGATTTCTTTGAACAAGATGAAATTCTCTTGTTGAATTGGCCATGTCCAGTTTCCTTGTCTGTTCACGTCTTTCTGAAAACATCACGGCGCTGGGTTCGACTCGTCCTTCCCACTGTGCACTGCTCCTGTTTTGTACCTTTGGTGTGACGGAGCTTTGATCTCAACTTTCTCAGGCCTCAGTCATGGGTCTGGTCTGGCCTGTCGTTCTGTCCTCCGTGCCGCAGACTCACATCTAAGCTGGCTCTTTATCATGTCTCTCCCCTCCTTGAATGGCTCGGTCATCTGGGGCCATCTGTTGGGAACAGAAGACAGGACCTGGAAACCAGGTCTCCAGGCACGGGTTGTCTGATGTCAGGACCTTTGGTGCCTCAGTGTCTCCCTCCATGTAATAGGAAAAATGGTACTATTTACCCCATAGTGTTTAGAGTAAATGAGTTCTACAGAGTGAGCACTATGAAAGCTTTTGTTTTCATTGTTAGTTTATTTTGGGAGTTAGCAAGCTTTCTCAAATGACCAGACCGTCTGTGTAGCCTCGGCTATCTTGACAGCTGGGATATGTTCTGAGAACTGTGTCGTTCGACAAGCAAGTTGCTGACATTGGAGCATGCTTATGCTCACTAGGTTATGATGTCACTGCTGACACAAGAGCCTGGGGGTGGTTCATGGCTGTGTTTTCAGACTTAACGGTTTTCATTGCGGCTGCTTGTTCTGCAACAAACGTAGCCACAGACAAGTTTAAGGAATGTGCATGGCTACCAGATGTGGTAGCCCGTGCCTATGATGCCAGCACCAGACGTGGTAGCCCGTGCCTATGACCCCAGCACCAGACATGGTAGCCCGTGCCTATGACCCCAGCACCAGACATGGGAGCCCGTGCCTATGACCCCAGCACCAGACGTGGTAGCCCATGCCTATGACCCCAGCACTCTGGAGACAGAGGGATCAGGAGTTGAAGGCCTGCCTGGACTGCCTTAGACCCTGCCTGTCTCAAAATAGAGGGGAAAAAAATTAATAAAATGTGCAGGGCTGTGTTCTGATAAAACTTTATTTGTAAACACAGGCAGTAGCCAAGTTCATAGTGTTACTTTCTGACTCTCCCCACACTGTCTGGTGCTCTCGGCTTTTCTGTCTGAGCCATGGTCCGGGCTGGGTGCCCATGTTGCTAGAGAGCAGGGGAAGTGGTTTCTTCTCTGGGTCCTTTCCTGGTGAGGCAGGCAGGACAGGGGAGCAGTAGATCTCACCATCACCTGCATCTTGCCCTTGCCCTGGACCCTAGAGCCAACCGCTCCTGTTTATATCCCTTTGCTTATGTTGATGGATCCATTTTACTGGGTTTCAGTGACTTCTGCCCACTTTGTTAAGAATAGGTGATAAAATCCACTCTCAGGCTACTCGCTGCTTCCTTCTTGCGGTGGTGTAACCTTAAGAGCAGACGAGATCTAACTGTAAAAGTGTAGTGGGCTCTTCTAGGCCCCTGCCCGTGCTTCCAAGCCTCCCTGGAGAGTTGGTATAGCCATGTGTCCAAGGGGGCTATGGATGAAGTGACAGATGTCCCAGTCTAACCCACAAACAGCCTGTGTCCTGTGAGTACGTCTGTGTGAGGTGTTGGCTGCAGCCCAGCTAGCAGAGGAAGTCATGGCCCAATACAGAATCTCAGGCTCAGGAATGTGGTGTGGGAGGCTCCTGCCAGGCCCTCCTGCAGAGGGCCAACTGCATGAGCAGATATACCTTGTAGTGGCACAGCTATGCACACCCAAGCCATCCCAAGTCACCTACAGAGCAGTGCGCATGGACCCTGGGGGCAATTTCTGCTTCTAGAAATGTTGAAAGCCATACCAAGGTTTTATCCATACACAAAAAGAAATTTGCTGGGGATGGTGGCACACACCTTTAATCCCAGCACTCGGGAGGCAGAGGCAGGTGGATCTGTGAGTTCAAGGCCAGCCTGGTCTACATAGTCAGTTCCAGGCCGGCTGGGGCTACAGGGAGACCCTGTCCCAAAAAGACCAAAAAAATCTTTCGTTTCACAGTTGCTTTTATAACTGAAATTGGGAAAGAGCTGGAGGTCAGTTTGACGGCCACTGTCATGGCTTGTAAGTAAAGGCACCTGCCACCAAGCCCGACAACCCGAGGTTGATCCCTGGGACCCACATGGTGGAAGAAGAATTGACTCCCTAAAGTTGTCCTCTGACCTTCACATGCATGCTGTGGCAAGCACACACACACACACACACACACACACACACACACACACAGAGATTAAAGGAGAAGGGAGAGGAGCAAGCTGGTCATAGTGGTACACACCTATAATCCCAGCATTCAAGATGCTGAGGCAGGGGGATCAAAAGTTCAAAATAAGCCTGGTCTATGTAGTGAGACTCAGGGGGGGGGGGAGATCACCCACTGTTTTGTAGCTTCCATTAGACGAAGAACCCTGGTACAGAAATCTGGTACAGAAATGGCCTGCCTAGAGCCCTCACCGTGGCCTCTCTAGGTAGAGATACTGCCCTTCCTTCTGCTTTTCTGAGGCTTAGCGTTCTCCAGGTTACGGTGTCTGCCTTTGTTCTCAGGACCTGACCTGGCTTTCTGACTGTTACCACCAAAGCTTGAAGTGTGCTCCCCAGAGTGTTGGGGAGTGTTGAGGAGAAGGGATCGACCCCTCCCTCATGGCAGGTAGACCAGGACCCATCAAGCATAGGAGTCCTGGTAGGTGGGAAAATATCAGTACTGTGCTTTAAGTCACCCAGAGAATTTGGGGGGGGTGTTTTTGTTGTCATTGTTTTTATTTTTGAGATGGTCTTCCTTTAGCCCCATCTGACCTGGAACTCACTATGTAGAACAGGTTATTGGTCTTGAACTCAGAGATCCTCCTGCACCTGCCCCCCGAGAGCTTGGACTAAAGGCATGTACCCACATTCAGCACCCAGAGAGAGTGAAAGAAATACTTTTGACTAATTTTTAGGTGTGAGACATCTTGTGGACTCTGACAAGTTTCGCAGGACCTGCCTTCCATAGGCTGCAATCATTAAGTGTGTTGACTTAAGGGATTTTTAAGGGGTACTTAAAGTCCTTCCTCACTTGGGGTTGAGTGTCCTGCTTGTCTACACCAGGGCGGCTGCTTCTGTAAGGGCCAGAGAGTGAACACCTCTGTGGAACAGTTACACAGTAGCAGCCACAAGTGATTCGCAGCCGGTGTCCATGGGTTCTTCCTTGCACCGTGCATCCTCAGTAGCTCTGCCAGTGTGGTTAAAAGTCCTCAGCGGGAGGGGCATACTGAACATGTACTGATGTGGTGATCGGGTTAGAACTACGGCCTCGCCCATGCTGTACCACTGAGCTGTACCCCAGCCCCAGGTACTGACTCTCCTTGCCGCTATGTCCTAAACAACACAGTGTAACAACCGTCTGTCTGTGTGGTTTCCAGTTGTGTTGGGTATCATAAGTAACCAAGAGATGACTGATAGTACATCGGAGGATGTGCCTGGATTCACGGTACATTTGCCGTTTTATATACAAAGCCTGAGCAATGGTGGGTTTTGGGTATTGAAGGGGGTCATGCAATCTACCCATGGATACCAAGGGCCAACTGTATACTGAGTATAACTGAGTTCCAATAAAACTTTATAAAACATGGCAGTGGGCCAGCGAACCCCATAGGGCAAGCGCAAGGTTTGTAGAGGACTTGTGAGTATATCCTGCAGACACGAATGAAGAGAAGTGCTGTCCCTGGCTTCCACATAAGCATACTGGGATTTTCTTCAGGACCAGGATGCCTGATACTGGCCTACCTAGGGGAAATCCACAGCTCCTCACCTGGTGCTGAGGGCTTTTGCTCTGATTTCCATATATTAGGGGTTGTTTCTCATCCAAATATGCCATTAAAAGCTTGTTTAGTGATTCACAGCCAGTTAACTTTCTTCTGGCTTCCCTGGCTCCCCGTCAGAGCTCTGGAGACAGAATGCAGGCATCCATCCACAGTAGATTGAGTAAGCCAGTGAGCTTCAGTCCGGCCAGCTGAGAGCTCTTGCAGGAGCTGGAGATGAAGGGTTGCTTGGTCCTTTCTGCACTGGCCGCACCTTCTGCCGGTGGGCGGCAGCACCAACAACACCAGCAAACTGCAAACAAACATTGCTAAAGCAAACAGTCCCAGCAAATGCGAACTGCCGACCCAGATGTCCCCAAGTTGCCCTTCTGGGAAATTGTGTGTGGATTGAATTTTGAAAATTGAGTCTTATTAAATGCAGAAAAGATCTTATTAGTAAAAGAAACCACATGGCCAGTGTCAGGAGACATGAGGTAGATGCCAGTTCCTAAACCCAAAGATTATACCCATGAAGCTCAGACACTCCTCTGCTCTGACCTCTGCTTGACCCCTGCTGCCCCTCCACTTTCCTGCTTGTAGGCCTGGTGGCATCTCAGACCCATGGTGGCCATCCCCCTCTGGACCTACTGTGCTGTTCTTATACTAGAGTGTCTATGTCCCAACCCCCACAGCCATGCTGAAACCCTGAGTCAAACCCATTCCTGTCCCTCTTCCCTGGTGTCCAGCTTACTGTTAGACCTGGTCAGTTCGGCCTGGCCCCTTATTACTGCCTTATCCCTGATCCACGATGCCTACTTTCACCTCCCTGGAGTTCATCCACACAGGGAGGTGTGAGCAGTCAACCCTAAGACTGTGCCCCCCTGACGTGCTTCTTTACCTGCCACCACCTGGCCTGGGCACCTAACCCCATGGGTCTCAGCCCATCTGAGCCAAACCTGCTCTAGGGCAGGCCACAACTCTGTGCTCTCCCGTCACCCCATGCTCCATCCAGTCCTCTGCTCCTTCCTTGATCATCTATCTATCACTCACCCAGGGCCTCTGACCACTGTCCCTGCCTAATTTTAACCTTTTTTACCCTGAGACAGACCTGGCACTGTTGGGAACATAGAGATAAAATAATACATAAATGAACACCTACATTTATTTCTTCTTTTCCAAAAACAAGCATCCTACCTTGTTTCATGATGAAACCACAGCCGTTAACCAGCGTGGCCTGGGACCACAAGGAGCAGATGTCAGGACCAGGCCTTGCACCTTACTCATCCAATCCTCAACCTCCCTTTCAGCATGGGCTTTTTCCTGCTGACCCCAGGAGCTCCCGGGTGGTCTATCATCTCCTTGCTTTGGCCATTTAGGAGTTGTTATAAGAAGCAGCAGGTCAGCACCCAGGGGTGGCTCCGCCTGCTGCTAAAAGCGATCACCTAGGGAGGTTCTGCTTTGCCTGACCACATTGTGGAGCTTTTGTCTGCAGTAAGCAGGACGTGTGCTGCAGGGTGATTTCAGCCCCCAACTCCTTGCCCCTCTCTCCTGCCAGCTTGTTCCTGGTCATAGAGTATGTCAACGGGGGGGACCTCATGTTCCACATGCAAAGGCAAAGGAAACTTCCAGAAGAACATGCCAGGTAGGTGCTAGGGCCACTGCGGGGGGGGGGGGGGG
>NW_008355419.1:1142151-1182658 GCF_000622305.1 Nannospalax galili
CGCCCCGGGCGGGTGCGGGGCCCCGGGGGGGGGGGGGGGGACAGAGACCTTGTGGCCTGGGGACCTTGCTCAGGTCTTCCATGAAAGGGAGGGGATAAAATGTGTAGAGAAGATGCCAAAGCCGTGACATTCCCATGTATAAGGAATTCCAAAGCCTCTGGAGAAATTACAGGAGCTCTGTGCCCAGGGCCTGTCCCTCACCAGCCTTTGGAGCAGCAGCCCCTCTCCCAGGAGGGTGGGCTTCCCAGGCTGTTTTGCTTTTACAGTTGTGACGTCTTGGTTCTTGTCCTTTCCCCCAGCAAGTTCCAGGCTAGCCCAGTGGCAGAGCATAGCAAGTGTTTGCCAGCTTGGTCTTCACTGGCTCTGTTCCAGTCTTCAATAACTGCTGTCCATCCTGCCGCCCTCCTTCCAGTCCTGGCCTCACAGGAAGGCTGGAGGAGGAGCTCAGATGGCCTCTTTCTGTTTGCCTTAGTTTTCTATTAAACAAACAAAAAGAAAACAACTCCATAAAGTTCTGTAAGTCTCCCAGGCTCCTTCTGAGGAAGGGACAAAGTCAAAAACAGCTTGTTGCTGACTCGCTGGGTTTTTATAAACTTTGTGGTAAATACAGGGAGCAATAAAGTTACCATTTCAGCCATCTTTTAGAGTACACTTCAGTGACATTAAGCCCCTCACACAGCTATGCAGCCCATAGAGCCTCTTCATTGCTCACGCTGAAACCCTGACTCCCCAAACCCCCTGATCCCTAGCCCGATTGTCCCCACCTATCTAATTCCAGGGAAATTCCTCCCTAAGTGGAATCAGGCAGTATGCGTCCTTTTGTATCTGTTTCACTTGGCATGATGACTTCTTCCTGTGACCTGCGTCAAAAATCCTTTCCTTTAAAGGTTGGAGAATACACCCCTGTGTGGCCAGACCACACTCTCTCCATCCCCTCTTTCTCCTCTTGATTCCTCCCCCTCCTTGGGACTTGCTTTCTAGCCTGGGCTGGCCTCAAACGAACAACCATCCTGCCTCAGCCTCTCGAGGGCTGAGAGTGCATGCATGAACCACTCTGCCCTGCCCCTCATCTGTCAGTGGTTGTTGATACATTTTAGGTTTTGTGAATAATTGTTGCTGTGGACACAGATGTTAGACACACCTGTTTGAGACCCTACCAGCGAGTCTTTTTCTTTTACTTTTTTAAATTAGCATTTCCATACAAACTGTTCTTACTGTCTTACTTCCAATTCTTTGGGGTAGGTGCAATTGTTCAATTCACTTTATTTTTGGTGTTTGTATTTTTCTGGCACTGGAGATCATATCCAGGCCTTGTGACCTAGACGAACGCTGTCCCACTGAGCTGTACCCAGCTGTTTTTCATGTTCTGAGAGGTCTCTCTGCTGTCGTCCTTCGTAGCGGCCACATTTTACATTCCCACAGACAGTGCTTGGGGCTCCAGTTTCCCACGTGTTCCCCACTTACTCTCTGGCTGTTTTATAGTAGCCATCCCAGTGGGTGGGGGGTAAAATTGCACTGTAGTTTAAATTTGCGTTTCCTCGGTGACCAGATGCTAGCACCTGTCTGCATCAGCCCCTGGCTGCCTGCCACTGTCCCTCTGCTGACCACAGAATGTCCCCAACCTCAGGTTCTATGCTGCTGAGATCTGTATTGCTCTCAACTTCCTGCATGAGAGAGGGATCATCTACCGGGACCTGAAGCTGGACAATGTCCTCCTTGACGCCGATGGGCACATCAAGCTAACGGACTATGGCATGTGCAAGGTGCCTGCCCTACCCGTCCCCCACCTTGCCTGCCCGCTCTTGACATTCTTCAGAAATGCTCAGAGATGGCCATGCTGAGGCCACGCTTATAACTTTCCTGAATCAATTTTCCCTGGGTCACACCTCCCCAGGAGTGGCCCTCTGCATGAGATTCACCCTCCTGGTAACTCTGTCCCCACAGGAAGGCTTAGGCCCTGGTGACACAACAAGCACCTTTTGTGGAACCCCGAACTACATTGCCCCGGAAATCCTGCGGGGGGAGGAGTACGGTGAGTACTTGGCACATGGGAGGCAAATGTATGTGGGCACCGTCCAGAAGCCATCCCTACCTAGTGATGTGTACTCAGAGCAGGAATCTGTCCAGCCCACCCCTACAAGGGTCCTAGCCCAACAGGCAGGGAGAGATTTATGACCATATTACACCTCAAACCAGAACTCACACCCTCCTGGTGTTCCCAGCCAGATATCAGCCCTGTAAACCTCGCTGAGCCTATCAGTGTCCACCAGAGGACCCTGGACGGGATTCTTCTCATCGAGGGGTCCTAAGTCTGGGAAGGAGGAAAAAAGAGGATGAAGCCAAGACAGACCCCAGGGTCAGATCATGGCACCTCAAGTCGCTGGGCACCGGCTGTGCATGTGTAGATGATCCAAAGTGTCACTGGGGATGGTGGGAATGCCTCATTCAGGACCCAGACCAAAGGGTCAGCGAGGGCACCCTGCAGACACCAGTGCATGCTTCTGTTCTCCTCTGTAGTGCAGCGAGGGACGTGGTGTGTGTGTGCAGCATGTGCCTGTGTGTCGGCTCTGAGGGGTATACAGCATGCAGTATGTGTGTATATTTTTTCTTGCTGTGCATGCAGGCTAATTATGTATGTTGTACCTGTGTGTTCATACACTGTATGTGCACACCCCCACACACTTTTGTATCCTAGTGTATTCTGTCACCCATGTGGGATTACAGGCATACACGCTACACCTGACTCATCTTAGTGACTTCAGTGGAGCCTGTTGTAAACAGATATCCACATATATCCTTATATATTTTCTTTGCTATAAGATGGGGGTGGGACAGGCAGTGTGTGGGGGTCACTGACCCTGGAGAATAATTTGGCTCCCAGAACCTGTGGGCCAAGTGATAGCCTAGGTACATCACAGTGCAGGTAGAAGAGTCACAGCCACACACACAGTTCTGCAGCTCGTAAGGAAACAGACACCCAGCACAGTGAATAAAGGGCAGTCCAGGCACCTAGGGAGATGAATGCCAGCTCCTTTTGGCATACTCATGTTCATATGGACTGAGCCTGTCAAACAGACCACTGACCCGCATTTTCCTTCCTGCCTACCCTCCCCCAGGGTTCAGCGTGGACTGGTGGGCACTGGGTGTCCTCATGTTTGAGATGATGGCTGGGCGCTCCCCCTTCGACATCATCACAGACAACCCCGACATGAACACTGAAGACTACCTGTTCCAAGGTCTGTGCCCCCGCCTCCCCGGTGCGCCCACTCCCTAACCCTGCATATTCGTTTCTTCCTTTCTCAAAGACAAGGATGAGGGCACATCTGGGCCGGTGCCTCCGCACCAACCAAAGCATACGTTGGACCATCCCGACAGGGCGTCCCCACAGTGGCTCCTGGGGCTCTAAGGGGGTCAGGGTGGCTGTGGAGTGTAGTGAGTGACTGCAGTTCACAAGAAAGAAAATGCCCTGGTTTTAGCCAGAGCTCCTTTTACCTGGTCAGGTGAATTCCCTGCAACTCCAGACAGCCCCCTGCCCCCATTCCTGGTCAGAGTTAATGGACATTGATATGTGGGTCCAGAGTCAGGGCTGAACCTCAGTGCCCCCTGGTGGCCAGTGTACAGCGGCCTCCAATGTCCTGAGACAAAAACAGTGTGGGGGTGAGGGGGAGTAATGGGGGGAGTGCTGATTCATACATGGTTATGCAGTATGTGCAGTCGTATGCCACCAGGGGTCCCCAGTTGGACCCAGCAGGCCTCCAACAGGAAGAGGCTCCAGGGCTACAAGTCTGAGCATCTAAAACACCTGCTAAGAAATGTGGTTCCAGCTGGGTGTGGTGGCCTTGTAATCCCAGCTACTCAGGAGGCAGGAGGCCGGCAGGAAGGTCAGAAGCTCCAAGTCAGGCAGGTACACACATAGAGACTATTCCAGAGAAGCAGCAGGGGGCCTGCAGGGTAGAGCAGACAGCACCAAAGAGTCTCCTCACCCACCTCTCGTCCTCACAGTTATCCTGGAAAAGCCGATCCGGATCCCCCGCTTCCTCTCTGTCAAAGCCTCACACGTCTTGAAAGGATTTTTAAATAAGGTATGCTCTGTCCGTAGGGACCCTCTGGTACCAAGCCATCATGGGATGGGGGGTAGGCAGAGCCCCCCCTCCACTACTGGAGTCCTTCTTGCCAACCGCCACTCAAGATGTGCATTCGAATGTCTGCTTTGGTACTGGGCTCTGCATTCTGTTTTCGATTTTTATTAATACTAAAATCAATGAGAAAGAAGCCCATCGAGAAGGGAGTCCCAACCAAGGGTCGGTCACACCCAGCAGGGGAACAGCTGCTGGAGAGCCTGAGCGGGACAGGGGAAGCTTAGTTACCCTGTTGGGCACAGGTTGAATCAAGGGTTCCCTTGGAGGACCTTGTTAATCTTTGAACTCTGACCCCCAGGACCCCAAAGAGAGACTCGGTTGCCGGCCACAGACTGGGTTTTCCGATATCAAGTCCCACGCCTTCTTCCGCAGCATAGACTGGGACCTGGTAAGCCTTGAAGGGTCCCTCATGCCCATGTTTGATGTGGGCAGGTCGCACAGACAGAGTGGGTGCCTGGTGGATGGGGTCCCCAAGGTCATTTTCTTTAGAGTTGCGATTGGTTTTCAAAAGCTCCCTGGTCTCCATCTGTCCTGTCACTAGTTACTGGTCAGGGTGGCAAGCCCAGGGCTTAAGGTTCTTACTTTAGTCCATTCCTGGTCATAGAATTTGTGTCAAAATATAGTTGGAGTTACTGAATTGTAACCTGTAAACTATGTTCTTTTAAGGGGAAAAAAAAAAGATTAGCTCATTGAATAAAATAGGAATTTGCCCAGCTCTGGCAATGGGTGTCTTCCTCTTCTATCTACCCTGACCTTTCCAGACAGTCCACAGTCAGCACTGACGTCCACATCCCATCCCTAGAGACAGAGCAGGATCTTGTCCACGTGACCATTATGTTTTATTTACAGGATTGTTGTCTGTGTCTGGGCCCTGGGAGGAGGTAGGAAGGAACTGGTTCTCAGGAGCAGCAGGCAGGCAAGACAAACATTGCCCCCCACAACCTGTGGCCCTTCCAGAGCTAAACTACGCTATTACATGTCAGAACCTGATAATCTCCAGCATTCAGATATGCTTATTCAAAATTCAGAGCATTGAAACTATTTTTTTACATTTAGTTGTATTTGCACCTGTGTGTGTGTGCGTGTGTGTGTGTGTGCACATGTGTGCACATGTGTGCACATGCCCACCTGTGTATGTGAACACATGTCACATGTGTGGAAGTCAAAGGACAACTTGGAGTCAGTTCTCTCCTTCCACCATCCTGGGTCCTGGGGATCAAACTGGTTGTCAGGCTCGGCGGCAAACACCTTTATGTGCTGAGCCATCTCATTAGTCTTTTTGAGACAGGGTCTCCCTCTAGCCCTAGCTGGCCTGGAACTCCCTATGTGGACCAGGCTGGCCTCGAACTCACAGAGATCTGCCTGTCTCTGTCTCTCGGGATCAAAGGCAGGCGCCACTACGCCCGGCTATGGCCCATGCGCTTTGTAAGAACCTGCTTTATGAACTTCTCATTTCATTGTGGTACTAACAGTGACTGCCTTGCAGACTAGGGGAGGGAGGTGCAACCTGAATCCTGGATTTCTGCTTCAGACAGTTCCAGGGAGAGGGCTCTGATGGGTCTGGGAGACTAGAAACATAGACAAGACCTGCTTCTGAGAACAGAAATACAGCCTGCTTCCCTCCTGGGACTGGGGATTTGGATATTGTCTGTGCGTGGCATGCCATCCCTAACAGTAACCTTGTGCACTGGATCCTTTAAACCACTCTTCTCTAGACTCACAACAGAAGCTGCCCTGGAGCTTGGCACCCAGGTCCTCCCTGGGTCTTAGCTACCTGCTTTTCTCCCAGTCTCCCTGGAGAAGGCAGGAGTCAGGTGGGGTGGGGGTACCTGCCAGCCATGCTCAGCAGTCCAGACAAGGCCCAAGTGGGACCAGTCCTCCTCCCCTCTACTGGGATGCAGGGATGGGGCGCGTGCTCCGCTGAGCACACAGACTACACTGTGAGCTCTGTCCCGGCCTTCACTGGGCCATCCGGCATATTCTTGGCTGCCAAGTCACCACCGGAAGGTTTGGCTATTAGCACAAAAGCCATGGGGAAGTTGCTGGAAACAGTCCCAGGCAAAGCTCTGACTGGTCGGTAGATTGGTTCTGAAGGAAATGGGTCCACATAGAAAAGTCCTGACTCCCTGAGGATGCTCAGCTGAGGCTGCCCACCCCAAGGGTCTGTTCAGACCCTCCGTGCCCAGTGCCCCAGAGGGATTTGACAGAATGTAAGATATGTGAGGTGTTTATCTTTCCTACAGTTCCAATCCCTAACCCCCTCATGAACTGGGGAGAGCTGAGACAGCCACCTGGGCATTGCCACCACTTGCCATCAAACCTACTGTTCCAGGTTGCTGGCAGGTGCCATGGCTACCAGCCACCCTAAGCAGTGACTCAGCCTGTGGCTAAAACTGGCTCCCATGACATCAGTTCCCACCAGTGGGAGCTGACAGGAAATTGATGGCCTCCACTCTCACCCTCAATCAGGTCATTTAAAAGGACCCAGATGAGCAGGATGGCTCAGCAGGTAAAGGTGCTTGCTGCCAAGCCTGACAACCTGAGTCTGATCCCTGGGACCCACATGGTAGAAAGACAGAATCAACTCCTACAAGCCATCTGCTGAGCTCCACACATGCACCATGGCACAGGTACACACATACACACAAGTAAATAAATAGGTCCAGAGTTTTGGGAAGAAAGGCTCCAGAGAGAAAAGCAAGGAGGGAAGGCTCTGTGCCACAGAACCTTCCAGTTGCCCAGGCAACCTGGCAAAGGAAAGAGATAGACAGTTTCTTGGTCATAGGACCAGCTATGCACAGAGTCTGTCAGGAGAGGAGAGATGGAAAGATGTTTGAGGACAGTGAAGGGCTACACGAGGCCTTACTGTGAGGACGGTGAAGGGCTCCACGAGGCCTTACTGTGAGGATGGGGAAGGGCTGCACGAGTGCCCGAGGCCTTACTGTGAGGATGGGGAAGGGCTGCACGAGTGCCCGAGGCCTTACTGTGAGGATGGGGAAGGGCTGCACGAGTGCCCGAGGCCTTACTGTGAGGATGGGGAAGGGCTGCACGAGTGCCCGAGGCCTTACTGTGAGGATGGGGAAGGGCTGCACGAGTGCCCGAGGCCTTACTGTGAGGATGGGGAAGGGCTGCACGAGTGCCCGAGGCCTTACTGTGAGGATGGGGAAGGGCTGCACGAGTGCCCGAGGCCTTACTGTGAGGATGGGGAAGGGCTGCACGAGTGCCCGAGGCCTTACTGTGAGGATGGGGAAGGGCTGCACGAGTGCCCGAGGCCTTACTGTGAGGATGGGGAAGGGCTGCACGAGTGCCCGAGGCCTTACTGTGAGGATGGGGAAGGGCTGCACGAGTGCCCGAGGCCTTACTGTGAGGATGGGGAAGGGCTGCACGAGTGCCCGAGGCCTTACTGTGAGGATGGGGAAGGGCTGCACGAGTGCCCGAGGCCTTACTGTGAGGATGGGGAAGGGCTGCACGAGTGCCCGAGGCCTTACTGTGAGGATGGGGAAGGGCTGCACGAGTGCCCGAGGCCTTACTGTGAGGATGGGGAAGGGCTGCACGAGTGCCCGAGGCCTTACTGTGAGGATGGGGAAGGGCTGCACGAGTGCCCGAGGCCTTACTGTGAGGATGGGGAAGGGCTGCACGAGTGCCCGAGGCCTTACTGTGAGGATGGGGAAGGGCTGCACGAGTGCCCGAGGCCTTACTGTGAGGATGGGGAAGGGCTGCACGAGTGCCCGAGGCCTTACTGTGAGGATGGGGAAGGGCTGCACGAGTGCCCGAGGCCTTACTGTGAGGATGGGGAAGGGCTGCACGAGTGCCCGAGGCCTTACTGTGAGGATGGGGAAGGGCTGCACGAGTGCCCGAGGCCTTACTGTGAGGATGGGGAAGGGCTGCACGAGTGCCCGAGGCCTTACTGTGAGGATGGGGAAGGGCTGCACGAGTGCCCGAGGCCTTACTGTGAGGATGGGGAAGGGCTGCACGAGTGCCCGAGGCCTTACTGTGAGGATGGGGAAGGGCTGCACGAGTGCCCGAGGCCTTACTGTGAGGATGGGGAAGGGCTGCACGAGTGCCCGAGGCCTTACTGTGAGGATGGGGAAGGGCTGCACGAGTGCCCGAGGCCTTACTGTGAGGATGGGGAAGGGCTGCACGAGTGCCCGAGGCCTTACTGTGAGGATGGGGAAGGGCTGCACGAGTGCCCGAGGCCTTACTGTGAGGATGGGGAAGGGCTGCACGAGTGCCCGAGGCCTTACTGTGAGGATGGGGAAGGGCTGCACGAGTGCCCGAGGCCTTACTGTGAGGATGGGGAAGGGCTGCACGAGTGCCCGAGGCCTTACTGTGAGGATGGTGAAGGGCTGCACGAGTGCCCGAGGCCTTACTGTGAGGATGGTGAAGGGCTACACGAGGCCTTCCTCTGGGGACGGTGAAGGGCTACACGAGGCCTTCCTCTGTGGACGGTGAAGGGCTACACAAGGCCTTCCTCAGAAGACCCCAGGCTCAGGGCTTCAGAGACTAAGTGCCCAAACAAGGCCATGGAAAGGTGCAGGCATCAAAAATGGGGTCACAGCTGCTACCAACCCAGGCCTACCTCCCTGCCCTTGAGGACACTGAACAGGCCCTGCAGGCTGTCAGCCTCATTGCCCAGGACCAATCTGTACAACCATAGGGCTAATGAGCCCAACTTCAGAAGGCAGTGGTGGCAGCACCATCCTGGCCCTCCAGACATTTCTTTGGCTTGGACACCAAGTCTGATACCCACAACTACCTGTGTGCTCTCTGGTAACCAACCTGCCCACAGCAGTGCTAGGAAATGGCTCCTAAATATTCCATTGGGCTGGTTAGTGGATTCAGAGCAGACCCACTGTGGGCTCAGGGATGACACCAAAGGCTGCCCAGCATCATGCAGCTTTCTCGCTCTCTTTTTCTTTTTTTTGGTCTTTTTGAGACAGGGTCTCCTGGTAGCCCCAGCTGTCCTGGAACTCACTATGTAGATCAGGCTGGCCTTGAACTCACAGAGATCCGCCTACCTCTGCCTCCCGTGTGCTACCACGCCCCGCAGCTTTCTCTTTTTAAAAAATATTTTATTATTTTTTATTTAATGTGTATGAGTGTATTGCCTGCATGTATGTAAGTGTACTTTTTTCATGCAATGCCTATGGAGGTCAGAAGAGGGTATTGAATCCCCTGGAACTGGAGTTACAGAGAGTTGTATCAATGGGTGCTGTGAACTAAACCTGGGTCCTCTGCAAAAGTCTTAACCACTGAGCCATCTCTCCAGCCCCAGATGCTCTCTCTTTTTGGCCAGATCTTATCTTCGCCCTGGACCCACCACTGCCCATCACCGTTGATGCATCAGAAACATGTGAGGCTACCTATACCACTCCCAACCCTGGGTGCTTCTCCTCACCTCCAGCTGCACCCTGGCATCTTGGTCCAAGTCACTAGCTCCTGGCCTGGTCCTTTGTCCACTTCTCAAATGTCATCTCAGAACTGACTTGCCCCAGCCTCTGTAGCCTCAACACACAGAACACAGCTGTGTCCCCTTAGCTGCTATGATCAGTGGCCTTATGGATGCCCTTCAGAGTACACCTGCTATGATCCACTACTCTGTCCAGGACAAGAACTTACAGCAGGGTGTGCTCAGCCAGCATGACTCTTAAGAGGGGAGTGTGTGGTCTGCTGGAGAAGGGCCCTGCTCCATAAAGAAGCTGTGGAAATGGGCACTGGGGACCTTGACGTGAGGAGGCAGCATTGGCTCATGAGGACACTCAGCAGGACCAAAGCAGCCTTGAGTCTCAGAAGGCGTGTCCTGCAGGGCCCTGGGTGGCATGTAGCTCTATCCTCTACTGTGTTCTGACTCTTACAATTAAATCCTTTTTGGGGGTGGGGGGTGGAATCCAGGGCCTTGCTCACACCAGGCAAATCTATCACTGATCACCAAGCAGCAGCCCCAGGACCTAGGGAGAGAAAATAATGCCCCTCCTCTTTTCTTTAGTTTTTAATAAGAAAATATTTCATAATTGCAAACACTATGAGTAATTTATGAATTAAAGGACACCTTCAGGACTAGAGAGGTGGCTTGGTGGTTAAGAGCACTAGGTGCAGGGCTAGAGAGATGGCTCAGTGGTTAAGAACACTGGCTGTCCTTGCAGAAAACCTGGGTTCAAATCCCAGCACCCACATGGCAGCTAACAACTGTCTGTAACTCCAGTTCCAAGGGATTGCATGACACGGGTGCACTTATCTACATGCAGGCAATACATACATACACATAAAAATAATAAATTTTTTTTAAAAAAGAGCACTAGCTGCTCTTGCAGAGGACCCAGTTTTGACTCCCAGCACCTACATGATGGCCAACAACCATCTGTAACTCCAGTTCTGGTGCCCTCTTCTGACCTCTGTGGGCATTGCATGACACAGGCGCACTTACAGACATGCAGGCAATATACTCATACACATAAAAAATAAATAACAAATAAATAAAAATATTTTAAGTTAAAAAAGATACCCTGTATCCCCACAGCCCTGCCTGGGCCCAGGTCGTCCCTACCAGCCCTGTGCTATACACACAGTAGGCAGTGCTTCTGGTCCACCTGCAGGTGCACCCATCCTTGTTCCCCAGCAAAAAACGATGCATGTGCCCTCCTAGCAGGAAGCCCGGCCATCTGACCCTGCTGGGCTCCAATATGGAGAGAGGGGCATGGTGTGCTGAGATGGCTTAGTTGTTAATTAGAGGCTATTCCTCTTCATCAGGCAGGGCTCTTGGGCAACACAGGGCAGCTACACAGGTGGGGCATTTCTGGGCACTCAGTACCCAGTATGGGCGTACCTTCTGTCCAGCATTCACTCAGCTCTTCCAGGGGAAGGTAAGGTGGCACCTGGTCCCAAAAACAATGTGGAGATCTGTCCTATGAGCTGCCCTGCATGGTGAGCTGGGGATGCAGACCTGGGAGGGTTTTCTGAGTCTGCACTGCTCAATCCCTGGCCTCACGTGTCTGGCACGGGAGCTGACATGACATCACCCCAGTCCGTCAAACAGTGGCTCCAGGTAGTATTTCAGCTGCATTTCAGTTCTTAGGAACAAGCCCGGTCCAACTCAGGAGTGCAGTACCCAGGAATGAATGAGCAAGTGAGCAAAGATAGTGTGAAGAGGGAGAGAGGAATGAACGAACACAAGTGTCCTCGCTCAGTCCTGCTGGAGGCTGGGTGCATTTGTCCTTGTGCTCTGGGGCCACTCCTCGCCTTTGGGTGGTACCTTGAGCCCTCACCCTTGGGTGGGTGGGGAACCACTGCTCCTCACAGGCAGAAGGGCAGAAGAGGGAAGATCATGCCTTTTGGAGTACTAATCAACCGAGACCTAACCCTACCCACACCCCAGCAGTTCCCAGCAGAGCTCTGGGACACACTTGGCCTTCTAAACTAGTCAGTGCAAGTCACTGTTGTCACCAAGCAAGGGTGGCTGTGAGCATGGGACTGGGGCGGGGGGTCCTTGCCACAAGAGGCCCTCCTCCCTGCTAAACTGGAAGGTCCACTTCTAAATAGAGGGAGAGATGACACATCAGTGTGGGGAAAGGGCCAAGGAGGGCTCTGCCAGTGTCCACCTAGGCAAAGGTGTTGTCAGTCCCCATCACCTTTATGATCAGCTTCTGAGGCATTAAAAAGGAAAACTTGCAGCCACCAGCAGTGACCATGTTTCCCCAGGCACAGGCTGGCTTGGGGATCTGTGTCCCTAGCACGTGGTCCCCAAGGCCTATACTTCCAGCATATTTTTTTAGCTCAAGTAGAATTTTCCTGGCATTGGGTATTTTCTCTTAGATTTTTGGGAAAGAAACATTTGGCATTCAACTATCAGGCATGTTGAATGGCTGAGCTTCCCATTTCATTTCATGATTTGTGTGCACACAAAGACTAAATGGGGTAAAAGGGATAGTCAGCACCCACCTGACCCTCACATTGATATTGTCAGCTGGAGAAGAAGCAGGCCCTGCCTCCCTTCCAGCCACAGATCACAGATGACTACGGCCTGGACAACTTCGATACGCAGTTCACTAGCGAACCCGTGCAGCTGACGCCAGATGACGAGTAAGTCCTGGGCAGGCCACCCCAGGGCACATCCCAATCTGCCCTGAAACGTGTCTGGGTAAAACACATCCTTTGTGGCCCAGCTCCATGAGCAGTACCAGGGGCTGCTGTGGCCAGACCCATGCCTGGTCTCACACCTGAGTCCTGCTTCCCACAGTGGGTTGGGTAGAAAAGAAGGTGGCTGAGGGAGGGGCATGGCCACCACTCTTCACCCCCTTCCTGTACTTGTAGGGATGTCATAAAGAGGATTGACCAGTCTGAGTTTGAAGGCTTTGAGTACATCAACCCGCTTCTGCTCTCCGCTGAGGAATCCGTGTGAGGCCATGAGCATCTCTGTCGTGGACACGCCTGTGAATGACCCTGTCACTTTACCCTTAACCACAGCATATGCATGCCAGGCTGGGCACGAGGCTCCAAGCAGCCCGGAAGGATGCTTGCCACCAAGACCATGGAGGGGCGTCCAACAGGCGCTTCCGGACAGAGCAGCCTCTCGTGTTCAGGCCCCAGAGGCTGGCTTCGTGCTGGAGGAATTGCTTCCTGTGCCCATGGTGGCCCTACCAAGAGGGTAAGACTGTCACACCATTTCGAAGGTGCACATTTTCCACAGAAACAGAACTCGATGCACTGACCTGCTCCAGGAAAGTTAGCGTGTAATGTCCTGAGGAATAAAATGTACCGATGATGTCGAAGCTTCCTCTGATGCCTTTTTTCTGAGTGGCACCCGCCCGATGTCGCCAATGTGGCCCCCATGTGAGGAGGAGCTGCACTTTCCGAGCAGGCAGAACGTAGGCGGGGGACGGGCACCCAAGTGCCTGCAGGGATGCACTGCAAGAAGAATTGTTAGATTCGGAACGTTTTCTAAATCCCGGTAAGTTCCTGTTGTTAATATTTAACAAATATTTTCATACCCAGTGTGCGGCTAGCCGTGGTGGTCCGAGGCTGAACTGACACCCTGGTCAGGTTGGTGGCACTGTTCCTACCAGCCCTTTGGACTCTGATGGGGGAAACTGGATTATAGAGATTCTAAAACATTGCTCACCAAAGCACCAGTAGACCAAAAAAAAAGGAAAACAGAATTGAAAACCCGCACAAAATTTATTTCTGAAAACACTAGCCAGTGCCTCCAAGAAGTCTGTTATACGTTAGATTTTTTGAAAATATTTTTATCATTAATATTCCAGATTAGAAAATTTAAAGACACGTGTGTGATGGACCCTAGCCTTAAAGTGACAGAATACCCACAATCCCGCACTCTCCTGAGGAAGCATGCCCACTTCCGTAACTGCCGTGATCACCATCCTCCTCCTCCTCCTCCTCCTCCTCCTCCTCCTCCTTAGATTAGAGGCAGTTTAGAAAGCCCACCCAAGGCTTTCTGGAACGATGTTCGCTAAGTCTTTAGCAGGTCAGGTGTGGCAGGAGCTGTCATCTAAGCACCTCGGGCAGCTGCTAGTGGGCAGAAGATGAAGCTTCACTGCAGTGACTGCACTCTTGGTCCACCCAAGCCGGGCTGGCCCATGTGGGGAACATGACACGTACCCCAAACCCTGCCAGCATGAGACCCCAAGCCTCCTTGTCAGGCAGGGTGGAGGTTGGTCTCTTGCCACAGTTGCTTCATGCCTTGAGGCTGGTGACCTTGGGGAAAATCAAAACTTGGAGGCTCTGTTGCAGTGCTGCCTGCTTCACCATAACACCCAGTGGCCACCTGCAGCCCTCACCCCAACACACTCAGGTTTCTCAGGCCATCGCCATGTCTGGCGCTGAACACATCAGAGCCACACCCAGGTCCACGGTGCTGGGACAGAACACTAAGCACTCCAGGTCCCAAGGCCCTGAGGCAGCCCAGGCTTCTGGGTGGCTCTAACTTCTATTGAACATGGACACATTTCAACCAGCACTTCCAGTGTCCACCAGTAAGACTTGTCTCCCAAAGACTGGTCAAAAAGATGCAACTACAAGCCAAGAGCCAACTTCTGGGCCCCCCAAGTCCAGCCTGAGGATGTCCAGGTAGCTGGAGTCCCAGGCCGAGGGCTGCGCAGTCACACCTGCCCACAAGAGGAGCTGCTAGGATGCAGAGCCCACAAACGGTCCAAAAGCAGACCAGCTCCGTTCCTCCCAGTGTGCTACCTTAGGGCAGCAACAACTCCTTTGCCTGAACAACACAGGGGCCCTTGATTTGTCAGAATTGGAGGAGTTTATTCAAATATTGCCCTGTTGCCAAATGACTTGCTGATTACTGGTTTGGCTGCTCGTGTACAAACATGTGAATAACATTGTGACCACCAGAAGGGGAGATTTTTATATATAGTAATTTGTTTTATAAATTAAAGTGAAGGATGTATTAAAAATGTGGCTTGGGGAAAAAATTAAAAAAAAAACTAACATTTGCAAACGGCTCCAGGCACGATAGCATGTGTCTTCTGAAAATGGTTCACACACTGGTGATTTCATGATTGTAAAGCAGTAATCATGACCCTGTGGTTTTGTCCAATTGATCAGTGGAGCCCGTCGCTGGCCGGTTTTCCTTCTGTGGATGATGTTCTTGCCCTCCACGGCCCAGGTCGTTCATATTATTGCACATCTATTAAAGACTTTGATGAAAATGCCCTTATTGTTATTATTTTTGTTCAAAGTAGGTATTTGGGGAAAGCAAAAGATTTGATGCCATTTTCCTGCCTAAAAAGTAGAGTTCTTGGAAGTAGAGTTTCTACCTGGAACAGATTGAGCCCCACAACACAAAGCAGAAAGGGGTCCCACACACCTGCACACTCAGGGCCCCCGCTATCGCCATCTCCATGCAATGTGTCTCTCCTCACAGCCGATGTGCCCTCTTTCCCCTGGTATGACTGTAATGTCAGACAGAGCAGCTGGCAGCCCTGAAACGCCCATGCTGCACCTCTGCCTCTCTCCCCCCGGCTCTGGGCAGCCACTGCCCGTGCTCTCTCTATAGTTTTCCCTCTTTTGGGGTATTGTAGGGTTGGCATTGCCACATCGACCAGTGCTAGCTAGCCTGACCAGATTAGGAATTCCTGGAAACCTGGAAGAGCATCATTTTGGGATGCCAGTGAGGATGTTTTCCAGACACTGGTGTGAGATTTACTGGACCAGGTGAGGAGAGCTGTCCCCAGGGAACATCATCCAGTCTGTGAGAGGCCTGGAAGGGACAAACCAGATGAGAGCAGTATGCCTGTCCTGGCCACCCAATTGCAGCAGCACATGGATGTCAGAGCTCCAGGCTTGGTCTTGCCTTCCAGTTCCCTGAGGCTCACCCCAGCAGCCTCTGACTGAGACAGACAGATGCCACTGACTTCCCTGGTTCTGGGGCCCTTCACTTAGAAATCAAGCATCCTAGGATCTCCAACCTGCAGACAGCCTGTCATGAGACTTTAGCCCCCATGATCTTACTTAAGCCAGTTGCCATTGAGTCCCTCTCATCTCTCTACACCTATCTCTTGGCTCCCCTCTAGGAGAACCCTGACACAGCAGCCTTTTCAAGTAGGCCTCATTAGTGAGTTCCAGGCCAGCTGGGGCTACAGAGAGAGTCTGTCTTAAAAAAAATAAAATAAAAATAAAAAATAATCAAGGGGGCTGGAGAGATGGCTCAGCAGTTAAGGGCACTGACTGCTCTTGCAGAGGACCCAGGTTCGATTCCCAGCACCCACATGGTGGCTATGAACCATCCTTAACTCCAGTTCCAGGGGAACCCAAAGCCCTCTTCTGACCTCCATGGCATTGCATGACACGGGTGCACTCACATACATGCAGGCAATGCATTTATATACATAAAAATAAATAAAATACAAAAAAATCAAGTGGGCCTCTTCACCTGGCAACATACATTCACATGGTTTTTGGTTTTTTAAAGGGGTGCTGGGAATTGCACCCAGGCCTCACACACACCAGACAAGTCTTCACCTATGTTGTGCTCCAGCCCCTTCATGTGTTTTTGTGGCTTATAGGAAACTATTCTTTCTCTTAATATTTATCTTTATTTTATGTGCATGAATGTTTCGTCTGCATGTACATAAGTGTACCATGTGCATGTAATGCCCATGGACGCCAAAAGTGGGCATCAGATCCCCTGGAACTGGAATTATGGACAGTTGTTAGCCACCACATGGGTGCTGGGAATGGAGCCCAGGTCCTCTGCAAGAGCAGCCAGGGCTCCTAACTGTTGAGCATCTCTGCAGCCCTCTATTGTTTGTCTTTTTGAGACAGGGTCTCCCTGTAGTCCCAGCTGGCCTGGAATGTACTATGTAGATCAGGCTGGCCTCCATCTCACAGAGATCAGCCTGCCTCTGCCTCTGCCTCCATAGCTCTGGGATTAAAGGTATGTACCACCACACCCACCCACCCTTTTATTTTTGAAACAGGGTCTCATATAGTCCAGGCTTTAACCTCACCATGCAGGAGAGGCTGAGTCTGAACTCCTGATCCAGTACCTTCTCCTGCCAAGCGCTGGAATTACAGCATGTGCCACCACATCCAGCTTGTTAAAACCATTTTTGAAAGGACGTTACAGCTTTCTGGTGATTCTGGGCCTTCAAATCATGCCTGTCCCAACTCCCAGGCCAACACCTGTCTCCATTTACAGGTGCCAGGCACAAGCAAATTTGGTGGGGCATACGTGTCATCCCAGCATTTGAGAGGTAGAGGCAAGATCCGAAGTTCAAAGCTGTCCTCCACTACACAGTGAGTTCCAAGCACAAAGCTTAGAAACAAAACAGAACAGAGTGCCTGTCCTGGGTGGGTGTCAGAGCTCACTCTTTTTAAAAGTTAAAAACTCATTCAATTTTATGTCTTACAGGACTTACACTGAGTTCAATATTGTATAACTGTATTAATTCAACAGCGAACCTATGGAAACTGTTAATGAGTATGTTAAAGCTGTAATGAAATGCTTCTTAAAAAAAAGAATACAGAAAAGATATTAAAAAGCTCTTACAGAAGGTCGGGTGCAATTCCCAGCACCCTCAAGGCAGTTAACTCTGGTTCCAGGGACTCCGGCTCCACCTCTGGCCTCTACTGCCAGGACACATTCCATAGGCCTGGAGCTCAGCCAACACCCATCCCAACCGCCCAGTAAGGGCTAGAACCCAGGGCTTTGTTTAGGCTAAGTGTTCTACCACTGAGACATTCTCCAGCCTTGGTGGATAACACACTTCCATTCTAGTCCTTGGAGACCAGGAAGCCAGCATGGAAAGTTCTGGTGAGGGTCAGTGTTGGGACTGGGGTACAATCCTGTCTCCCAAGGTCCCTTGGATAAGTGTTCTAATGCCCTTAAGGAGGCTCCACCCTCAGGACCTGCACCTCCCAAGGGCTCCATCTCCACATCATTACATGAGGACCTCAATGCAGGAACTGAGGGAGATAGGCTTTCAGTCTATAGCATTGTGTTGTAGGATGAGAAGGTGAGCACACTTAGGTGAATTGAACATGCCTGTGGGGGCTGAAGAGATGGTTCGGCAGTTAAGACCACTTGCTGCTCTTGCAGAGGACCCAAGTTCCGTTCCAGGTACCCATGTTGGATGGCTAACAGCCGACTGTAACTTCTGCTCTAGGGGGATATGACACCCTCTTCTAAGCTTTGCAGGCACTCACATGTACACATATCCACATCCACATATACATGTGATTAAAAAGAAATCTTTTTTTTTTTTAATGCCTGTGAAATGTGACCCACTACATCAGTCCGGAGTTAGGAAAATGTGCTGTACCAATCCAGCCTACCTGCATACAAATGGCTGACTTGGATAGAAATACTCAGTTCTGCCTTGTGACAGATCCTGGCTCCCCTGTCTGGATGGGTGTATATTACTTTTCTTTTGCTAAGACAAAGTACCTGACCAAAACAGCTTCAATATTTGTTGTGCCTCAAGTTGAAGATATAGTCTATCACGGCAGGGAAGGAAGACATGGTAGCCAGGGCAGCTCTACCCGTGGTGGCAGGAGGTCCGAGACAGCTGGTCACGTGGCATCCACAATCAGAAGCTTTCTCTTTTTTCCCTTTACATTCAGTGCGAGCCCAGCCATGGGATGGTCCCACCCACATTCCAGATGGGTCTTCCTTTCTGAGTTAATCCCCTCTGGAAACACCTTCACAGATACACCCAGAGGTGTGTCTCCTAGGTGATTCCAAATCCAGTCAATCAACAATGAAGATGAACCATCACAGCAGGTATGCTGCCCTTCTGACTGTACAAGAGTGAGCAGCATTATGCCCAGTGCCTGTGAACACCATAAGGCATACTCAGGTGTCCACATGAAGACAGCTCAGCAGCTGTATCATGATGCCGATGCATATATCTGGGAGCAGAGGGGAGGGGCAGTGAGGCCAGGCCTGCACCGCCCAGCAGCTCACCACACCACATCTTTGGTACTTTCAGTCAAGCACTGGGCAAGGTGGCTGTCCACATCCAGCTGGGCCAGCCTGCAAGAGAGGAGACAGTCCTAAGACCTCCTTGTAGAGTGTTTACCACAGGAAGGGCACCTCCACCTACTTCTGGACCACTGAGAACTCTGGACTCCTCTGTGGCTGGTCTGCAGGAGGGACAGAAGGGGTCCCCCAACCTTAGTAGATTTGACCAGGCACTACCTGTTGCCTGAGAACCATTCTCTAGGCCAGAGACTCTCACTCAGTCCCACAGACTCCTGCTCTGAGCAGTGTTTGAGGAGCCTCCACCCTATTGGCTAGCCTGGTGCACACTCATCCTGGCCTGTGCCAAAAGCTAACCCCAAAATATCATCTGGGGCTGGTGAGATGGCTCATCTGGTTAAATTGCTTACTACTAAGCCTGATGACCTGAGGTTTGATTCCTGGGACCCACAAGGTAGAAGGGAAGAATTAATTCCTATAGTTGTCCTCTGACCTCCACACATGTACATATACATGTATACACACACACACCCACACACACACAAAATAAATGTAACTTAACAAAAAGCCTATCTGCAGGCAGAGGTAAGTACAGAGGCTGGAGGCTCTACAAGTTCAGAACAGTCCCTCCTCAAGCTCCTAGCCTGATCAAGGCAGATCAGACATTCCAGCTGGACAAACCCATTGAGTGGTTCCATCATCTAGCACCCAGCACACCTTCAGGACAAGTACCTGCCTGATTCCAAGAGGCCCTGCACCCAGGAGGTCCTGCAATTCTAGTCTGGGAATATTTTCTTGATGTGAAAAGACCAAGCTCCACTATGGAGGGTTCAGTCAGCTAGGCTCAGGTCCTAAAATTCTGGAAGGCCCCACATAGCACCTGTACCTCAGGAATACATGATGCTGGACCTGTGGTCTGGGGAGGGTATCAAACCCAGAGAACAAGAGTAGCATACAGACAAGCTTGCCACCCTTGACCTCATTTGACCATCAATAGTCCAAGGAGAGAAGTGTGACTCAAATGAGGTAACCAAGCCAGGGTGGTCACCAGACCTGCAGGGACAATTCCTAGCAGCTGAGCAGATGGACCTAGGTCTTGTTACCCACGTGGCCAGTATCCTGTTGGAATGACTGTCCCTTTTATGCCACTGTTGGGAGACATGCTCCCAGAGTGGCCAAGCCCATTGGACTTCCTGGCTCTCAGGGCTCCTGCTTCCCTCCTGCCTTCCATCCTCAGACAGAGCTTGCAGTCCACCAAGTACCACTCCTCTTCAGATTCCACCTCGTGTCTCTCCATAGCTATGACTCCCAAACCCTACACCCATGACCACCCAGTAACGCCCCTTCCCCAGACCACTACCATCTAGTTCCACCTGAGTGGACTGCCAAATCCCAGTGTAGGTGGTGCATATACTGTCCTTGCAGAGGACTGGAATTCAGTTCCCAGCACCCATGTTGGGTGGCTTACAACTGTCTGTAACTCCAGCTCCAGGGACTCCAACACCCCTGGCCCCCTTGGCAACTACACTCACATGCACATACTTAAAAATGAACTTATTTTTAATGGTGACTACACCAAGTAGATACATACACTGTCCCTTGTCATTGTTCCCTAAGCAATATAGCATAACAGCAGTTCACATCAAGGGACCTAGGGATGCAGGTTCTATGAAATAATAGCTGTTTTCTGTAAAGGACCTGAGCATCTGTAGACTTGGTCAACAGCTGGGGGATCACTGGGGGACCACCTGGATCAAGTCCCCCAAAATATCAAGGGATTTATCTGTGCATGAAATATCTGAACACAGCAGCAAGACCTTGGAACAAAGAACGCACACATGTCAAAGCTAGCACTTAACTTCTGCCACACTTTGAAGTAAAACAGCTCTTTGGATGGCTCAGCACCACCAAGGGAAAGAGAAAATGGCATGGTCCTCCCCAGAGTGTCACCATGCCAGCTCAGGTGGGCAGCAAGGTCTGCACAGGCTACCCTCAGAGGACATTATGACTGCTCAGTCTGTGTCCAACTGCCAAACTGACCTGCTCAGGGCCAGTCTGCCTCCTTGTCCAGGTCTCGCCCATCGTGACAACACTCTTACGATCTGTGCCCCAGAGCACCCTGTACTGTGGTGAGGAGGGAGCTCCTTTTGAGACATGGGACACGTTCTCTCCCTAGCCAGCCTCAGGGAATGAGTCTGGGCCCAAACAGACACTCTCTCCTTTACATTCCAATGAAAGAGTGTGTTAGAGTCACAGCAGACAGGCCAAGACCGGGGCCTACCTTACTGACACCTACTTTGGAAAAATGGAGGCACTTTGCCAAGCCCTCACGCAGCCACTTGAAAAGCACCCAATGGGCCTGTCTTCAGGAGTCTTTTTTTAGACTCTCTAGAAATGCAAGCACAGACAAAAGGCCCCTCTGGAACGGGAGGAAAGTGGGCGTCCTGACAGCTTCAGGAATATTACAGGCTCCCAACCCTGCATCTCTGCCTCTGGGTAGGAGGAAAGGAGGTGTCAGCTTTACAAACCAGGCACAGTCAGGTAACAGGACCCCCACCTGGGGACAGCCACGACCCAATCCAAGCCAACCCACACTCAACACCTCCTTGTCTGAGCTATATGGACATAAGTAGAAAAGGGTGATGTTAGCAAGGCGTGGTGGCACACGCCTTCAATCCCAGCACTTGGGAGGCAGAGGCAGGCAGATCTCTGGTGAGTTCAAGGCCAGCCTGGTCTCCATAGTAAGTTTCACTATGTTGGGGTTACAGGGAGACCCTGTCTCAAAAAGACCAAAAAAAAAGAAAGAAAGAAAGAAAAAGAAAGAAAAGTGTGAGGGTTAGGGTGGAATTGGGGGCCCCCAAATTCAGAAAGGCTTGGTTCTGATAAAAAAAAACCACAGTTTGAAGGCTGGGAAATGGCCCAGTTAGTAAAGTGCCTACATGAGGGCCTGAGTTCGGATCCCCAACAGCTACATAAAAACCAGGCACTGTGACAGCACGTATCTGTAACCCCAGGACTGGCAGTAGCAGGGGAGACACGTAGGTCTCAGGTTTGTGGGCCTGCCAGCCCAGCCAAGTTAATAAGCTCTAGGTTCAGCAAGAGACCCTGTCTCAAAAAAATAATGTGTGCTAGAGAGATAATAGCTCAGCAGTTAAGAGCACATACTGTTCTTCCAGAGGAGTTCAGTTCCCAGTACCCACATCTGGTGGCTGACAGCCACCTCTAAGACTCCATCTCCTGGGAGATCCAATTCCTCTGGCTTCTGAGGGCACCTGCAATGAAGTGTACTAACCCACACAGACACACGTACACACATAATTTAAAATAAAATCTTTTTAAAATAATGTCAAGAGTGATTAAGGAAAACACCTGTGACCTCCATACACACAGGACTTCTGTGAACACACCCACAGGAACACACACATCACACACATTTTGTGGGGCTGGAGAGATAGCTCAGTGGTTAAGAACACTGGTTGTTCTTGTAGAAGACCTGGGTTCACATCCCAGCACCCACATAGCAGCTAACAACTGTCTATAACTCCAGTCCCAGGGGATCCGACAGCCTCTTCTGACCTCCAAGGGCATTGCACAACATGGGTGCACTTAACCAACATGCAGGCAATACATGCATACACAGAAAATAAAAATAAATAAAAATAAAAATTTAAAAGTCACATTTTGGGGGCTGGAGAGATGGCTCAGTGGTCACCTTGAACGTGGGCAGCCGGGGTAACTGCCCTCCACTGTGTGCAGGTCCCAGGGAGTGGACCCCAGTGGACCCCACACTTGCAACAGTGGGATTCGAGTTCTGCAAGTTTCTGTGTGGCTTTAAATGGACAGAGCTAGCTGGGGCAGTAGTGCATGCTTGTAATCCCAGCAGTCAGGAAGGTGAGGCAGGAGTATCAGTGGGGAGTCTGAGGCTAGCCTGGGCTGCACAGTGAAATCCAATCTCGAAAAAAAAACCAACCAGGACTACTAAGACGACTCAAGGCATCTGCTGCCAAGTCTGTGGACCCCAGTTCAATCCCCAGGACCCACAGGGTAGGAGGAGATAACAGATTTCATGTTGTCCTCTGACCTCCACATGCACATGGGCAATACATACATACACATATACATACATACACATACCTAAATAATTTTACTTTTTTTTTTTTTGTCTTTTTGTCTTTTTTTTTTTTGAGACAGGATCTCCCTGTAGCCCCCAGCTGTCCTGGATCTCACTATGTAGACCAGGCTGGCCTTGAACTCACAGAGATCCACCTGCCTCTGCCTCCCGAGTGCTGAAACTAAAGGCATGTGCTACCACGCCAGGCTACTTTTTTAAAGACTTAATTAATAAAAGGCCAGAGTCACACCCAGGAACCGTCTTAAGACTTCTGAACGGGTGGTTTCACACAGGGCTAAGTCTTGAGCCCAGGGTCAGGGGTGGGGCACTCACGTGGGGGCAAACTCCTTTTGGCACATTGGGCAGCTCTGCAAGACTGGTGGACTCTGCACAGACAAACACTCCTGGGTGCTGGGGGTCCCATGGGGATCCGGTGTAGAGTGTTCTTTCAGGGATGCAGTGGGTAGCTCCAGAGGGCCTCCAGCCCCCTGGAACGGCTGGTAGGAGCTACAGGAGACATCAAGAGCAGGTGGAAAAGGCGTCCAGGAAAAGGCCTTGGATCCCACAGTGAAGACCTCAGGAGGTACTGTGGGCTCTGGGCCAGGCAGAGGCTTCTGCAAAACAGGGGCCCATCAGGTCATTGCCAGCAATACCATGACCTCCCCCAGGACCTGGACACTGTCTCCCAGACCACCTCCACTGGTACCTGTGGACACACCTGGCTGGGAAAGGCAGGCAATGGGGGCAATGGCTGGCTGTCCAGGATCAAGTCAGAGTTCACGGTGCTTTGCAAGAGTACAGCCCATGGCTCACTCTGACGGCCTTCCAAGAGAAACCAGGGTCGGTGGCTGGGGGGCCTGGGCAGCATAGGAGGGGTTAACAGAGGGAATTCAGATTATGGGAGAGGGGTTCCACAAGGGAGGCAGGAGGGGGTCCACAGTGAGGGGTCGTGGGGACTCTGCAGTGAGAGGTCAGTAAGGGTCCACAGTGGAGTCATAGAGGGACTACCCAGAAGGGGGTCAGGAGGGGTCCACCCTGGGGTAATGGAGGAGAGACTCGGAAGTAAGGGATCAAGGCGGGGGGATCCACAATGGAGTCATGGAAAGATTCCAAAGTAGGGGATCAATGTGGGAGGGGGGTCCACCGTGGGGTAAAGGAGAGACTCCGAAGTAGGGGATCAAGGGGGGGGTCCACAGTGGAGGGGGAGATGGAGCCTGGGGCGGTGTAGGGAATGGCGGTCGCGGAAGTGAGGTGAGAGTGGAAGAGAGAGGGGGAGCGGGGCTGTGGCACCGCCCCCAGTTCCCGGAAGCACGTGGGAGAGGATCCCCGCAACTCAGCCCGGACTTCGTGGCACCCCCACCACCTCCCCGCACCCCCAGCCGCCCCAGCCCCTCCGCCCCGGTCCCCCTCACCCGCCCCCAGCGGGCGGCCTCCGACGGCTCAGCCTCCCCCGTGGCCTCTGCTCCTCCTCCATCCTCCCCAGCGCGTCCAGCGGAAGTGAGAGCGCGACCCGCCCCCGCCTGGGATATAACTGGCTCCGGGTTCATCGCACCATTGTGACTGTGGAAGTCTGAGGCACCCTGACTCCAGCCTCTGGGGACACTAGGCTGCCGCCTTCAGGGACAGGCCGGATGCACTGGGGCCTCCCTCCAGCCTGCAGGGGGGCCAAGCTGCAGGAAGGCGCAGGACGGCCGGGCCCATCCATCCCCCTGTGCGGGCTGCAGGACGGCCGGGCCCATCATCCCCCCTGTGCGGGCTGCAGGACGGCCGGGCCCATCATCCCCCCTGTGCGGGCTGCAGGACGGCCCGGGCCCATCATCCCCCTGTGCGGGCTGCAGGACGGCCGGGCCCATCATCCCCACTGTGCGGGCTGCAGGACGGCCGGGCCCATCGGCGGCTGGGCCCCAGAGCCTGTGCTGCCTTCTGTTAATATGTGCTGCTGTCAGGCTCGCCCTGGCTCTACCACCTCCCAGCGATTCTAGACAACGTCCTGCCTCAGTTTCCTGTTCTGACATCTTTCCCAGAAGGGCCCCATGCTCAGACAAAGCATCTAGGTCCATCTTTACCACTATCTTCTCCTTATAGGGGGGAACTAGGTTCTTCCACTAAAGAGACACGCAGTAAAGTCGCTAAGTCCAGACCTCCAGCCCGGCCCAGACTGCAAGAAAGGCTCCTTCCTACCTAGCAGATACACCGCCCTGCAATCCCGAAACCTACCACTTGGTGGCAGAAGACGCCCAGGCACCTTGGTGTAGGCGCAGGGATTCTAATTCAGAAGTTTCTGTTCTCCACAGCCCCCAGGGGTCAGGGCAGTTCCAAACACCCTCCTGCGTCCATCTATCTTCCCCGGGCCCCTTCCCATGTTCTCTTCCTAACAGACTCCTTTGACCGCACCTTTCCCCTCCCCCAATCCCTGGGCGAGGTCCCCCTCCCTGCGTGGCCCAGCATGGAAACTGTCCAGGCCAGAGTCTGGGAGTGAAGTCAGGACTGAAGTTGTCTTTTAGCCCCTGCAGATTTGAAGATGAACAAGCTTATTTTCCAAACGTTCTCAGAGCACGCACTAGGGTCTGTTCTGCATTGAGGTGTTTTGGGGGTGGCCAGCCCAGGAACCTGCCTGTACTAGGACCAGAACCCGCAGAAGTGAATGCTGAAGGCACAGGGAATGTACTGCCAGGGTGGTGTAGTCTCGCTAGGCTCTGGGACTGGGCTCCCGGGGTGAGGAACCAGGTGTGAGGGCTCCCAGCTCCCTGCAGAGCCTGCTGATGGAACAGGACCAACTGGCCTGTGTCCCTTGGTCCCCACTGGCCTGTGCTTCTGGGCCTTTCCCCAAAATGTCAGTGTTCTGCAAGGGACCTTGAGGACTCTACGAGGGCTGACACCAGCTCCCAAGAAAGCAGGAAAGTCTGAGGAGAGCAGTGGGTACTGCTATCTGAGTAGGGACTTTTTTAAGTAAGAAAGCCCCCCAGCATATCCACCCCCTAGAACTGGAGCTCAGGGGCTTTTCCTGAGGTCTTCAGCATCCCAGCTTTGCCCAGTTCCCGGCCTCTACAGAGCTCAGATACCCAGACCTCCTGCCCAGGTACTATAGCCACTTAGTCCAAGACAGGTAGGATAAGGCAGGACCAGAAGCTGTTGCAGCTACCCAGGCAGATTGCTATTCCAAAGATTTGCCTCAAAGCTGTGGGGTCCTGAAGGCCGTCTCTACAGGTGCCTCAAGGCTAGGAAGGTGCAGGCTCTTGGGGCACAGAAGGTGAGGGGACTCCATTATTTTTGGGGTTTAGCCACCCCAATTGCCCTTAGTTATCTTTGGCTATCAGGAGAAAGGGGTGTTGACCCAAACCAGACAGCACCAGTTGTAGACTACGAGTCCTCTGGGTCCAGGGCTCTTGAACAAGTGTGAACACTCTCCTCTTGGGGCTTTGCTAGGGCTTCATTCTCAGGATTAGCATCTCTCTCTTCCCCCTTGCCACTGGAGAGTGAGCCCAGAGAGAGGCTTTGTGGCCTGCAGCCTGAGACTCTTCCACACAGAATGCAGCTAAGAGGGACCCTGCTCAGCACCTGGCCCCCATCCTTCCTGTGCACCACCGCCCTTACAACTCGGGTCACCTGAGGCCTGAAAGGTCCAGGCATTTTTAGGACCTCTGGGAGGTAGAAATGGGGGTACTGGGTACCTTTAACAACCCCACCTTGACTGTCTGTCCCCCAAATTATCAGCACAATGGAGTTAAAAGTTGAACTTCAAAGACAGAGAGATGGCTTAGCAGGTAAAGATGCTTGTTAAACGACCCTGACAATCTGAGTTCAATCCTGAGAACGGGAACCCATGTGAAAGTGAGAAAACACCCACAAAGTTCTTCTGACCTTTGCGCCCGCGTGCGCGAACACACACCCACACACAATAATAATTAATAAAAAGGTTTTTCATTAATTTTTTTTTGGTCTTTTTTATTTTTTTGGTCTTTTTGAGACAGGGTCTCCCTGTAGCCCCAGCTAACCTGGAACTCACTATGTAGACCAGGCTGGCCTTAAACTCATAGAGATCTGCCTGCCTTTACCTCCTGAGTGCTGGGACTAAAGGCATATGCCACCACACCTGGCTAAAAAATTTTTAAACCCAGCACTCAGGAGGCAGAGGCAGGAGGATCTCTGTGAGATTGAGGCTAGCCTCATCTACATAGTGAGTTCTAGGCCAGCTGGAGCTATACAGAGACCCTGTCTCAAAAAAAAAAAAGAACATTTTTTAAAAGTCGAACTCCGAGGGCCAGGTGTGGTGGTGCACGCCTTTAATCGCAGCACTCGGGAGGCAGAGGTAAGCAGATCTCTGTGAGTTGAAGGCCAGCCTGGTCTACACTGTGAGTTCCAGGACAGCTGGGGCTACAGGGAGACCCTGTCTCAAAAAGACCAAAAAAAAAAGTTGAACTTGGGCTGGGGAGATGATTCAATGAGTAAAGGGCTTGCTTCACAACATTGGTTACCTGAGTTCAATCCCAGAATCCATGTATAGCGTGTCTATTATCCCAACAGTTCTGTGAGATGGGAGACCCATGTAAAGTCAAGTATGGTAGTGTGTCTATAATCCCAGCCCTCCTGCTGTGAGATGGGAGACCCAGACAGGAGTAACCCCAGAAGTTTGGGCCAGCTAGCCTGGTATACACAGCAGTAAACAAGAAAAGGCTATCTCAAGGTAGAAGGCAAGGACCAGCACCCACAGTTGTCCTCCAATCCACACATGTGCAGTGGCATGTGCACACCCACACTCACACACACGTACATCTCACACACAGGGGCAGGGGGAGTAAATAAAATTAAAAAGTAAAAGTTGAACTTGATGAAAAGGCTCAGTTTCCTAGATTCATCTGCTACGGTGACAGGGAGTCAACTTTATTGGAAAATAATTTACTGCAGAAACAAGTTTATTATGAGCCAAAAAATCATGTTTACAGGGGCTGGAGAGATGGCTCAGTGCTTAAAAGCACTCGCTGCTCTTCCAGAGAACCCAAGGTCAGTTCCTAGCACCCATACCAGTTGGTTTACAACTACCAGTAACTCCAACTCCAGGGGATCTAAAGCCCTCTTCTGGCTTCCACAGACACCTGCACTCACATGCATATACCCATACACAGACACACATAATTAAAAATAAAAATTTTTCTTAAAAATCATGTTTAGGGCCTGGAGAGGTGGCTCAGGGGTTAAGAGCATTTGCAGTTCTTCCAGAGGACCTGAGTTTGATTCCCAACAACCACATGGTAGTTGTCACCTTCTTTTGGACTTTATGGGCACTGCACAAATGCTAGGCATACATGCAGGCAAGCAAAACACTTTTACAAATTTTTTTAAAAAATCATGTTTGGGTTGGGTGTGGTGGTACCTCTCCTTTAATCCCAGCACTTGGGAGGCAGAGGCAGGGGGATCTCTGTGAGATCAAGGCCAGCCTGGTCTACATAGTGAGTTCCAGGACAGCTGGGGCCATAGGGCCATGTTTACAAAAGGATATTTCACCGATTTGGAGAATATGTATGGCTGAAACAGAAAGCGCCCCAGTGTTTGGAGGCAGTGGAGTCCTGAACTTACAAACTGGCCAGGTTGGGGGCCACTTTCCTCTCTTGGACTCCATCTGCCACTAGGCAGTACACTTTTAGAGAAAGAGCCCAAACTGCACCCTCCAAAGCTGGTTGCAAAAATGAAGAGGGTCTGCCAGCCAGGTGGGGACTATTCCCCTCCTTCCCCTTCCACCACCAAGGAACAGGTTGGTGTCTCAGCAAGCTGTGTCCTCAGAGCATACAGATGGGGTCCTTACTCCCTTATTGGCAAGACTGGACCCAAGACTAGCTTCTGCCCCTGATGGAGCTGGTCAGCTACTGAGCCAGGTGAACCTGTCAGTTAGACTCTGGCCTGAAGATTTTGGAGGTGAGCCACATTCCTCTTGGCTTCCCTACACCCTCCTTGCCTTCTTGGGGGTTGGGTTTGCCATCAGTCTACCCTACAAATGGGTCATGATAGAGGCTGTTAATGAACAACCCCAGAAAGAGGCACAGGCCTCTAATTTCCCAGTCTGCAGTGGGTGGCTGTGCCCGAGTACATGTGCACGGCACTTGGCTATCTCCATCCTTACTGTGTGGCAAAACAGCATGTCATCCATGCAGGGTGCCCCAGAAGCGCCTGCTGGCTGCATGAGGATGGCCGAGAGTCCTGGGCTATCTTCCCTGCATGAGTAGCCTTCTGACGCAGCCGGGCAGCAGGCTGCATTCCCCACACCTGCTGGCCTATGTGTGCCAAGCAGGCAAGGCTGCCTGGAGCCAGGCACGGCGGCATTTACAGGGTGTGGGAGTGCCAGGCAGACAGGCTGTATGAGACAGTTGCCTGGGAAACATCGCAGGATCCGCCAGGCAGCAGAGTGGTTGTTCAGGCCCACACATAGGGTGTGGGGGCAAGGATGTGCAGGAGGTAGGGGGGGAGGTGGGAGAGTGGGAGGGGTTCAGACACTGCAGCTCTCTATTCACACCTCCTCATGGCCTCCAATTGGGGATCATGGCCAGGGTCTTCCTATGGTGGGCAGGCTAAAGCCAAGGGTGGGGTAAGCTAACCCAACCCAAAAAGCCAAGGGGCATTGGGGGAAAGTACATTGAGGGAAGGGAGCTGGCTGGATTTCAGAGCTGCCACCTCTGGGCCACCCTTCCAGCCAATGAGTCCACCTAGTCACTTCTGTCTATTCACAGTGGTCATTCTGACACTCAGCAAACTCTCTCAGGACCCAGCTCATGTCCAGTCCAGGGCCTCTGTCCTTGTTGGCCCTCACCCCAGGTGGCCAGATCCTGTGGCCCTTGGGACTAGTCCTGATGTGAAGTCTCCCCAGCCCTGCACCTTCCCACTACCCTTCTAGATTTTCCTGGAGCACATGTGGAAGTTGCAGGGTAATTCCCAGAGGGCTGTCTTCTAGATTCTGCCCCCAGTTTTGTCCCCAGAACTTCAGGGGGAGTGCATGGCCACATACACAGCATAGAAGAGCCAGGGAAGTGGTTCTAGGGAACATGAGGGGCAAAAAGGGGGAACCTCAGGGCCCCTCCTGTGGGGACAGTAAGTCAAGCAGAAACCAAGCTTCTCTGGTGTATGGGGTGAGCAGGAGCCCCAGGGGACTCCCCAGGGAGGCTGTGGTTTCTCGGCTCCCACAGAGTCAGCTTTGACCCTGATCCAACAGCATTTACAGGAAACCTGCTCATGGAAAGGCCCTTGACCCAGATGCTGGCAGTCCCATAACCTTCTGGGCCCCTTGGCAAGGTGGGGCAGAGGCTTCTATCCCCTTGAGGTAGACAAATTGTGGATAATATCTCAGCCATGAGCTTCAGGTTCTGCCCCTGCTGCATTATAACTTTCTGGTTTGGGTTTTGTTTGGGATGGGTGGGTTTTCTGTTTTTTGTTTTTTTTTCCTTTTCTCTCCCTGTCCCCCATCCTTACTCCTGGGGATAGAACCCAGGGCATACTAGTTGAACATGCTACCGCTGAGCTGCACCCCTACCATGTGATTTGACTTTGAATGCCTCATAGTCCTTCACACAGTACTATGTAAAACCCTGGATACTCTTCAAACTGGAAAATGAAGCAGATAAACAGCCCAGACCCTACATATACTCAGGCTCCTAAGGTACAGGGATTAAGCACAGTGAGAAGCCTCTCTAGGCTTGACAGCTCTTTCCAGAAGGAACCAGAATGAACCCTGAGCAGGGAATCAAGAAAGCCCTGCCTGAAGACTGTCTTGTGTTAGTTCATCTGGAAGAATTGCATGTTACAGAGAAAATGACCTGAAAGGTACTTGGCCTAACTTTGTGTGTGCCTGCCCATGTGTGTGTATATGTGTGTACACAGGTGTATGTGTCTGCAGATGTGGTATGTTTGTGCACATGTGTGCAGGTACACAAGTATGTATATGCAGGTGTGTTTGTGGGGGCTTAGGGGGTTCACATGTGTACATATACATATGGAGGTCAGAGGTCAATCTCAGGTGTCATCCCTCAGGAATGATCCACCTTGATTTTGAGACACTGGGATAGGAGCTGCCAATTAGGCTAGGCTGGTGGGCAAACCCCAGGGATCTACCTGTCTCAGCACTGCACCCCCAAGTGCTAGGAGTACGAATGCACACTACCAAGTCTAACTTTTTACATGGGTGTTGGGGGTCAAGCTCAGGTCCTCATGTTTGTGCTGCAAACACTTTACTGATTGAGCCATCTCCCCAGCCCCTTGGCCCAACTTTTGATATTTCCCTACCTTTGTGCTACCTTGTGGACTGTTTGGAAAAGGAAGCTTAGGGTGTCCCAGCAAATCTGAGAACTGCATGACCTCAAGAACCTTGACCTCAGATACTATCCTGCATGCCCTCAGTCACCTCTCTTCCTTAATGCCACAGAAGTGCCCCCTTTCTCCCAGCTGTACCCTCTGTGTGCCACTCTGGAGCCCCAGCACTGGAAACATCGACTCCATGCCACGCATTTGTGTGTGAGGGCATTCTTAAGGCAAAAAGTTCTCATTTGCCTCCTTGGGGCCCTTGTAGGTGGGAGCTGTATGCCCAGTTGGCTAGGGACTGTGGGTATCCCTCAGTGCAGTCAGATAATGGGGATCCACTGATGTCTTCCTCCTTACCCCATCTCCGAAGGCCTGGCTGCCTTTCCCCAGAGGGCAGCCCAAGAGTCTTGGGTCCTCAAGGGACTGTCTATCCAGAGAGTCGTGTCCAGTGCCAGTGCCTGATTGACTCTATCAACAGGCTTCTCAATTGCTGCTCACATACAGCCCCAAGTAGCCAAGATATGCCTTGGAGGGTGGCAGGTAACTGCCTCATGTCCCTATGGGACACAGAGAAGCCCTGTCTTTCATCTCGCTGCCTCCTCCTCTTCCATGGGCTGCTCCATAGCAAGGTCAGCAGCAGATACGACTGAGCCAGGTGTTCCTGGTAGCCGTGGCCTGTGGTGGATAACCCTTGCCATATCCAGGTTCACTCTGCACGACTACTTTTTCTGGCCAGCCTAGTTTTGACCTGTCCACTCCTTCCAGGATGGTGGGCAGCTGGAACGTAAGCAGCCCCTCACTTCCCAGCTTTGGAACTGGCCAGGGAAGGGGTAGAGGCAAGTCAGGTCTCTCAGAAGCACAACAGGTGGCAGTCTACACATGAGGCCTGAGCAGGTGGGATATGCCAAGCCAGGGCTGGTTGCTGGGCCTGTGCTTCCTGAGCCATCTCCCACCTCTCTGTCTCCTGGAACCTCAGCCCCCACCACAGCCATGTTCTTACTGCCAAAGAACCACTGTTTGCCACCACACCCAACCCTACAGTGGAGAAGCTGATTGATCATATATACAGATGGGCCATCTGAGGCCCAGGACATCTACTTGCATGGATAGGACACATAACAGTGATTGGGCAAGCTGAATATGAAGCAGGCCTTCCCAGTTTATAGTCTCCATCCTAGAAGACCCTAGCCAAGGCTAGGCAGCCAGTGTGGCTGACTCCTGCCATCTAGTCTCCCTATTTGTCCCCAGAGCTGCCTCTCAGGCAGCAGAAGACCCTAGAGATCTGTAGGGAAGTGCTACACACCCCAACCCCGCTTCCACGCTTAGCTACTCCTGTCCTCTGCCACAGACAGCCAACCCAGCAACCTCAGATGCCCACAGCCCACCACCTCTGCAGCTAGTTCACCAGCTGGTGTCCCTCGGCGTCCCCAGGCCTGGGTGCCTGGCATGCCATTGGTTCTGCCAGTTGTGAGCCTGTGCCTGGCTCTGGCTTCAGCCTGTAATCCTGGCACATATTGAATGAACTGTGCTAGTGGAGGCAGCCCTTGGATCTCCTCTGCCTGGCCTCTCTTAAGGGATCCAGCCTCCCCCACCATGGTCCCTGGGGACAGTCAGCTCCCTAAGTAGCAATTTCTTTGCTCCACAGGATGGGAGCACCTGACTACAGGAGATGGAAATACCAAGAAAAAGCCTCAGGCCAGGTGAGCAGGGACTTGGGGACCCTGCAAGCCCAGGGCTTCCAGAGGCCCTGCCTTTTATCAGGGGCCAGCCTTCTGCCCAGGGTGGCCAGGAGTGAGTTGCCACTCATCAGGGTGTCAAGTGCGGAAGATCCCCTCCTGCTGTCCTTGTTTCCAGCCTTTTCCGGACCAGCAGGTGATGGACCTGTGCTAAAGGGGTCTAAGGGACGCTCTGCAGGGTACCAACCAACAGAAAGAAGACCTGAGCTGCACAGCCTCCGCCAGCCTCTCTCTGCTGGTCACCTGCCAGTGCTGCCTTCTGTTGGTAGGTTTGTGCCCCAACTCACCCTCTCCTCAGACCTGCGTTCACCCTCAACCTTTGTCCATCTGCCTCCCCTTAACGCCCCAACCTCACAAGCCCCTCCCAGCCCTGGCACCTCTCATGCCCTGCCCCCTCCAGGACACCTCCCATGCCCCGCCTTTCCCCTCACCTCCCCACCCCCTGGGGTAGTTAGCATTTCCTTCAGGCCAGTGCCCGAGCCAGTGCTCCCAGGACACCTGCTCAGTAGATGCATGTGTGCTGTGATTTTCCCCTGAGAAACAAATCGTAAAGGAAAGAGAAGCCCTGAAAGACTTTGTCCTGGAGACCTGTGCAGCCCTGCCCCTATCTCAATCAGAAGCACCCTTTGCAGAGGAAGGGCCTTTTTTTTTTAAATCTTTTAATTTATTATTTTTATGTGTATGCGTGTGTTGCCTGCATGTAGGTAAGTGCACCCATGTCGTGCAATGCCCGTGGAGGTCAGAAGAGGCTGTCAGATCCCCTGGGACAGGAGTTACGGATAGTTGTTAGCTGCCATGTGGGTGCTGGGATTCAAACCTGGGTCTTTTGCAAGAACAACCAGTGTTCTTAACCTCTGAGCCATCTTTCCAGCCCCAGAAGGGCTGTTTTTATCCAGTCCTTTAGGGAGCCCACAGAAGCTCTGCTTCCATGAATTGGAAAGCTATGACCAAGATACCCCCATCCCAGGCTAGGAAGTTGAAACAGTTTAACTTTTGGGAACAGTTGCAGAGAACAGATACCAGAAGTGGGAAAGAGATGGTCAGGGCATCTTCCATTCAATGGGTGTGACTTGGTGATTCTGAGGCTCTGGGAGCCCAGGGTATCTCTTGACTGGGCAAAGACATCCTGTCTATTCCAAAGATGGCCCAACAGCCAATGGCAAATAAGAATTAGCCCTGAGGTTAAGGGAAAGGAAGTCTATCCCCACGAAAGTACATTTGTGAAAAAAATATTGTTCAAAAACTTAGATGTGCCATGTTCTAAAACAGAAGTGAATCTGTGCAAATGAAGCAGGATAGGATTAGAGCCAGAAAGAACTATATTCTGGGGGGTCCAGGCCCAGGAACAGTGGCACAGGAACCCAGGGAAGCCTGTGCCCTTGGGTCTTTTGGAGAAGGGCTTTCAGCTTTAGCAGCTGAGGTCTATGGCGGCTAGAAGATGGTACCAACCTCTTTCCTCTTTTGTGAGAATGTACCCCAAGGCTAGGGAAGAGCTCCCAGGTCTCTCTAGGAGTTTGGCAGGAGTCACAAAAGCTTGGTGCTCTTGACCTCTAGCCCGGTCTTCCCCTTTCTCTGCACCCACATGGTGTCTGCCCAGCCTGGCTCCTGACACCCACTCATCTACTGTGTTGGGGGACAACTGTCCCAGGCAGGTGCCAGAGATATCAACATAGCAAGTTTTGCCCCAGGAGTGACCGTGCTACTTCCTGTGGTAAGTGAGGGCACATGGCCCAGAGCCTTGCACAGTTCAGGCTTGGGGCAGTCAACCTTGAGAGTGCTAGCCCTCTGCAGCAGCCTGTGTGGAGAGCCTGTCCTAGCTCCAGTGCTGCTGTTGCCCAACCTCACCTCCTGGCTAGAAAGTCATCCTTGTTCCAGCTTCATGGATTTTTCCAGCCTTGTGTTGAGGCCTTAAAGTTACAGGCAGAGTGTGTGGTGGTGGTGGTTCTTGGCCTCAGAGCTGAATCCCCAGGCTTCTTGATCCATGGTGGTTTCTGCAGGGAAAACTTGGGCATGGAGGGCTCAGTCACATGTCCAGTGTGTGTCTGGCCACTGGTTGGTCTCAGAGTTCTCACTCCTAAGGGAAAACGATCCTGTAGCTCTAGACCCTTGGCCAGACACAGACCACAGTCCTGAGGTCCCTGGCCCCAGCTATACATGGAGCCCTGTTCCTTGCCCTGCCTCCTGCCCTCCTTTCTTCCTCTCAACTTTGTCCTCTCTTATGTCTCTCCCTCCCTTCTTTCCTGGCAAGCAGATTGCAATCCAAACTTGTTATTAACTTCTCCCCTGCAGTTGTCCGAGGGCCCTTCCAAGTTAAATATTACTCATGGAGATGGGAGTCCGCTGGGCAGCACTCAGCCAGGAGGTAGATCGGTCTCTGGAAGGTGCTGGGTGGAGGCAGATGCCAGGCCTGAAGCCTCCAAAGACCCTCCTTGTAGTGTCTATGGGGCAGCTGGTGGGTGTGGAGTAAGGGGCACCACAAGCCAGGGTCCACACCCAGGCCCATCCAGCTTCCACCCTGCCCTTTGAAGTTGCTAAGCTCCTGTTTGCTTAACCCCCACCCTCTGCTCTGCAGATCCTGCAGGCTGGTGGGCAGTGGTTCCCTAGGCAGGGTAGGAGGGGCTGGCCAGAGCCCCAAAGGGGCTTGGGCTTGCCAGATGAAGGCCCGTTCCTTAGCCTCCTTATGCCAGGCTAGGGGCAGAGCTGGGAACAAAATGTTCAGGAAAAACAGCCTTGTCCACCCCACATCATTTCTCCACTACTCCTTAGTTTTCCTAGCAGGGAAATGGAGGCATGGAGATGTGTTGGCTCAAGGACCTGGGACGCCCCAATGGCTAGGGAGGCATGAAGACCTGGCTCCCACTCTCCCCATTCGGTCTGTTCACTAGGGCTGTGGCTTTGGGGATCAGGCCTAGAATAGTGCTCTCTCAGGCCCAGGCCCCCTAGGGAGCAAAACTGGGACTTAAGAAGTTGTCCCTGTGTCATTTGACTACCCCCTTCCCACTTCCTCTCCCACCACCCTGCCTTCTATCCCTCTGCATGAGTCATGTAGAGACCAAGTCTCTCAAGCCTTTGTAGACACTGTTCTCCCTACCCAGGATGCTCATGTTTTGCCCATTTTGGAGCTTTGGTCACATGGACCTAGAGTGGGCCTCCTACCCTAGACCTGCCCATCCCTAGTCCTTTTCCTAAGACCACAGGCCACTGCCCAACAGCAAGAAAGTGGAACCCTTGTCGACACTACAAAACTATAAGCTTATTTGTATGTTCATTTTTAAATTTTTGTTTTTAATTTTGTTTATTATTCTTATTTTATGTGTACGAGTGTACCCATGTCGTACAATGCTGCGGAGGTCAGAAGAGGGCTTCAGATTCCCTTGGAACTGGAGTTAAGGATGGTTCATAGCTGCCATGTGGGTGCTGGGAATCAAACCTGGGTCCTCTGCGAGAGCAACTAGTGCTCTTAACCACTGAGCCATCATTCCAGCCCCTAAATTTTTAAATTTAGTGTGTGCATGGGTGTGTGTGCGTGCGTGCGTGCGTGCGTGCGTGTGTGTGTGTGTGTGTGTGTGCCCACAGCCAGCATGCATAGGTCAGGGGACAACTTGAGGAAGTCTATTTTCTCCTTCTACTATGTGGGTTCTGGAGATTAAACCCAGCTCACCAGGCTCAGTGGCAAGTTTCCTTACCACTTATGTTTGGTTTTTCTTTATATATTTTTTATATATTATTTTTATTTTATGTATATGAGTGTATTACCTGCATGTATGTAAGTGCACCCGTGTTGTGCAATGCCTGAGGAGGTCAGAAGAGGATGTTGGGTCCTCTGGAACTGAAGGTACAGATGCTGTTATCTGCCATGTGGGTGCTGGGAATCGAACCCAGGTCCTCTGCAAGAACAGCCAGTGCTCTTAACTGTTGAGCCATCTCTCCGGCCCCTCATATGTTTGTTTTTGAGACAGGATCTTACTGTAGCCCATGTTAGCCTGAAACTTGCTATACTAACTAGACAGCTATCTTTCTGTCTCAGCCTTTCGAATATTTGAATAGGTATGAACCACTGTACTTGGCCACTGTGAGCTCTTGAAAGCAGGAACTCTCTTGGCTGGCTCTGCTTGCTTGTTGGTAAGTCCTCAGTAAGCTTGGAGACAGAAATCAACTCCACATTCTAACCTGGCCAGGGTCTACCACAAGGACCCACCTCTGCTCAGGACCATGACACAGGAACACAACAGGCTGACCAGCACTTAGGAGGGGCCTCCTGTTGGGCAGTTGTGTACCCAGGGTAAAAGGGAAGAGGCAGACAGGACAGTGTGATCCAGGAGCCAGAGGCTTTGAATAAAAGCCCCAAGGTGAAGGGCTGTCCACAGAGTTGATACAGTGTGGCCCCCTGTTTCATCTTGGGCTGTGAGCTGCTCATCCATGAACACGCAGTGTGAAGCCTCCCTGTTCTGTTCACAGCTCTCGGGATTCTTCGGCCTCCTTCTTGTCCACTGTCCAGACAAAGCTTGGAGTGGGCACTCCACTGAACAAGCCACCTTCTTCCCTACAGTAGCCACATCTATGTCTGACCCTCAAACCTCCTGACTCAGGTACCCAGACCTTCGCTGAGACTACTTGTCCTCCAATCCTGTCTCAAGAGGCCTTTTTCCCAGAACTCCACCCCGAATACAGCCTCAGGACGGGGCTCTTGAGTGCCAGGCCGGCTGGAAAGGCCCATCAACTGAATGTTCTACACACCTGGTTGGTGACTGGGTCTGTGCGGGGCTCTGGAGACCGCCGCCCACCTGCCTGCCTCGTGCCCAGACTTGTGGGTGTGCCTGCTGATGTCAGAGGAAGGCGAGTTGGGACTTCGTACCTGAAATCAAACTGTAGGGCAGGAATGTGAGCTTGGAAACCACTTTCTTTCAGTCCCTCACTAGATCTCTGATGATCCTCCTCTTTTCCCATCAGAAGGCAGCATGTCAGAGTGGGGGCCCCACACTGGGGGCTTCAGTTCCCACCCCAAATAGCCCTACAATCCCCTGGCCCCTACTTTGGGTGTTGAGGCTGGGTAGGGGTTGCTCATGGCCCTTTGGGGCCATAGGAAGAGCAAGTCCTATTTTGGGGACAGGGACCCAGCATTCGCCAGGGAGTGACAGGCAGCAGGCCTGGAATGAATGGGACTCCTTGACTAAGAAGGCTTCCTGTGGCTGCAGTGAGCAGTAAAGAGCTCTCAAAGCCACACTTGTCCATCCTGTCAGGCACATTTAAAACTTTTTTTCTTTTTTAAACAGGGTCTCATGTAACAGACTGGCTTCAAACTCATTGATGATCTTGAACTCAAAGATGATCTTGAATTTCTGATCTTTCTTGGGAAAGAAAGTACTGGGAACACAGTCTTGTGCCACCATGCCTGGTTTACGAGAGGCTGGGGATCAAACCCAGGGTTCTATGCTAGGCAAGTACTCTACCAACTGAGCCATAGCCATAGCTCCCAGGAATAGGCAAGATTTCTTAAGCCACATCAGCACAAGTCTGAACCACACAAGGTTCCCTCTGTGTAGTGGACACAGTGGGCAGGAGGTCTACCTTCCTACCCCATCCTGATCACAGGTGTCCCCATTCTCAGTTTGAGCTGAGAGACAGCCCCAAATAGGAAAAAGGTGGCCCTTGAGGGAGGCAGGCTGACCATGGAGACCTGGGCTAGCTACAGAAATGTGGCTATTTCCCATAGCCTAGCCAGGACCTAGGGGTGGGGTGGGGCCCTGCAGAGTGACCTGCTTTCAGCCTTATTTGAGGGGATTGGATACTCCTGGCACCCTTGCAAATTCCCGGTAGACCAGCCATAGGCTGTTCCCGACTCCAGCTGCCCACAAGTTTATAGGCTCCTTAGCCCCCTGCTGAGGTAGCTGCCTCTCTAGGGAACTGGCTTCTGTTGCAGGGGCCATAGGGAGCTTCCCAGGCCAGACAGACTGCAGTCTGGCGCCGGCCAGCCCCTTCCTCCCCAGCCACTAGGGCCTATGGCAGCTCCACAGAACAGGGCAGCCTGCATGGCAGGGAGCCCAGAGTGGGAGGGAGGCTGCTTCTGGGTCACCTCCCCTGGGCCAATGCCCTCTGCCAAGGGGCTCTGGCAGAGCCACTCCAAGGGGCATGGAGAAGGATGGATGCTGTCCCCCGGAGTCCCAGTTGCTGGGCCAGCAGGAAGCAAAGAGGCCCAGCCACGGCCCACAGAGCCTCAGGGTCTTGGCTCGGGGCAGCTCTGAGGGGGCGCAGAACAGGACCCAGGGAAGCCTTGCAGCCCTTGGGCCCCAGGCAGCGGTGCCTAGAGGCCTGGGCGGCAGGAAAGGGAAAGGTGACGTCATTGCCGCCTGGAATCTGCTGTTTGGAGGCGTCGCCATGGAGACCGGAAGGCTCAGGGTGGGTAAAAATAGCAAACCCAAGAGGGTGTAAGTTCCAAGAACCAGAGTCTGAAAAGAGAGAGGAATACATGTTCTTGTTGCTCACGAGGACAGCGACTTCATCCGGGAGACTAACAGGAGGGGCTACTCTGTGCTTCCCGGCTACTACCACCCACTGGGCTTGTGGTCTGGGTGTCCCTGACACCGTCAGCAGCTCATCCTCACTCAGGGTAGGGTGTGGGACAGGTCCCCAGCAGGGAATATCTGCAGTCATATGGCCTTTGCTTTGCTGGGGCACAGAAAACTGCTCCACCGAAGTGTCCCTTCCTCAGAAAGGGGAAGTGGCCAGCCTGCTGAAGGAGCTCTGCTTCCGGCCCCTTCGGGTGGAACCCTGGTCTCAGACTGACTCTGCAGGGTGGAGGGTACAGAGAAAGCTTTTTGGCTTGGGCCGAGTTGCACTTTCCTGTGGCGATGCATCAGGGACAGAGGACTTTATAAGAAAACACCCCATTCCCTTGCAGGTGCCAGGCTGGGATATGGCCTGGCTACCCAGCCCTCCTGGAAATACCCAGCACATACTGTTTGCATGTCCGTGCAGCTGTGCTCCTGGCTCCTAGGGGTCTGTTGTGTCCTTACAAGTTCCCTCAGGTCCCAGGCCACAGAAATGCAGCAGGAGATCTGCAGGGCCCTGAGCCCTGCCCCCTGATTGCTGAGGCCAGGGAGGACTCCCTGCATCTCTGGGCTAGGCCACAAGAGACAGCATGTAGACTTGGCACCTAACTGTTACCCCCCGCCCCAGCAGGTGCTTCCTAGAGTCTTGAAGGAACCTCTTTCTGTGTTGGCCAAAGGAGAATCTAGTTGTTGGCTAGATAACACTGGACTCACAGCCTCAGGATGACTTAGGTGCCCTGGCCCTGAGATGGACTGAGAGCCTTTGTTGGGGAGGAGAAGGCGACAGAGACAAAAGTCTGTCCAGAGGAGGTGACTGAGACTATCTATTCTGGGACTCTGCTGTCCTGGTAGCCTGGGGAGCAACTTCCTCCCTCCCTCCCTCCCTGCCCCCACTTTTCCTCCTTCCTTCCTTCCTTCCTTCCTTCCTTCCTTCCTTCCTTCCTCCTTCCCCCCTCCCTCCCTTCCTTCCTCCTTCCTTCCTTCCTTCCTTCCTCCTTCCTCCTTACTTCCTTCCTTCCTCCTTCCTTCCTCCTTCCTTCCTCCCTCCTTCCTTTCTCCTTCCTTCTTCCCTTCCTCCTTCCTTCCTCCTTCCTTCCTCCTTCCTCCCTCCTCCCTCCCTCCCTCCTCCCTCCCTTCCTCCTTCCTCCTTCCTCCCTCCTTCCTCCCTCCTCCCTCCCTCCTTCCTCCCTACTCCCTCCCTGCCTTCTTCCCTCCTTCCTCCCTCCTTCCTCCATCCTTCCTCC